>NC_090265.1:1713656881-1714256881 GCF_040414725.1 Anabrus simplex
AAGACAAGATTAGGAATGAGAAAATTAGAGAAGAAGTAGGAATAGATGATTCTCTCCTCAATAAGATTCAGATATCAAGACTGAAGTGGTTTGGTCACATGAAGAGGATGCCAGTAAACAGAACTCCAAGGAAGGAATTTGACAGAAAAGTAGAAGGAAGATGACCCGTGGGAAGGCCAGGAAGGAAATGGATAGATTTAGTTAAGAGCGATGTACTGCTGAGAGGTCATGATTAGGACAAGTTGGTGCAGGAAGAATGGTACAAGGACAGGATGAGATGGAGGAGGCTAATATACCACACCTGGGAAACTGGAAATGGTTTAGGATGTTGATGATGATCATGAATATTTTTGACTTGTCGGCAGCAGCAGCAGCTGCAACTTGTATCCAAGTAAACATACTGTTTTAAGAGGAAGAACACCAGGGAAACCATCCTCTACTAACACTAATCAGAGGGGGAAAAAATAGAGGGTATCCAAAACTTTGAAAAATGAAAGTATCAGCCAAGGAAAGGCAAGGACTACTTAGGGCATGAAAGTGAAAGACTCTCTAGGCATCAAATACTCTAATACTGTCAGGGTCAAAAATAAAAGAATAACAGTTGACCAAGGAAGGTCGGATAGGACAGATGAAAGTGAGGAGCTTGACACACGTAAGTGGAAGCAATGCCAGGACTCGGCTAGGGGCCTCGTGGTCGCCAACCCCCGCTTCCAAGTTAAGAGCATCTAGGGCCCTATTAGTTGCCTCTTATGACAGGCAGGGGATACAGTGGGAGTTATTCAGCTGCCTCCACCCACAGGGGATAGTTTTCTCCATAATCACCTTATCGGCAAATATGAGGTCAGTTGTTGAGCTGTTGCTTCTACGAGCTGTAGTTTGGTTGTAGCTCTCAATTTGTGTTCTCAAATTTTTTCCACCAACCATGATCTTCCCTATACTCGTAATGTGCTTGGCTCTGATTCATGAACTGAATTAACATTTTTATACAGATTCTCAGACCTTTGTCCCGTATAATATCTGGTCGTTGTTTTTTTCCATTCTCTTTATCCTTAGTTCTTCATAGGTATTTCTCTTTTCATTACTTGATTGAGTAATTATGGCCATTCCTACAGTTCTTGTCGAGTTTCTGTGTGAATTCAGTCCAGGTATCCCCTCCCTCTGATTTATCCTGATTTTTATAGTTCCTAGAAGCTGACTGTGTTCTATTTTGACATTCTGGTCCTGGCCACAGATCAAGTTAGTGTGTTGCATCAACATGATCATACAAACTGTGGGAGAATCAGGGCCTATTGGGATTGTACATTATCTTACTGCAAAATTTGTTCTCACATTGGAGGAAATGAAGCAACAGTGAAAATGACTCTTTATCAGTGGGTCGAGAAATGATGAACAGGGGTGACTTACAGGAAGCCAACTGCCCCATCACAAAGTACCAATGAGCAGGAGGTCAGACATACATGTGCATGGCAATTGCAGACTGAACAGCCATATCAAACACCCTCACTCAGGATTTCAAGCACATTGAACTGTGCCCTCACTCATGGCTTGCCACTGACTGCAGCAGTGGGGTATCTTTTACTGCGACTAACTTTAGATTCTCACCACAGGCCCCAGCAGCTGGCATGGTGTGAGTAACATTAGGTCTGGAGGGACGAATAATATCCCATCATCTATCCCGACGAATGCCAGTTCTGCTTGCAGCACCACGATGGTAGCATCTGAGTCTGGTGGCACTGTGGCACATTTGCGGCCAAGTCCTATGTTATGCATAAGCACTTGGGGTTATCAAATACCAGTGTTGCTTGAACCAAGTCCTCATCACTGGTCTGTGTACCAGCATGAATTGGAGGCTGCTGTTGTATGATCAGCCTGGGGCCAGTACCAAGAGAACACATCATCTGGCAACCCTGTCAAATAGCTCCTTGCACCCTGCTTGTCGTAAGAGGCGACTAAACCTGGGAAGACGGGTCGGTGATCTTAGCTGAGACCTGGCATGACTTCCATTTACTTGTGCTGGGATCCTCACTTCCATCTATCTTATCCAACCTCCCTTGGTCAACTCTTGTTATTTTCTGACTCCAACAGTAGAGCATTCAAGGCCTAGGGAGCTTTTCATTTTCATGCCCTCCATGATTCTTGTCTGTTTTTCAGTGATGATTTTGTATTTTGAATGATCAAATTCCTTCCGTTTTTCCCCTCTCATTATTTTTAACAGGGGATGGTTGCCCAGTTGTTCTTCCTCTTAAAACAATAATCACCACCACCACAACTACTTGTACATTTACTAGATCTCTCACCCATCAAAAACATGCGTTCACTGACTGGATGACGACTGACCTGTCACAGAGATCCATTGGGCACAATGGATGAACATTGGGCACACATTGAAGATATCTCCCATTCAATGCCTCGTCACGTCGTAGACCATGTTCTATATGCTGTACTGAATTGTGATGCCTCACATCCTTCTCGGTGTTGCAGTGTATTTGTTTTTTTCATACCTCATCTCTGACACATTTATTATAAATGTGAGGCCTTCCATTTTCCCAATTACCTCCTTCTTTATCGCTCCCTCATGTTATACCACCACCTGTTGTAGGAAATGATGTTGGAGAATAGCAATGGATATAACAAACAGTACTGTGTGTATTACTTGACCAAGGTTTTATCTCTAATTTTCCCAACGGTGGTTTCATTGGATACGACCCCAGGAGGCATTGTAGGATTGTAGCATTGTCTCAGAATACTTCCACGACATAAAGAGAGTTAGCTACAAGTGTGGTGTCAGTGTGGCCAGTATAAAGAGAATTATTCAGCAGCACAAATAGACTGGTTCAGTTTCACCAAAGAGAAATGGAAACTGTGAAATGTAAAAGAAACTACTTCAACTGATGAACCCGAGGCTCACTGCTCTGGATTTGGCTCACTAACTGGGAGGAAGGGGAGTGAAATTCCATGTTTCTAATATTCATCATAGACTTGTGTCAGGAGGGAGGAAGGCCTGCAAACCTGTAAAGAAACATCTTCCTGCAGTAAACATCTCTTATACTTTATGGGTTCATGATGATGAACTTAAGAATAAGTGCTCAAAGCTTATGGAATCTATATCAAGTCTTTTAAAATCGGAAGGACCAAAAACAAAATGCATGTGTTATTGTTGTGTTCCAGTTAATTGTTCAGTAAGATCTTTCTCATTATCTGACTTATGTCTTGTGCAAGTTCAAACGACTGCCATGTTAAGATATAAAAATAAATAATTAAAATTATATTTACTGTAGAATAAG
Organism: Anabrus simplex; assembly: GCF_040414725.1. NCBI lineage: Eukaryota > Metazoa > Arthropoda > Insecta > Orthoptera > Tettigoniidae > Anabrus > Anabrus simplex. The sequence continues at coordinate 1,713,660,166 of NC_090265.1, forward strand.
TGTTTAATTAATTTTTTGTGTTTGTTGCAGGGCGAGATGCATCCACCTCAGTGGAGTAAGTACCAGCAATATAAGGAACTTGACTGCTTCTAGTCTTCTAGAGTTAGCACCTTGGAATATTTTTTACATTTATATAATTGTCTTGATTTTTGGGTAGTAGCTTTCCAAATTCCATAAATGCTGACATCAAGGTATGTTTTATATCTTGCTGTTTCTATTTTTGTTTTTTGCAGTTCTGTTAAGAGTTTAAAAAGTAATTTGTTGCAAGGTGTACAGTGTTCTGTGGTAAAACATGATCAGTGGAATACAGGGAATGCAAATGGGAAGTAGATGTAAATAAATATGTGAAATTAATTTGGAAAACATTCATAGTGTACTTAAGAGTCAGTGTATGGGATCATGCTTTCCCCATAATTTCCCCTACTTCATAGATGTTAAAGCTTTGTCCTCGATGACGACGAGCTATCCTCTCAGTTTTAATTACTGCGTTGATGGGGTGAAAGTTCCTTTTGGGGATCATTGTAAGTATCTAGGTGTTAATATAAGGAAAGATCTTCACTGGGGTAATCACATAAATGGGATTGTAAATAAAGGGTACCGATCTCTGCACATGGTTATGAGGGTGTTTAGGGGTTGTAGTAAGGATGTAAAGGAGAGTGCATATAAGTCTCTGGTAAGACCCCAACTAGAGTATGGTTCCAGTGTATGGGACCCTCACCAGGATTACCTGATTCAAGAACTGGAAAAAATCCAAAGAAAAGCAGCTCGATTTGTTCTGGGTGATTTCCGACAAAAGAGTAGTGTTACAAAAATGTTGCAATGTTTGGGTTGGGAAGAATTGAGAGAAAGAAGAAGAGCTGCTCGACTAAGTGGTATGTTCCGAGCTGTCAGCGGAGAGATGGCGTGGAATGACATTAGTAGACGAATAGGTTTGAATGGCGTCTATAAAAGTAGGAAAGATCACAATATGAAGATAAAGTTGGAATTCAAGAGGACAAACTGGGGCAAATATTCATTTATAGGAAGGGGAGTTAGGGATTGGAATAACTTACCAAGGGAGATGTTCAATAAATTTCCAATTTCTTTGAAATCATTTCGGAAAAGGCTAGGAAAGCAACAGATAGGGAATCTGCCACCTGGGCGACTGCCCTAAATGCAGATCAGTATTGATTGATTGATTGTACTAACTGATTATAGGAAGACTTCAGAGAAAAAAAAGTGGCAGTCCACCAACATGAGAACACATCTTTTGGAGGGCTATACACATTTAGTAAATTTCCTCAAAAATTGTAGGGAGGTTACCTTATTGGTCTACCCTAAGAGAGTAACAGAACTAATCAACACATGAATTGTACCACAGAATATTCTAAGAATAAAATGAACTCGAGTAAACTTAAACAATGGAGGATTATGGATCTCAGTCACTCTGATTGCTGCAATAATTTTTAACAAGTCTGCCAACCACAATCTGCCTTATTTCCATTGGAGCTACAGTACTGTCTTACCTGGTGTTTGGAGATCATATAATCCGTTTTTTCTTGCAGTCCCAAATTCGTACCGGTGGTACGGTACTGAAAAGAGGATAAAGAATACTGTACTACAATTAGTTGCCCTGCTTTAACTTATAGATATGAGCATTCTTATGGACACGTCGGAATGATGTTTCATGAATCCCCTCATCAGTTCCTCTTCAGCTATTACTTTATTTCTTTACATAACTGAGCATAATTCTTTTGCTGGAACAGGGAAACTTGTAAACAGTTTTTCTGGTCAAACTATTGTTATTATTGCATACTAACGTACATACAGTAGATGAAGTTAAAAGGAAAATTCGCACCTATTGCCTTACAGTTGTGCGTAGAGTTACTCTTTGCTATACTCCACTATCGATCTTTCTCGTTTAGGACACATGGTTATATGGTATTTGTCACAGTGGTTTTTACACAGTGCACATACACATTCATTGTTTGGTTCATGAAACTTTTTGTTTTTACAAATTTTATGGTGAAAACCATGAATTGCCAATTCCTAAGTTCTTGATTTTCTTTTACCCATCTCCTGTCGATCATTGCATCTGTGCCACAAAAGTCCAGAGGGATTTCTTCGTGCTTCTTCTCTCTTGTCTGGATCAGTTTTGTCGCTTGCTCAGTAGATGGCAGGGATAGTTCATAACGTAAATCCCGGATGTAGAAGGTTTCTCTTGCCAATTCGTAAACAAGCCTGGAAGGTGTTGTTCTTGCCAGTCCTGAGTGCTCTTTTCAGATATTGGGCTTTTACTTTCTCCATTAGCTGCCTCTGTGGATCCGTGGTAGAGTGTCGGCTTCCGGATCCCAAGGTAGCGAGTTCAAACCCGGCAGAGGTAGTCGGATTTTTGAAGGGCGCATAAAAGTCCATTCGATACTCCATATCTTACAATGTCGGCACGTAAAAGATCTCTGGTGATACATTTGGTATTTACCCGACAAAATTCATTAAATCTCAGGCATAAACACACAAGAGAGATCCGGTTTACTCAGTCTGCCATCTAGTGGGCCTAGAGTAAAATGGAACGTCGAAATTGACGAGCAGACAGCCAGATGGCGTCAAATCGAAATGCCTACACATAGTAGCCGAGGCCATATGATTATTATTATTATTATTATTATTATTATTATTATTATTATTATTATTATTATTACTTCATTGAGTTTAAGTCTGAAAAAGATAGGATTTCCCATGTGTGTGTTTGAGTCATCAGTCCATAGACTGGTTTGATGCAGCCCTCCATGCCACCCTATCCTGTGCTAACCTATTCATTTCTACGTAACTATTGCATCCTACATCTGCTCTAATCTGCTTGTCATATTCATACCTTGGTCTACCCCTACCATTCTTACCACATACACTTCCTTCAAAAACCAACTGAACAAGTCCTGGTGTCTTAAGATGTGTCCTATCATTCTATCTCTTCTTCTCATCAAATTTAGCCAAATCGAACTCCTCTCACCAATTCGATTCAGTATCTCTTCATTCATGATTCGATCTATCCATCTCACCATCAACATTCCTCTGTAACACCACATTTCAAAAGCTTCTATTCTCTTTCTTTCTGAGCTAGTTATCGTCCATGTTTCACTTCCATACAATGCCATGCTCCACACGAAAGTCTTCAAAAACATCCTCCTGATTCCGATATCAATGTTTGAAGTGAGCAAATTTCTTTCCTTAAGAAAGCTCTTCCTTGCTTGCGCTAGTCTGCATTTTATGTCCTCCTTACTTCTTCCATCATTAGTTATTTTACTACCCAAGTAACAATATTCATCTACTTCCTTTAAGACTTCGTTTCCTAATCCAGTGTTTCCTACATCACCTGCCTTCATTCGACTGCACTCCATTACTTTTGTCTTGGACTTATTTATTTTCATCTGGTACTCCTTACCCAAGACTTCATCCATACCATTCAGCAGCTTCTCGAGATCTTCTGCAGTCTCAGATAAAATAACAATATCATCGGCAAATCTCAAGGTACCGGACGAGTTGGCCGTGCGCGTAGAGGCGTGCGGCTGTGAGCTTGCATCCGGGAGATAGTAGGTTCGAATCCCACTATCGGCAGCCCTGAAAATGGTTTTCCGTGGTTTCCCATTTTCACACCAGGCAAATGCTGAGGCTGTACCTTAATTAAGGCCACGGCCGCTTCCTTCCAACTCCTAGGCCTTTCCTATTCCATCGTCGCCATAAGACTTATCTGTGTCGGTGCGACGTAAAGCCCCTAGCAAAAAAAAAAAAAAAAAAAAAAAAATCTCAAGGTTTTGATTTCCTCTCCTTGGATTGTGATTCCCTTTCAAAATTTCTCTTTGATTTCCTTTACTGCCTATTCTATGTAAACATTGAACAGTGGTGGTGGTGGTGATTATGGTTTTAAGAGGAAGTACAACTAGGCAACCATCCTCTATATAACACTAATCAGAGAGAAAAAGGAAGGGATCCGACACTTCGAAAAATGAAGGTATCGGCCAAAGGAAGACAAGGGCCACAAAGGGCGTGAAAATGAAAGACTCCCTAGCCCTCGCAAACCTAATAGCGTCGGGGTCGGAAAAGAACAAGAGTTGACCAAGGGAGGTCGGACAGGATAGATGAAAGTGAGGAGCCTGGCACAAGTAAGTGGAAGCAATGCCGGGACTCAACTAAGGGCCCCGTGGTCGCCAACCCACGCTCCAAATTTCAGAGCCCCTGGGGCCCCTTTTAGTCGCCTCTTACGACAGGCAGGGGATACCGTGGGTGTTATTCTACCGCCCCCACCCACAGGGGGAAAAACATTGAACAGGAGAGGGGCAAACTGCAGCCTTGCCTCACTCCTTTCTGGATTGCTGCTTCTTTTTCAAAGCCCTCGATTCTTATCACTGCAGACTGATTTATGTACAGATTGTAGATAATTCTTCATTCTCAGTATCTGATCCCTATCATCTTCAGAATCATAAATAGTTGGTCCAATCAACATTATCAAATGCCTTTTCTAGATCTATGAATGCCATGTACATGGGCTTGTCCTTCTTGATTCGATCCTCTTAGATCAGAAGTCAGGATTGCTTCACGTGTTCCTACATTTCTTCTGAAGCCAAATTGATCTTTTCCCAACTCAGCTTCAACTTGTTTTTTCATGCTTCTGTAAATAATACATGTAAAAATTTTGCAGGCATGAGATACTAAACTAATGGTGTGGTAGTTTTCACACCTGTCAGCAGCAGCGTTCTTGGGAATAGGTATAACAACATTCTGACGAAAATTGGATGGGACTTCTCCTGTCTCATACATCTTGCACACTAAATAAAATAACCTTGCCATGCTGGTTTCGCCTAAGGCAGTCAGTAATTCAGAGGGAATGTCCTCAATTCCAGGTGCCTTGTTCCTATTTAGGTCACTTACAGCTCTGTCAAACTCTGACCTCAATATTGGGTCTCCCATTTCATCAGCATCAACAGCCTCTTCAAGTTCCAGAACCAAATTATCTACATCTTTACCTTGATACAACTGTTGGATATGCTCCTGCCATCTTTCTGCTTTTTCTTCTTTCCCTAGAAGTGGCTTTCCATCGGAGCTCTTAATATTCATACACCTAAATTTCCCTTTTCCATAGGTTTCCTTGATTTTTGCTGTATGCAACATCTACCTTTCCCAGGACCATACAATCTTCGACATCCTTGCACTTCTCCTTCAGCCATTCTTCCTTAGCTACCTTGCACTTTCTATCCACTTGATTCTTTAATCACCTGTATTCTTTTCTGCCCTTTTCATTTCTAGCATTCTCGTATTTTCGTCGTTCATCATTCAGGTCTAGTACGGTATCTCCTGAGTTATCCACTGATTCTTAGTTGATCTTTTCTTCCTTCCTAACATTTCTTCAGCAGCCCTACTGATTTCATTTTTCATGACTCTCCACTCTTCCTCTATAGTGTTTCCTTCAGCCTTTTCATTTAGTCCTTGTGGAACATGTTCCTTGAAACATTCCCTCATACTCTTTTCTTTCAACTTGTCTTGATCCCATCTTTTTGCATTCTTTCTTTTCTTCAATTTCTTCAACTTCAGATGGCATTTCATGACCAACAAGTTGTAGTCAGAGTCCGCGTCTGCTCCTGGGAATGTTTTGCAATCCAACACCTGGTTTCTGAATCTCTGCCTAATCATAATGAAGTCTATTTACCTTCCAGTGTCTCCAGGTCTCGTTCACATATACAGCCGTCGTTTATGGTGTTTGAACCAAGTATTGGCAAGGACTAAATTATTATCAGTGCAGAATTCAACCAGCCGACTTCCTCTTTCGTTCCTTTGACCCAATCCAAATTCTCCTACTGTACTACCTTCTCTTCCTTGGCCTACCACTGCATTCCAGTCTCCCATCACAATCCCTTAGCTGAGTGCTGGCACTGCTTCCACTTACTTGTGCCTGGCTCCTCACTTTCATCTATCCTATCTGACCTTCCTTGGTCAACTCTTGTGGTGGACATTGCTTCGGTGTCTATGTTGACGACAATAATTCTTTCACTATGCTGGTCGTAGTAGCTTTCCTGCTGCCCTATTTTTGTATTCATTATTGAACCGACTCCTGCATTTCCCCTGTTTGATTTTGTGTTGATAATTTGGTAGACACCTGACCAAAAATCTTGTTCTTCCTGCCAACGTACTTCACTTATACCAACTACATCTAACTTTAGCCTATTCATCTCCCATTTCAGATTCTCTAACCTACCACAACGATTCAAACTTCTAAAATTCCACGCTCCGACTCGCAGAATGTCAGTATACATCTTCCTGATGATCGCCCCCTCTCATGTAGTCCCCACCCGAAGATCCGAATGGGGGACTAGTTTACCTCCGGAATATTTTACCTGGGAGGAAGCCATCATCAGTACACCATTCATACAGAGAGAGCTGCATGTCCTCGGGAGGTAGTTACGGCTGTAGTTTCCCGTTGCTTTCAGCCGTGTAGCAGTATCGACACAGCTAAGCCATGTTGAGTATTATTACAAGGCCGTATCAGTCAATCATCTAGACTGCCGCCCTTGCAACTACCCCCCTTTCGATGAACCATTCGTTAGTCTGGTCTCTCAACAGATACCCATCAGATATGGTTGCACCTGCGGCTCGGCTATCTGCATCATTGGGACATGCAAGCCTCCCCACCGCGGCAAGGTCACAAGGTTCGCAGAGGAGGGGATTTCCCATATCAGTTCTAATCTGTAGGTCAGCATTGGCGATATTTTGGCATTAAATAAGATCATAGCCGCCTGGAGGGATAGACTGGTTATGTTCTTTATATCATATATTCCTCTTATAGCAGCTGTTACTCTTTCCTTTACATGTATCCTGAATGAATTGCGTGTTGTTTGTAGGGTGATTCCTAGATATTTATAGTAGTTTACTGTCTGCAGTTCTTTCCCTCCTAAAGTAATTTTATCCTCTATTGCTAATCGTCCACCTTTCCGGAACACCATATATTTTGTTTTGTTAGTATTTATACTAAAGTCATTTTCTTCTGCCCAGTTATGTAAGTTGTTTAGTGCTTCTTGCAATTCAAGTCTGTTTGAAGGAACCTATAACCATGTCATCTGCATACATATATAGAGATAACGAATTCGATTTTTATAAGATCTTCACGAAATCTGTGGTGGCAATGTTGAATAAGGTAGGACTGATGGGATCCTCCTGTAGTACCCAATTTGTCTGCAGGATCTCTCTTGAAGTTGTTATTCCATCCTTTATTTGTGTTCTGTTATAGGTCAGTATATTTTTTATGGCTGTTGTAACTTCATTTCCTTCGTTTGTCATGGATTCCATTTTTGCTACGAGTTTTGTCCTATTCAACAAATCAAAGGCTTTTGTGTAGTCAATGAAGATGGTTCTGAATTTGTCTTTTGAATGTCTCAGCACTTGGTCGATGTCATTAAGAAGATTATATATGGCCTGTAAAGTGGACCTTCCTTCTCTAAAACCAAATTGTTGGTCTGGAATCAATGGATCTATTGTCTCCGTGAGACGTTTGTTGAGTAACTTTGTGTAGACTTTAAATATGTTATTTTCAAGTGCTATACCATGGTAAGAATCCGGATTATTTTTATCCCCTGATCCCTTGTATAGGACTTTGATTGATGACTTTCTCCAGCTATCTAGAATTTCTCCTGAGCTGAGGCATTTATTGAATAACTCTGTCCATATTTCCATTAACACTTCTGTTGATTCCTTTAACATCTCACTATAAATCCCATCTGGTCCTGCTGCCTTTTTGTTTTTTGTGTTTCTGATTATTGTTTCAACCTCTTCTGTTGTAATTTGGAAGGTATTTTCTTCCTCATTCAGTGTCCTATTATCTTGTGATTTGCTTGCCTGTCTTTTATTTAAAATTCGAGAGAAGTGGCATTCCCAACTTTCCATTTGGATTTCATCTGGTGTTCTGGTGACCTTTCTTCTGAGTGCTATGTAGGGGTCCTTGCGTGCTTCATCTGCTTCTCTTAGTGCTTCTTTTTCTATAAATTGTGATTTCTTGCTTTTCTAGAGCATCTTGTATTCCTTTCTCTTCTTAGCATATTCCTCTAGGTCATCTTTTACATTTTTGAGTCTTGCTTTGTGTAGGGCATCTAACGTTTCTCTGCGGTGTTGGTAGCACTCAGTGTCAAACCATGGTTTCGATTTCCTTATTATGACTGGTACCGTTGCTGCAATTATAGCATCTTGAATGGTAGTCATGGTGAGAATGATATCATTGTCTCTTAGGTGTCGCTTCGCATTTTCTATAGCTTGTGTATTGTTTTGCAGTACTTATAAGTTTATTTTTCTTGTTGTTTTATGTGAGTCTGCAAGTGAATTTTCATCTATGTTTCTTACTAGTAGAAATCTGGTATGTATGGGGATATGTTTAGTGAGTGGTGTGTTCAAGGTATTCCATTTCCTTTTTTTGGTTTTTAGCCATGATCTTCTTTCCTCTATAAAAAACTATTCTATTGTGCTTGTTCCATTGTACGCTATATAGGTTATATCTTCGGCCTTATTGATGAGTTTAAAAACCTTCCTCCTGTAGAATGTTCAGTATAGTTGTTGTTTTGTTATTTGGTTTGGCAATTCTGCAGTTGAAATTCTGTTTTCTTCTGTTCTCACTTGTGATATAGCCCCTGATACCTGCTCCGCTGTGTCTTCTATTGATGTGCCATATGTAATGTACATCCCCACTACTGTAATGTCCATGGATTTTACGATTGTCATGTTTTCTTCCTTTACTATCTCTTTAATTTTTCCTATGGTGTGTTTGAACCTCCCTCCGGTCTGCCTAAAACTTTTGGTCTAGCATAAGAGTGTGCTGTGTAGAATCCTGTGATGCCAAAAGGCTCCGTCAAAAATGTTTCTGTAGCTATTATTACATCTTGTCCTATCCAAATATCATCTGGTGCTGTATTAACAATACTCTTTAACCCTTTCACATTCCAAAGTAGTATGTCCAATGTCTTGCCTGTCGTCTTCTGGAATTCTCTTGGTGTCTCGTCTTTATTGTTTACGAAATCGATAAGAGCGGTAGGTTACTGCATTTGGCCAGAATTCTGTGTCAAAGACTATTTCCCGTTCTTCCCTAGGTATGCCTATTTTTAACGCTTTGTTTGATCCTCTGGTCAAACTATTGTATTCATGTACTTCCACAATCAATTTTCTTCAGTCTCAGAAAAGATCTGCTTACTAACAGAGCAGCCAAATTACTGTTTGCTAGCTTATCTGATAGAAATGTTGGCTGCTTCAACTCCTTTCTTAAAGACAGAATCCACTGGATGCCCAACATAACAGAAAATAGAAAGAATGTGTTCTATGGTGTGAGATGTTTTGTGTTCCAAGGTACAATAGGATGTAGGTTTCAGCAAGAAAGAGGCTGTAATAAATCACTGTGTACTTTGTGATAAGAAGCTCACTGCAGGTGGCTATACTAACATAAATGAGCTAAATATTTCCTTTGAATTATAAAATGCTACTTTGTCTCTAGATAGCAGTGTTCAACAGTTAGGAAATTTGTTTGGAAGGGTAATAGGGAGGTACATTCAGGGAAATGGGGTGGCCTAGGGAGCGGTGATAAGGGAACAGGGAACTGGAAATCAAGTAGGGATGACATACAATTGTTAGTGTTGAACTGTAGAAGTATTGTAAAGAAAGGAATAGAATTAAGTAATTTAATAGATATATATTTACCAGATATTGTAATAGGAGTTGAATCATGGCTGAGAAATGATATAATGGATGCAGAAATTTTCTCATGGCACTGGAGTGTGTATCGTAGAGATAGGATAGGAATGGTGGGAGGGGGAGTATTCATTCTGGTGAAAGAAGCATTTGTGAGCTACGAAAAAGTTAAAGATGAGACACATGAAATTCTAGGTGTAAGGCTCATTTCTAAAGATAATAGACAACTTGATATATTTGGAGTGTACAGACCGGGAAAGGGTAGCACTGACGCAGATTCAGAATTATTTGATAGGATAGTCGGCTATGTGGGAAACGACATGGAAAGAAATGTGATTGTAGCGGGAGATCTGAATTTGCCAGATGTCAATTGGGAAGGAAATGCCAACGACAGAAAGCATGACCAACAAATGGCAAATAAGTTAATATGGGAAGGACAGCTGATTCAGAAAGTGATGGAACCAACCAGAGGGAAAAATATCCTGGATGTTGTGCTGATAAAACCAGATGAGCTCTATAGGGACACTGAAGTAATAGATGGTATTAGTGATCATGAAGCTGTTTTTGTGGTAGTTAAAAATAAATGTGATAGAAAGGAAGGTCTTAAAAGTAGGAGTGTTAGGCAGTACCACATGGCTGATAAAGCAGGCATGAGGCAGTTTCTAAAAAGTAGCTATGATCGGTGGAAAACGGTAAATATAAATGTAAACAGACTCTGGGATGGGTTTAAAGAAATTGTTGAGGAATGCGAAAACAGGTTTGTACCATTAAGGGTGGTAAGGAATCGTAAAGACCCACCTTATTATAATAGAGAAGTAAAGAGACTAAGAAGGAGGTGCAGACTGGAAAGAAATAGAGTTAGAAATGGCTGTGGAAGTAAGGAGAAATTGAAGGAACTTACTAGAAAATTGAATCAAGCAAAGAAGGCAGCTAAGGATAATATGATGGCAAGCATAATTGGCAGTCATACGAATTTTAGTGAAAAATGGAAGGGTATGTATAGGTATTTTAAGGCAGAAACAGGTTCCAAGAAGGACATTCCAGGAATAATTAATGAACAAGGGGAGTGTGTATATGAGGATCTTCAAAAGGCAGAAGTATTCAGTCAGCAGTATGTAAAGATTGTTGGTTACAATGATAATGTCGAGATAGAGGAGGAGACTAAGGCCAAAGAAGAAATAAAATTTACATATGATAACAATGACATTTACAATAAGATACAAAAGTTAAAAACTAGAAAAGCGACTGAAATTGATCAGATTTCTGGGGATATACTAAAGACAATGGGTTGGGATAAAGTACCATATCTGAAGTACTTATTTGATTATTGTTTGGTCAGATCAGCTATACCAGATGAATGGAGAGTTGCTATTGTAGCCCCTGTGTATAAAGGAGACGGTGATAGACATAAAGCTGAAAATTACAGGCCAGTAATTTTGACATGCATTGTATGTAAGCTTTGCGAAGGCATTATTTCTGATTATATTAGACATGTTTGTGAAATTAACCCGCCATCGGTACCGTTGTCCGCACTTACGCGAGAGGTAGCGTGTATAGGGGCTCCCTAACATCGGCTTGGTATATGATTTTAGTTCTTATACGAGCTCTTCTCAGCAGTTTGAATAAATTATACTAGTATTTGGTTATTTAGTATATATACTTACATATTTGTATATATCCACAATTGTTTATTACCTAAATATTTGCTACTACAATTTCGACTCGTACACTGTTTTCGTTCTTTTAGAAGGTAATTATAATTTTGTTTTAACAGACTGGTTTTATGTTAACTATTTATATGAATTTAATAACTATTACTAAATATTATGAAAAGTAACAAATATCCTTGGCATTACAAATACATATTACAGTACAAAATAAATGTTAACATAATTTGTAAACCTCATTATTTTGTATCATTGTCCTGTTCACTCATTTCTTTCAACTTCCTGCGAAAAACATTCACTGCATACTACTTTTGTTAGTCCAGTGTGCTCTTTGCACGTTGAGCGTTTGCACGCATCGCAGCGAGCTGACATAAATCGGTTTTTCAAACTGGGAGTAGGCACATCTTGGTTTCCGCCCGGAACGTCTGAAAATATGTACAGTAAACACCATAGCTTTTTTAGGTAATGATTATAAACAAGTTTTACAAAGTGTTCAATTATATACTTGTAAAAATGGAGAAGTGAGAACTGTTAGCAATACTTACCTGGGGCAGCTGGTGTCACATTTCTGACGGGAAGTTCTTGTTCATAGATATGATGGAATTTCTGAGACCAATTGACAGAACATCGACTGAAGCACGTCTCAACAGATGTGGCTTTACTATTTCCAGGGCAAGATTCTTCAATCCAGCTCAAAATAAGAGATTCACTAGGCCTATTATCTATTATAATTTCACTGTGATACTGTTTACTAAAACATTACACCAGCACGGAATGCGCAAAAACTGTGACGCCAAAGGTATCGAGGCTAGAACACTGCCTGTTAATGGTTATGAATTTCATGTTTTTGGTCCGTATTGAACTGAGAATAATATATAAGTAATAATAATAACAACGTAAACGTTTCCACCTTTTCAATACTAAAATATATTCACAAAATTATAAATTACACGGTACTAGTTTCGACCCATCTAGGGGTCATCATCAGCCGTATTGGAGCAAAGATCACTTTTGGTGAAATCCTAAGAAAATGTTATTTTAAAGAATAACAAGTGAAATGAGATGTTATTATGATAATAGTTAATAATACAAGGAATATACATACCAAGAGGTTTTTAACAAAGAATAAAGTATAAATGGGGTGTTGTAAAAATTATAATCATGGAAATCAGTAAGTTCTTGTATTGAAATGACATATGTAAAATTATATATGGCTTAGGAAGAGGGCTTAAGGTGGGGCTGAAGGGTGCGGGAGAAAGTGTAATTGTCTTGGAAAAGTACCTTTGATTAAATTTAGGCTTGAGTTTAGGTTGGCTGCATTATTGTTTCTGAGGAAAGTGATAAATAGATCGAAGAGTATGTTGGGTTTCTCTGAGATTTCATTGAGATTGTGACTGGCATTAAAGTATTGGTCTAGGTGTATGTAGTAATTTTCCATTATGTTGAGTAACCTCTACTACAGGGGTAACACTAAACAAGGCACAAGCACAGTTAAAATGGGGAGGTGAGAGTACAATACACAATATAAGAAAACACTACACACTTGGAAAAACAGTAACTAGCCTTTACGCGGATCTTCAACAAAACAAGTACGTAACTATCAGTAGGGCCAACTAGTGAATGACAAAACGGGAAGATGGAAGGGCTGGGCTACCAAAGGCATGGACATGGCTTAGATAGCGGATTCCAAAATGAATCACCGTGATCCTTAGTTTTAAAATATTAATTACAAGATAATTCTACATATACATTCCAAGTTATGAGCTATAAGTTCAGTGATATACATAGGTTATTCGTAGCAGTGTAAATACAAATTACAAATCAACTGTACATCTAGTTACCAATGCAGTAGTACAATGCAATTTACAGGTTATCCAAAATCTAGCGTACCTAAAGTGATACAGAACTATCAGAGGCAAACCCCAAGGGAAATACTATTAAACTACAATATACATATTTTAGTGAAACAAAACGGGAATGACTCGGAAACGAACAGGTAAGTCTAGCTGAAAAACTAAGGCGTCATAAGTAACTAATTTGGTGAATCTAGGTGAGGTTAGGGCAGACACCTGTATGAAAACCAAATCGGAACATTACGGAATTTTTAGCAGGAACGGAATTCAAGAGTGCTTACCCGAGGAGTGTGCCATCCCGAGAAATGGAGGGACGTCATCCAGATAGGCTGCTCGCAGACAGATAAACCGAGACCGACAGAATTTAGGATACAGAATGTTTTTCGAACACTACCTCGCTCACTATATATAGGAATGACTGGCCTTGGAGGCAACCAATCAGCGTGCACGTGTTCCCTATCGCCACCTAGACTCACCAATCACAACCTTACTTTCGATCGAGAACTTAGACTAACATTCTAGAATACGCATGATCAGGAAAGTCGTATTTTTCCAGAATAAACAGAACACACTTTCTAGAACACATACCAACAAAGTAACACACCCAGTACAAAAGTTATGTAACTTTCTAGATCTTTCCAGGAACTATAGACAGAATTCTACTATTTACAAATGCCTGTGTTACAACATTATACAGTACAGGTTAGGTCATTAAATTATCTTATGCTCTACAAATAACAGTACTGGTTAGGTCATGATAAATAAAACATTATATGATACTTCGCCAATAAAGTCTTAAAAAAAATTACATTCCACTCATCCTACATAGTTCACTTGTAACAATTACTTATATATTAACACTGCCTGTGACGCGACCGGTATCGTAGCGAGGCGCGGACTAACACTCCAGACAGAACGCACTTCCCCCACTCCTCCACGTGACACGTGTGCGTGAATCATCGCGTAACGAAGGAAAACATGTGAATCATAAACTCATTTGAGAATACCTGGAGTTTGAAAAGTTTGAGTCTTAAACCAAAAACTTAATAAGGAATGTTTTTGTTAGGGGCTACCTAACAACGATACCGATGGCGGGTTAATAACTGGTTCGATAGAAGGCAGTTCAGTTTTAGGAAAGGTTATTCCACTCAAGCTCAACTTGTAGGATTCCAACAAGATATAGCAGATATCTTGGATTCTGGAGGTCAAATGGACTGTATCGCGATTGACCCTTCTAAAGCATTAGATAGTGTGGATCATGGGAGACTACTGGCAAAAATGAGTGTAATTGGACTAGACAAAAGAGTGAGTGAATGGGTTGCTATATTTCTACAAAATAGATCTCAGAGAATTAGAGTAGGTGAAGCTTTATCTGACCCTGTAATAATTAAGTGGGGAATTCCTCAAGGCATTATTATCGGACCTTTATGTTTTCTTATATATATATAAATGATATGAGTAAAAGAGTGGAATCGGAGGTAAGGCTTTTTGCGGATAATGTTATTCTCTATAGAGTGATAAATAAGTTACAAGATTATGAGCAACTGCAGCGTGACCTCGGAAATGTTGTGAGATGGTCAGCAGGCAATGGTATGTTGATACACGGGGTTAAAAGTCAGGTTGTGAGATTCACAAATAGGAAAAGTCCTCTCAGTTTTAATTACTGCATTGATGGGGTGAAAGTTGTTTTTGGGGATCATTGTAAGTATCTACTATGTGTTAATACAAGGAAAGATCTTCATTGGGGTAATCACATAAATGGGATCGTAAATAAAGGGTACAGGTCTCTGTACATGGTTATGAGGGTGTTTAGGGGTTGTAGTAAGGATGTAAAGGAGAGGGCATAAAATTCTCTGGTAAGACCCCAACTAGAGTATGGTTCCAGTGTATGGGACCCTCACCAGGATTAACTGATTCAAGAACTGGAAAAAATCCAAAGCAAAGCAGCTAGATTTGTTCTGGGTGATTTCCGACAAATGTGTAGTGTTACAAAAATTTTGAAAAATTTGGGTTGGGAAGAACTGAGAGAAAGAAGAAGAGCTGCTCCACTAAGTGGTATGTTCCGAGCTGTCAGCGGAGAGGTGGCGTGCAATGACATTAGTAGATGAATAAGTTTGAGTGGCATTTATAAAAGTAGGAAAGATCACAATATGAAGATAAAGTTGGAATTCAAGAGGACAAACTTAGGCAAATATTCAGTTATAGGAAGGGGAGTTATGGATTGGAATAACTTACCAAGGGATACGTTCAATAAAAATCCAATTTCTATGAAATCATTTAGCAAAAGGCTAGGAAAACAACAAATAGGGAATCTGCCACCTGGGCATCTGCCCTAAATGCAGATCAGTATTTATTTATTGATTGGTTCGTCGGTCGCTCGGTCGGTCGGTCGGTCGGTCAGTCGGTCGGTCGGTTGGCACATCTTCAATCTTGATGTGAGAAGTTTTAAAAACAGGATTAGGGTGAGAACATAAAATAAAGATAACAACGGGTGGGAACACAGGACAAATACAACAGGAAAAGTCCTCTCAGTTTTAATTAGCATATTGATTGGCTGATAACAGTGAGGACCTAAGAAACATTTTCTTTGGTGTAATCAAATTAATAAGGTAACATATCATTTCATACAGTTATGAGAGTATTTAGCATAAGGATGTAAAAGAAAGAAAGAAAGTAAGGGGTATACATGAACTGGAACAGATCAAAGGGGAAGCAACACAATTTATTCTGGGTGATTTTGCAATTAAGGAGTGGAGTTAAGAAAATTCTGAAAAGTTTTGGTTTCTTAGACTTGGTCGTAAGGAGATAAGCTGCTCGACTAAGCAGGATCTTCTGAGCTGTCAGTTGAGAGGAGGCATGGAACGCATTATTTGCTTGAATGGAGCTTTTGAACATAGGAAAGAACATGATATGATGATAAATATGGAATTCAAGAGATCAGATTGAGCCAAATATTTGTTTATAGGAAGAGAAATTAAGGGTGGGAAAATGTATCAACGGAAAGGTTCGATAAATTTCCACCTTCTTTGAAATCATTGATAAAGCTAGGTAAAAACTGTTAGGGAATGTGTGATGATTGTTTTCTTAAGAAATTTAGAGTGATAGATTCTTGTTACTTTTCACCCCGCAACATTTCAACCACATATGCTGAACTAACTATGCCGACAGTTGTCTGAAAAAATGAGCCTGAGAAGCCTCACTGCAGTAATAGCAGCACTCCTGCCAACTACTATCTGTCCACTACCTTCCTAAGGGAGTTCAGAGCCACTGGATCACTTAGGGTGTTAGGTTATACCGCCAAATACTCAGCTCTCTATAAACAATCAGTAAAGAAGAACGAAGTTATTAGAAAAAGGGAATGGCCAGAAACAGTGAGAAAGTATGTCATATCTAATACCAGTTGAAAGGAACAAGAATTGATCACAAATATGAAGATTGGACTTTCCACCTAATCAATACTATTTATTATAAGGTACTTAGAACACTTTTACATTGCAGTATTAGTTTCCATCCTATGTGTGGGTCCATCTTCAGTGGTTGAAGAAGCTTGGTCTTACTAAAAATAACATGTAATATTAAAACACTACTTATTCTAATTTTAAATTACATTGATGCGTTGTTGTGTTAAAAATGTGCTT
Source organism: Anabrus simplex (assembly GCF_040414725.1). Lineage (NCBI taxonomy): Eukaryota > Metazoa > Arthropoda > Insecta > Orthoptera > Tettigoniidae > Anabrus > Anabrus simplex. Next base: position 1,713,677,011 of record NC_090265.1, read on the forward strand.
GGAAGAGAGATTTAAAAGTCTTAAATTGTTCATCAGTTCATTACAATGTCACTGATCTTGATGTCCAATTACACACTCATACATTTGATTTCACTATTACAATGTTGATACAAGTTTTAAAACATCTTGTTTCTAAGTTAAATGGTACTATGTTTTATAAAACTTGTGTTAGTAGAAAGTCTATTTTATAAACATTTAGTTATAAAATATCACATGTCTTGATGTGCTTGTACAATGAAACAGGTGCAAGTCTTGTAATTTGAGCAAATAAATTTAAATCTTCTTGTAGTTTACTCAGATTCAAGTTGTCTGAGTTTGATGTCTCATTATCTAAAGTCAGAATATTCCCTTTTTTCCTGTTATTTCATTAAGATTAAAATTTGGGTTGGCATATTGATCCATATTGATTTAAAATTCCTCCAATGTATTGAGTAAAGGGCTCTTAGAATTTCCAAATCATTTTCGATATTAGAAAATTTATGTTTGTAATCTTCTTTTTGTTCTCCTGTGGATGAAAAATGATTGTGTTTTATAGCGTTTACATGTCCATTATACCGGACAAAGAAGCTCTTGCCAGTGTGCCCAATGTAACAGGCCTCACAATTATTGCATTTCATTTGGTATACTCCTGAGTAGTTGTACTTGTTATCGTTAACGGATTTAGTATTATGCAGGATAGTGGTATTATTGCACAAAGTTTAAAGGCTATTCTTAAATTACATCTTTTAAAGCTGATAGTTGTGTGGTGGATATTGGCATTGTTAAAAGTGAAAATCACAAAGTCTTTCTTTGATTAATTTTGATTTTGGCTGATGTTTTATTTTTTGGATGATTTTGTTGATTGAATCTTTGTTGTATCCATTTTGTTTAGCTATTTTATGGATTAAGTTTAGTTCTTATTTTTAGGCCTTTGTGGGATAAGGGTATATTAAAGGCTGTGTATATCATGCTATAGTAGGCTGCATTTCTATGAGCATTGGGATGAGTGGAATCTTGCTTTATTTTGTTTGATGTTTGTGTAGGTTTTCTGTATATTTTATATGTTAGGTAATCTTCTTGCCTGGTGAGAGATATGCCTAGATAATTTAAAGTATGGTCTCTTTCGGTCTCCATTGTAAATTTTATGTGAGGGTCCAGTTTGTTTATCTGTTCTAGTACGTTATTCTCATCTGTGAATCCGTCTGTTACAACAAAATATTGTCCACGAACCTATACCAAAAGAAAATATTCTCAATATTACTGATATTTGAGTGTCATCGATGGGCATTATAAATTTCAGCTAATATACACGAGGCCAGTGACCCCAAAGGGAGGCCCTGTTGTTTGTAGATAGTATCATGAAATCTGAAATAATTGTTACTGAGAGCAAATTCTAGCAGATTTGCAAATTCCTCTATTTCTAAAATGCTTAAGCCACTACTAGTTTTATTGTTTTTTGTATTGATATTTTGGGGTACATATTAATAATATTGTATTATACTAAATTGTGGTATTTTTCAATTTTCAATTCTTTTATGACTTTGCAAAATTCAATTGAGTTCGAATTGCCCTTTTTTCTTTTCTTTTTTTGCAAAAATACATAGTGCTACTTAAGCGAGTGTTTGAATGAAGTGTGATATTTTGTATGCTGGACTTGATCTTCAATTTATAATGGGCCTCATAAGAACATTTTCCTTGTGAATTTTGGGATATAATTTAGCTGTCAGTAATCTGGGATTTGTTATGGTTAATTTTGAGATTTCATGTTTGTTTAGGAGGAAATGGGTGCTTTTAAGTAGTATTTTTAGATTTTTCTGGATTTTGGTGGTTGGATCTTTTTGATTTATTTGAAGTGTGTCATCAAGGAAGCATTGTATGGTTTTAGTTATGTACTCATTTTTATCAATAATGACAGTAGTGTTACTTTTATCTGCTTTTGTTATTAATTTGTTGTTATTAATTTTGTCTTTAAGTTTCTTAAGTTGTGTGCCGTCGATGGCATTTTGGTTATTGTTGTTATTGTTGAGTTTGTTAATGTTTTTTGTTTTTTTGTTTTGCTATTTGTTTTACGTCGCACCGACACAGATAGGTCTTATGGCGACGATGATACAGGAAAGGCCTAGGAATGGGAAGGAAGCGGTCGTGGCCTTAATTAAGGTCCAGCCCCAGCATTTGCCTGGTATGAAAATGGGAAACCACGGAAAACCGTCTTCAGGGCTGCCAGCAGTGGGATTTGAACCCACTATCTCCCGGATGCGAGCTCACAGCTGTGCGCCCCTAACCGCATGGCCAGCTTGCCCGGTAATTGTTAATGTATTGTGGCAATCCTTTTTATGATATTGTATCTAATTTCATTATGTAGATCGGGCCTCTCCTGTGAACCATGTGATCTTGCCGCGGTGGGGAGGCTTGCGTGACCCAATGAAGCAGATAGCCAAGCCACAGGTGCAAACATATCTGATGGGTATCTGTTGAGAGACCAGAATGAGGAATGGTTTATCAAAACGGGGGCGAAGCAACCTTTTGGAAGTTGCAAGGGCAGCAGTCTAGATGATTGACTGATGTTACAAGTGAACTATGTAGCATGAGTGGAATGTAATTTTTTTAAGACTTTATTGGCGAAGTACTATATAATGTTTTATTTATCATGACCTAACCTGTATTGTTATTTGTAGAGCATAAGATAATTTATTGACCTAACCTGTACTGTATAATGTTGTAACATAGGCATTTGTAAATAGTAGAATTCTGTCTATAGTTCCTGGAAAGATCCAGAAAGTTACATAACTTTTGTACAGGGTGTGTTACTTTGTTGGTATATGTTCTAGAAAGTGTGTTCTGTCTATTCTGGAAAAATACGACTTTCGCGATCATGCGTATTCTAGAATGTTAGTCAAAGTTCGCGATCGAAAGTAAGGTTGTGATTGGTGAGTCTAGGTGGCGATAGGGAACACGTGCACGCTGATTGGTTGCCTCCAAGGCCAGTAATTCCTATATATAGTGAGCGAGGCAGTGTTCAAATTAATTCGGTATCCTGAAATCTGTCGGTCTTGGTCTATCCGTCTGCGAGCAGCCTATCTGGTTGACGTCCCCCGGTTTTCGGGATGGCACTCTCCTCGGGTAAGCACTCTTGAATTCCGTTCCTGCTAAAATTTCCGTAATGTTCCGATTTGCTTTTCATACAGGAGTCTGCCCTAACCTCGCCTAGATTCACCGAATTAGTTACTTATGACGCCTTAGTTTTTCAGCTGGACTTACCTGTTCGTTTCCAAGGCATTCCCGTTTTGTTTCACTAAATATGTATATTGTAGTTTAATAGTATTTTCCTTGGGGTTTTCCTCTGATAGTTTCTGTATCACTTTAGGTACGCTAGATTTTGGATAACCTGTAAATTGCATTGTACTACTGCATTGGTAACTAGATGTACAGTTGATTTGTAATTTGAATTTACACTGCTACGAATAACCTAGGTATATCACTGAACTTATAGCTCATAACTTGGAATGTATTTGTAGAATTATCTTGTAAATAATATTTTTTAAAACTAAGGATCACGGTAATACATTTCGGAATCCGCTATCTAAGCCATGTCCATGCCTTTGGTAGGTTCCCAGCCCTTCCATCTTCCCGTTTTGTCATTCACTAGTTGGCCCTACTGATAGTTATGTACTTGTTTTGTTGGAGATCCGCGTAATGCTAGCTACTGTTTTTCCGAGTGTGTAGTGTTTTCTTATATTGTGTATTGTACTCTTACCTTCCCCTTTTAACTGTGTTTGTGCCTTGTTTGGTGTTACCACTGTAGTAGAGGTAACACTGATATGGCCTTGTAATAATACTCAGGATGGCTTAGCTGTGTTGATACTGCTACACAGCTGAAAGCAATGGGAAACTACAGCCGTTTCTAACTCCCGAGGACATGCAGCTCTCTCTGTATGAATGATGTACTGATGATGGCTTCCTCCCAGGTAAAATATTCCAGAGGTAAACTAGTCCCCCATTCGGATCTCCGGGTGGGGACTACACGAGAGGAAGCGATCATTAGGAAGATGTATACTGACATTCTACGAGTCGGAGCGTGGAATGTTAGAAGTTTGAATCGTTTTGGTAGGTTACAGAATCTGAAATGGGAGATGGTTAAGCTAAAGTTAGATGTAGTTGGTATAAGAGAAGTACATTGGCAGGAAGAACAGGATTTTTGGTCAGGTGTCTACCAAATTATCAACACAAAATCAAACAGGGGAAATGCAGGATTTGGTTTAATAATGAACAAGAAAATAGGGCAGTGGGTTAAGCTACCACGACCAGCATAGTGAAAGAATTATTGTTGTCAAGATAGACACCAAACCAATGCCCACCACAACAGTGCAGGTCTATATGCCTACTAATTCATTGGATGATGAGGAAATCGAAAGAAAGTATGAAGAGATAGAAGATTTAGTACAATATGTAAAAGGTGACGAGAATCTAATTGTGATGGGAGACTGGAATGCAGTGGTAGGCCAAGGAAGAGAAGGTAATACAGTAGGAGAATTTGGATTGGGACAAAGGAACAAAAGAGGAAGTCGGCTGGTTGAATTCTGTACTGATCATAATTTAGTCCTTGCCAATACTTGGTTCAAACACCACAAATGACGGCTGTATACTTGGACGAGACCTGGAGACACTGGAAGGTACCAAATAGACTTCATTATAATTAGGCAGAGATTCAGAAACCAGGATTTGTATTGCAAAACTTTCCCAGGAGCAGACGCGGACTCTGACTATAACTTGTTGGCCATGAAATGCCATCTGAAGTTGAAGAAATTGAAGAAAGGAAAGAATGCAAAAAAAATGGGATCTAGACAAGTTGAAAGAAAAGAGTGTGTGGGATTGTTATAAGGAACATGTTGCACAAGGACTAAATGAAAAGGCTGAAGGAAGCACTATAGAGGAAGAGTGGAGAGTCATGAAAAATGAAGTCAGTAGGGCTGCTGAAGAAATGTTAGGAAGGAAGAAAAGATCAGCTAAGAAACAGTGGATAACTCAGGAGATACTAGACCTGATTGATGAATGACGAAAATACAAGAATGATAGAAATGAAGAGGGCAGAAAAGAACACAGGCGATTAAGGAATCAAGTGGATAGAAAGTGCAAGGTAGCTAAGGAAGAATGGCTGAAGGAGAAGTGCAAGAATGTCGAAGGTTGTATGGTCCTGGGAAAGGTAGATGTTGCATACAGGAAAATCAAGGAAACCTTTGGAAAAAAGGAAATCTAGGTGTATGAATATTAAGAGCTCTGATGGAAAGCCACTTCTAGGGAAAGAAGACAAAGCAGAAAGATGGCGGGAACATATCCAACAGTTGTATCACGGTAAAGAAGTAAATGACGGGGTTCTGGATCATTAAGAGGCTTTTGATATTGGTGAAATGAGAGACCTAATTTTGAGGTCAGAATTTGACAGAGCTTTGAGCGACCTACATAGGAATAAGACACCTTGAATTGATGACATTCCCTCTGAATTACAGACTGCCTTGGGAGAAACCAGGGTGGCAAGGTTATTCCATTTAGTGTGTAAGATGTATGAGACAGGAGAGGTCCCATCCAATTTTCGTCAGAATGTTGTTATACCTATTTCCAAGAAAGCTGGTGCCGAGAGATGTGAAAACTGCCGCACCATTAGTTTAGTATCTCATGTCTACAAAATTTTAACATGTAATATTTACAGAAGAATGGAAAAACAAATTGAAGCTGAGTTGGGAGAAGATTAATTTGGCTTCAGAAGAAATGTAGGAACATGTGAAGCAATCCTGACTTTGTGTGTGATCTTTGAGGATAGAATCAAGTAGGACAAGCCCATGTACATGACATTCGTAGAAATAGAAAAGGCATTTGATAATGTTGATTGGACCAAGCTATTTAAGATTCTGAAGGTGATTGGGATCAGATCCTGAGAATGAAGAATTATCTACAATCTGTATAAAAATCAGTCTGCAGTGATAAGAATTGAAGGCTTTGAAAAAAGCAGCAATTCAGAAAGGATTAAGGCAATGCTGCAGTTCCTTTTCAATGTTTACATTGAACTGGCAGAAAAGAAAATCAAAGAGGAAAGGGAATCACAATCCAAGGAGAGGAAATCAAAACCTTGAGATTTGCCGATGATATTGTTATTTTATCAGAGACTGCAGAAGATCTCCAGAAGCTGCTGAATGGTATGGACGAAGTCTTGGGTAAGGAGTACAAGATGAAAATAAATGTCCAAAAAAAAGTAAGCAATGGAGTGCAGTTGAAGGAAGGCAAATGATGCAGGAAATATTAGATTAGGAAATGAAGTCTTAAAGGAAGTAGATGAATATTGTTATTTGGGTAGTAAAATAACTTACAATGGCAGAAGTAAGGAGGACATAAAATGCAGACTAGCACAAGCAAGGAAGAGCTTTCTTAGAAAAGGAATTTGCTCACTTCAAACACTGATAAAGGAATTCAAAAGATGTTTTAGAAGACTTTCGTGTGGAGCGTGGCATTGTATGGAAGTGTAACATGGACAATAACTAGCTCAGAAAGAAAGAGAATAGAAACTTTTGAAATGTGGTGTTACAGAAGAATGCTGAAGGTGAGATGGATAGATCAAATCACAAATGAAGAGATACTGAATCGTATTGGTGAGAGGAGATTGATTTGGCTAAATTTGACAAGAAGAAGCTATAGAATGATAGGACACATCTTAAGACACCTAGGACTTGTTCAGTTGGTTTTTGAAGGAAGTGTAGGTGGTAAGAACAATAGGAGTGGACCAAGGTATGAATATGACAAGCAGATTAGAGCAGATGTAGGATGCAATAGTTACGTAGAAATGAAAGGTTAGGACAGGATAGGGTGGCATAGAAAGCTGCATCAAACCAGTCTACGGACTGATGACTCAAACACACAGATTGGATGGAATTTTGTTTAGAGCACTTTGGTCTGTGCAATAATAGTGGTGACATTTTGGAAAATTGAGGTGTTTTTCCAAATGTGTTTTGACCCGTTGCTCAATGTATTGGTTTCTTTTTTGTTAGTCTGTTAAGTTTTTCCATGAGCGGGTGAATATGTGCTTACTGTCTTCATTTCTTTTAATGGGGGCTTTTCTGTTGGGGACTTTTTCTTGTTTATATTGGGTTTGTGAATGTCTCAGTGCATTTTTGTTTAATGTATTCTGTTCACGGATTGCTAAATTTATTGGTCTATCTTAAGTAAGTTGTTGAAAATTGTCCCAATAGTTTTGGGGAAAGTCATAGGATGCTTTAAGATTTGTTTCGTAGAGTTTTGTATTGAGAAATTGTTTCTTCCTATGGAGGATTTTTATCTGGTCTCTTCACCTATTTTGTTGGTCTTTTTCTAAATGCCATATGTTTGAGTGGTATTCCTGTGTCTATTATAAGGTGTTAGATCATTCAATATGCATTTTCTTGGAAAAGTACCATGTTTTTTATTATCCTTACATTCTGATAACCATAAGCTGTGTGTTTTGCCTGGTTCTCTGTAATATCATAATATGTTAAAAAGCACATTTTAACACAACAATTCATTAGTGTAACTTAGAATTAGTAATTTAAAATTAGAATAAGTGGTGTTTTAATATTATGTGTTATTTTTAATAAGATCAAGGTTCTTCAGCAGCTGAGGATGACCCACACATAGGGTCAAAACTGGTACTGCAGTGTAAAAATGTTCTAAGTACCTTATAATAAACAGTATTGATTAGGTGGAAAGTCCTCTTGTGATCAATGGAATCATACGAAAAATAAAGTTAATAGATTAAGCAACAAGAATTGACGATCTCCAAACTATGCTCTCAGTTGAGAGTTGCCTTACCTGACTGGCAGGGAATATAGTGTATGGTGTATTATATGGTATCAGTTGGAGCGTTTGGCCGTAACCCTCAGACAAAATGCAGAATAAACCAAGTAACTCCAAAGACCCCACAAATTCACATCATCATGAATTTCTTCCAGTGAGCTCATACTGTGTATAATTAAATTTTAATTTTTCTCTTTCAGGACGATACAGATCCCACTAATAACATTGGAGGTAAGTAACATCTAATTACAGAATGACTAGTGGCTTGACTAAGACTAAAAATGAAATTGATGATGAATGAACCATAAAAAAGTAATGAAAAACATACTGAACTCCGCAAGACATTTTATTCCCTTTAAACTTACATTTCCGTTCTGACTATATATTGTAGATGTAATTTTTGGACCTTGGGAATTGCACTATCATAATCTTCTTGTGCTCTCTTGTAACACTCATGTTTTTTTTTTCTTTTTTTTTTTTTTTTTTGCTAGGGGCTTTACGTCGAGTCACGTTTTAGTAAGTTTAATAATGTAGGCTACAGTTCATTGTAAATTATTTTGTCTGACTATTCTATTCTTAGGCTGATTTTAGTATTTCATTGTCAACTGTGATTCTTGTGCAATATCCTTCAGTTCTGGGGAAATGACCATGATATGGTGTAGTTATAATTTTAATTTTGACATCCCTTGCAGCTTTACTTCTACTCAATCCCACATATAACTGAACATGGCTGAAAACACACCAAGATAAGTAAATTCCTATTTTGACAGAGCTTTGAAACTGTGCTTTGTTAATGGTCATTAAGAAAGCAAGATGTAATGGGAACTTCTCTCAAATGTGATTTTATTTGACGTAAATAAATATCAAATGAGAACATGTTCACTTTCTTGTGTAAACTACTTTATTCTCACTGTAAGTCACAACACACAATTACACATAATAGCAAGTGATGCTAGAACACAAGTCGATTCTGACAAGTACAGTTATCAACAAAACTGATTCGCTCACTATAATACACTCTCTTGAACTGAATGACTCACTGACTGACAGCTCGATATATATATATATACTGTTCGATCAACCATCTAGAATATTATCGATTTCTGAAAGGGTTCTTACAACACTCTAAATGGAACACACTCAAAACATCGATCGACCAGCTAGTCGAATGGAGTACACCAGTAATGTATCCAGCTCAAACTTTTGGTTACTGTTTACCAATACATATGGAGATCTCTCCAACATTCTTAATATCTCTACATGTGTCTAGCAACCTCCATATGTACCCAATTATAGCAGGATACACCTAATATACGAACATTATAGAGTTTTCTACAGCTTTTGACTATATAAATTTTGAGGTTAGACTATACATGATACGTATTTGAGGTTATACAAATTTATAATACATATTTACTGGGAAACCATGTATTAATCATATTTAACATTTATTAAAAGATAATTTAACTTTTAATAAAATATAATTAATATATTGAAGGTTTTACAACAGTTAGGATCTCGTACCTACGACAATTATCCCCCTAAAACCTTCAATATCTAACCTGTATGTTCCTTACTCAGGTCTTAAATTTTATCCTTGTGTCCTTATATCTATGTCTTAGTCTCTTATACTCCAAGGTAGGTAGTGGTGTGGGCCGATGACCTTCAATGTTAGGCCCCTTAAAACAACAAACATCATCGTCATCATCAGGTATCGGTGTGTACTGATCCTTCATGAAGTCTGCATTCTTCTGGGGTCCCGTGGAGAGTGTCGACTTCTCTGTCTCTTCACCTTCTTGTAGGGGTCAAGCTAACACCTTCAAATTCGACCGACATATGCACCTTCGTCGGCAGTGTAGTCTTCAGGAGAGAAACCCAAGTTCTCAACTTCTTATCCACCTTGGAAGGCCCAAGCCACTTTGGAGCCATCTCAGGATGGAAATTCTGAAGTTTGTTGCTGAGGGGATGGATTTGACGAAGAACAAGTGTTCTAGGTCTGAACTCCCTTTCTTCCGGTGTATCGTTGTTCTCAGGTTCTCTCCTTGAACGCTCTTCAGCTTGGCGGTCCACCTGTTGAATCTGCCACTGGTTCCACACATGCCATGTATCAGGATCCTCTGGTTCCTCTCTGGATGAATTTCCAGTCACCAGTTCTCTTCATTGGACGTCCAAGGAAAAGTTCTGCAGGTGGGAAACCCATGATGCAGTTAACCAACTGTCTGATGGCCTGAAGGTACTCATGTAGGTGTTGGTCTCGCTTGGTATGTTCTCTGTCGACCAAGTGAATCTGAAACATCTTCTTTAGCTCCCGGTTTCTCCATTTGGTGGGATTTGCCTGTGGATTGTAGATTGGTTTAGTCCAGTTTTCAATTCCCCATGTGACGGACTCAAGGCGATACCGCACGCTATCTAGTTGCAGTTATTGTAATGTCTATGTATGTGTTTATGTAGAGTCTGAGTGTGGGGGATTGTTAAATAAAAGGAGACTAGCTTGTAATAAACACGGTGTTGTTACTCCACAATTTTGGTGCCGAAACCCGGGAAAATATTGAGAGTTCACACGAACAACGAATACTATCGGCTTCCGAAACATATTTGGTCGTTTCTGTGAGGAGAAGGCAGTGATGTTAAGTTCACTTCTTAAGGATTATTGAAAAGGGTAAATCACTAACTTCATGTCATCATGTTTAGCCTCAACATGATGGATAAGTACAAGCTTCACCCTCTTTCGTAGTCAAATATAATACTTACTGGCATTCAAGTAGGGCTTGGCTCAATAGTTGTGCTACCCTCTAGTACCGTAATGATTGGTTTAGGTACGCATTTAGTTGTATGAATGCTTGAAACCATCATTTGATTCCAAAGGCGCCATTTTGTGAGAGAGAAACTTGATACCACAAATCCACGCTGGTCATCTTGACTGGTGCTGCCATCTGTCACTCCTCTAGGAACTAAACCTAATATGAAGATTCGTTATTTCTACTCTAAATTACGTACAAACGAGAATTCAGTGTCAACATGACTGAAAGTGGAGGACATCTTTCGAAATTAAAACATAAACGGATAACTCATCGAGCAAATGCCACACGCTTCATAAATCAAATAAACACGTTCGATCATTCCACACCTGTTGATGAAATGGAGCATTTCAGTGAACGTTTACACGAGGCTTTGGACAACTTACTCGCCTTAGATGATTCCATTCAAGATCTGCTCGATGACGTAGAATACAATGCAGATACAATAGCATGTGAAGAGTACACAGACAAAAGCAAACAAGCTATTAGAAGGGCAAAACATCTTCTGGAGCAGAGTCAAGTTGGAAATAGCATGAATGTCACCACCCAATCTTCTACAAATCCAACGGTTCACAAAGTTGTCCCAGAAGTCAGGTTACCAACGATAAAACTACAATCTTTCATGGGAAAGATCAGGGAATGGTCCCGGGTTTGGGAACAATTTTTGAGGCATCCGTAGACAGAAATCCATCAGTCTCTGCCATAAATAAATACATCTTTCTATGCGGATACTTGGAAGGGGAACCAAAGAGGCTAGTCGACGGGATAGCCGTTACAAGCAACACATACGAACAAACTAAGCAGATTCTGATATCGTGCTATGGGGATAAAAATTGAATTATCCAATCACATCTAGATTTCTTAGAAAATCTTGAGGTTGCAGCTTCGGAGAGTCCGGAAATACTAAACAATACGTACATCGAATGTTACAGGCGAATTCAAGCCTTGAGAGCATTAGGAGAGGACGTGGACTTATACGGAAGAATACTCACTCCTAAGCTACTGTTTGAATTTCCGGAAGACATCTATCGCCGTTGGTTCATTCACGCCAAAAGACACAACACGCAAGAAGGGAATCTCTCGAGACTAATGGAATTTCTTAATGAAGAGGTCGAAGGAGCTATCAATGCACAAAAAATACGGGGAGATCTTTCTCCTGCAGCACCTCACATACCTACAGCCACCGCTTTTCAGGTGAGCACAAAAGCAAACAATGCTGCGAGAAGAAGCAAGCGAGAAATGGCACCATTTTGTGTGTATTGTGAAAATGAAGGACACTGGGGCCAAGACTGTCAACAAATTCAAGACCCCAAGGTTAGAACTGATAAACTTAAGACGGCAGGAAAGGTCACAATAAGGATAAGTGTTTCAAACGAGGAAATGCATCCTGCAACCAGTGTAAGGGTCTCCATCACGTATCTATCTGCAGTAAAGCAGACACCCTGCCTTCTTCTGTTGGCAAAATAGAAGTCACTGCTTCTAACTTCACATCCCTTCAGACTATTCATACGTGGATCAAAGGACCAACAGAAAAACTGAAACTTACCCGTTGTGTCCTACACTGGTAGTCAGTCTAGCTTCATTCATCATTCTCTGATAGATTCATTGGAACTCAACGTTAATCATAGCCAGACATTGGAGTTAACCACCTTTGAATCACTTTCTAGGATTTTAACTTCAAGAAGGAACGTCTTATTTGAAATGATGGGATTTTCGACTACTGCTCATATTTCAGTTGGTGCTTTCGAAAGTCACAACACCTATACACCACAACCGACACCACCGCATGACATAACAATCCTGACTTCACTCAACAAACTCAAACTAGCAGATCCGCAAGACAAAAGAGAACTTCCGATAGAAGTTCTCATAGGAGCAGACCACTACTGGAAGATTGTGACTATGAAACAACCAATGAGAATATCCCATTCTCTTGTTGTTCTGCCTATTATATTTGGATACGTCGTTAGCGAAAACAGATCCAGCGTTACAGTCAACCAGATAATGGTCCATCATATTTCATTTGCTGTAGATGAAATCTCCGATGACAGTGTACGTCAGTTTTGGGAGTTGGAAACCATCGGCATTAAGGAACATCAAGGACAAGCACTGTCACCCAAGGATTACGCAATTCTCCAAGATTTCCATAACACCTACCATAAGGAAGATGGAAGGAGAGTCGTCTCACTGCCTTGGAAAGAGGGCGTTCTATTTTCCTCCGACTTCACCACAGCAGAAAGGCGATTTTCACCATTAGAAAATAGACCACAAAGGAATGATGAGCTGAAGTCCATTTATCATAAACACATGTTAGATTATATACAGAGAGATCATGTAGAGGCTGTTCCTCACAACAACCGTTCTGGGGATGTGTTTTACCTACCCCACCACATTGTGAAGAAATCCAATGCGAGCACCACAAAATATAGAGTCGTCTTCGATGCATCCTCCCAAGAAACAGACTCTCCATCACTGAACGTCGCGCTGGAAATGGGCCCTAACCTGTTACCGGAAATTCTAGGTACATTGTTAAGATTTGGAAAACACTCCAAGGCAATTGTATGCGATGGCCGACAAGCATTCCTACAATTAACACTCAACGAGGATGATAGAGATCTTACGAGATTTCTATGGTATCGTGTCGAGCGGAGGGAGGATGGAACCTGTGACACAGCAAATGAGCTGACATCCTATCGCTTTAAATGCTTGCCCTTTGGACTGACATCTAGTCCATTCCTCCTGTCGGCCACTATAAGGGAAACTGCCACACTGAATCGGGACAGATATAGAGTTGCATCTGAGCTAGTTGACAAATCTATATTTATGGATGACTTCACTGCAAGTGTTAATGATGACTCAAAGGTAATCGCTATATATCAGGAACTCACCACGCTCTTACAACAGATTAAACTCTCACTCTCCAAGTGGAAAACTAACTCAGAACTGTTAAAGACGTTATGGTGCAAGGAAAAGCTGGAGGAAGACGAGTGACGTCCGTTATGGGAGTAGACTGGAATACTGTTGAAGATTGTCTCTTCACCAACAAGGAGAAGATTGCTAGTGACCTTATGCACAAACCAGGAACCAAGAGAAACATTCTTCGTGGCACCGCCCAGTTCTACGATCCTCTTGGACTTTTCGCACCAGTAGGAATTGTTGCTAAATTAATCTTTCAGAACACCTGGCTTAGAGGTTTAACTTGGGAGGAGTTACTACCTCCAGATATAGCAAAGGATTGGCATTCATGGATTAGCAAACTTCACTTCCTGTCATCTATAAACATCCCCACATGGATCGGGATGGGGCAAACAAATGATGAATCACATGTGCACGTATTCTGTGATGCCTCTGAGAGGGCATACGGAGCAGTTATTTATGTGACATCAACGTGGGACTATACTACACCTGCTCGCATAGTTTGCAGCAAAAACAGACTAGCACCAGTGAAGAAGATGACGCTTCCAAGATTAGAGTTGCTCACCGCACTTATAGGCACTCGTCTCCTGCGCTATTTTTGTGAGGAAACAGGTTTCGACCTCAACAGGGCCACTCTGTGGGGCGATTCTACAGTGACATTGGGATGGATAAAAAACGACCCCAAAAAAAGGAAGACCTTCGTTGCCAATCGTGTAATAGAGATAATTAGCCACACAACTCCCAGCCAGTGGTGACACTGTCCTGGAGACCAAAACCCTGCAGATTATCTCACGTGAGGTATAGACGCAGACCTGCTACTATCCTTAGAAATGTGGTGGTGTTGTCCCTGCTGGCGTACTCAAAGTGATGTTTGGCCACCTGACATAACAATGGAACACCTGCCACTTCCAGAGATCAGAAAGCTGCCAAATGTGTTCGTAATAACCACTACTGAACCCGTCGTAGATGTACTAAGGTTCAGTGCTTACTGGAAACTACTAAATGTCACAGTGTGGGTATTTCGATTCATCCAAGCTCTTAAAGATAAAACAATCCGTTCTAACACATTGACAGCCGCAGAATTGCAAACCGCCCAAACATACTGGATCAAAAACGTCAAACGAGAAAAATTTCCTACCGAGATAAGCGCACTGCAGCGAGGTGTACAGCTACCCAATACATCTAAGCTTGCAAGCTTCAACCCCTTCATGGACCAAGGTGTAATTCGACTAGGTGGAAGACTCCAATGTGTGGAGTTGACCAACGAGCAGAAACACCCAATTATACTGCATGGTGAACACCACTTCACAAAATTGCTAATTAGACACACCCATATACGACTGCACCACTTAGGAGTTCGCATTGTATTAGGAGATCTACGACAAGAATACTGGATTCTCCAAGCTAGATGAACAATTAAGAAAGTACTCCATTCATGCCTACCATGCAAGATAGTTCAAAACACTCGCTTTAGCGAGATAGAGGTCCCCTACCACTTGATCGTGTACAACTTACAGATCCATTTTATGTAAACAGGTGTGGACTTCGCTGGCCCCCTGTATGTTAAATGGGGCAGAGAAGTTAAGAAATCGTACAGAGTTCTGTTCACTTGTGCCTCCACTCGCGCACTCCACCTGGAACTATCAACAGATATGTCAACAGACAAATTTCTGATGACTTTGCGAAGATTCATTACCCGATGGGGTATACCCCACACCATATACTCGGACAATGCATGCACTTTCTCTGCAGTGAATAAGGAACTCATGGCCCTCGAAGACGTCTTGGTAGACCCCAGTATGCATCACTACTGTGCTCACCAAGGAATCCAAGGGAAGTTCATCGTGCCACAGGCAGCTTGGTGGGGAGGATTCTGGGAGAGGATGGTCGATTCTAACAAACAATGCCTGAGGAAGGTTCTAGGATGCTCACAGCAGGACGAGGAAGGCTTGTACACTACACTTGTCAGCATAGAAGCCGCTCTTAACAGCAGACCGATCACTGAGGACACAGACACTTGTGATGTTCTAACCCCATCTCACTGTCTAGTCAGAAAAAGGTTAACAGCCATCTCTTTTGGAGTAGAACCCACCATAGGGAGAAATTTGATATTGGAATCTAAAACAAGACAGCGAGTTCTTCAAGATTTTTGAAAATGTTGGAAAGCAGAGTATCTTCTCCAGCTGCGAAGCTACCACGAGGTGAAAATACCACACAATCAACAGGGTTCGCCAAGGATCAGAGATGTTGCCCTCCTCCAGGAGGAGATGGTGATGGTGGTGATTATTGTTTTAAGAGGGAGTACAACTAGGCAACCATACTTTATATAACACTAATCAGAAAGAAAAAATGGAAGGGGTCCGACACTTCGAAAAATGAAATTATCGGCCAAAGGAAGACAAGGGCCACGAAGGGCATGAAAATGAAAGACTCCCTAGCCCTTGCAAACCTAATAGCGTCGGGGTCAGAAAAGAACAAGAGTTGACCAAGAGGGGTCGGATAGGATAGATGAAAGTGAGGAGCCTGGCACAAGTAAGTGGAAGCAATGCCAGGACTCAGCTAAGGGCCCCGTGGTCGCCAACCCACGCTCCAAAGTTCATAGCCCCTGGGGTCCCTTTTAGTCGCCTCTTACAACAGGTAGGGGATACCGTGGGTGTTATTCTACCGCCCCCACCCACAGGGGGGCCTCCAGGAGGACTCGAGGCCACGCCACATAAGGAAACGAGCGAGAATAGAGGAGCTTCTCCCTGAGAGAGATGGAAAGATCCAAACAATCATCCTACGCCAGCCAGACGGCTCCAGAATCAGTCGACCGGTGCAGCTGGTCGTTCCTCTGGAAATCGACCAGGGTGGGGAGGAGATGTGACGGACTCAAGGCGAAACCGCACGCTATCTAGTTGCAGTTATTGTAAAGTTTATGTATGTGTTTATGTAGAGTCTGAGTGTGGGGGATTGTTAATAAAAGGAGACTAGCTTGTAATAAACACGGTGTTGTTACTCCACACCCCACTCTGACAGAGCTTGCAACCAATGTCTCAAAGTAAACTGACTGCCATTGTCCATGAGTAGACACCGAGGATACCCATACTGTCTGAAGACTTCCATCCATAAGAATTGTACAATACATCATACTTGAGCCACAATAACCTCCCAACAGCTTTTTGCAAGGTAGTGAAGTGTTGTGGGTTCTTATGCATGGAACTCATTTGTGGTGCTAAAAGTAAGGTCAAATCTAGAGAGTCCACACATGGGTACCAAACAACATCTAACTTGCACCCTTAACTTTACCCCCCTGTGGGTGGGGGCAGTAGAATAACACCCACAGTATTCCCTGCCTGTCATAAGAGGAGCTTAAAGGGGTCCCAGGGACTCTTAACTTGGGAGCATGGGTTGGCGATTATGGGGCCCTCAGCTGAGTCCTGGCATTGCTTCCACTTACTTGTGCCAGGCTCCTCACTTTCATCTATCATATCCAACTCCCTTTGTCAACACTTGTTCTTTTCAGACCCCGATGCTATTAGGATTCTGAGGACTAGGGAGTCTTTAATGTTCACGCCCTCCGTGGCGTGGCTCTTGTCTTCCATTGGCTGATACCTTCATTTTTCAAAGTGTCAGATCCCTTCCACATTTTCCTTCTGATTAGTGTTAATAGAGGTTGGTTGCCAAGTTGTACTTTCTCTTAAAACAATAATCACCACCATCACCACCTGATAGTAACTCTCTCTGAACTACTGAATATACGTCAGGTATCCCCTACTTGATTACACACAATTCTTGTCTCTGGTAATCACATATTTAATTATACATGCTGCCAGAATATTTTAATTGCATTTTTACAGAATTATAAGAGTCTTATTTATATTTTATAATCATCTCTTATGGATTTAACTTTATTTTGCTGTGTTCTCACATTGGCACTACTGCAACTACACCAGTTCTTCCTGTTCACGCTGCCTTGTGATTCGTCAGTTCAAAATTTCCACCAGTAAATCCCATTAGGTCCGTTTCATCTCAATCTTAAGTTTGCCTCACTTTCAGATGAAAAATTCCATTAACTTCTTTATGATGCAACATCCGCCAATCCTCTACACATGTGCCATTAAAGATGATTAAGCATGCTGAACTGCTACATAAATCCTGCTTCAATATGAACTCTACCTTCTCAAATATTATTTTCCTCATTACATTATATTCATATGCCAATGACATGAACTAGCACGTACATACATACATACATACATACATACATACATACATACATACATGATTTTGGAAAGCGATCTATATCTTTATATCCAGATGGTTTATATAACTAATTGTCTCTGGAAATGCACAAGAAAAATCCATGACGTTGCAAATGAGATGCTGCATTCATTGTGTTTAACTGTATTCTATACTAGATGAATCTGTGAAAGATGTCTCTGGTGATCGTTTAATGCCTGCCCAGTAGATTGCTCTGTAAAATCAACTTATCAGCAGAATGTAAACTGTTATTCCAATTTGTTCCTAATAAGCCAGAAACACAACATTATTTGTTTCAATAAGTCCTTTGTTTGCCTAAAACAATAATTCTGTGAAGCTGTGAATGTGTGTCTGCATGGTCCGTTGATCTTTTAATGCCCGCTTTTACAGCTTACCAAGGAATGTGTTGCTTTGCAGTTCAGCACACATCTATGCACACCCTTGGTTCTTTCTTTGCACTGACACACAGCACCATTGCAGCAGTAACTTGACAGCCACTAAAGATGGTAATTTCGTTTGTGCTAATTTTGTATAAAATCTTTTCTCTTCTTTTTCAACAGGGTGATAACAACAATAATGACGAAGACCTGATAATAGCAGGTAGGTGTGCAGTTTACAGTTTAAACACTTCACGCAGTAGATATTCTAGAGAGAATTCAGAGTAACCAAATATTAAACTTGGATGGCCCTTAAGTCTTGGCGTTTTTAATGAACAAGATATGTACATCCAACAATTGATAATGTATTCTCCTTTGTTGTTTACAACTTCTTCCCAACGTTCAACATGGTTTCCAATGCCTTGATGGTAGAAATCACCTGGTTTTGACTTGAAGAAATCGTCCAACCAAACCTTCAATTCCATGTCATTATTGAATGAAACGCCACACTTTGCATTCAAGAGGGATCGGAACAGATGAAAATTTGAAAGTGTCAAGTTGAGGTAATATGGAGGACATGGCAGCTTTTCCCAGGCAATGTTTGAATGGCTTCCTTGGTCATATTGGCGATGTGAGGGTGGGCATTGTCGTGTTGCAGATGAATGCCATGTCGCTGATCAGGTTCTTTATTGATGGATAGCGTTGTTGACTCATTGCATTTGTTGCACGTAAAGTTCTGCAGCCACAGTTTGGTACCTATCAAGCACTTCATAGTGGATCCTGCCTTCCCAGTCTCACTATATGCACAACATCATAGGTCTTATAGGTCTTATGATGACGAACACCATCACTTTGCATGGATGAAGGCCTTATTTGATCGCCATGTTGCCTATTTCCTGGGGCTAAGCCATTCTTTGCGCTGCTTCATATTGTCATACAGTAATCATTTTTCATTTCGGTAACAATTCGATAGAGTATTCTCTCCTTGTGTACATGAGTTGACCAATGACGGGCAAACAAACTGGAGGCGATCATGACTCGTTGATTTTTGTTGTCGTTCGAAGCATGCTAAAATAATGCTTCCAAATTTTTAACCTTTCCCATCGAGTGAAGGTGACGCTCCATGATGCTGTGGGAGCATTCCCTTATCTCTGCCAATTCCCTCATCATTTGGCATGGATCTTCCTGAACAAGGTGATTCAGTCGCTCCTCATCAAAATGAACGGAGCGTCAGGTGCCGTGCATGTCTTTGAGTCTTTTGAACCAATTTTGAGCCCTCCTAAGAGGCATCACTCTTCACCACACACCACAAATCTTCTGTGGCTTTGGCACCTCGCTAAAGGCAGAAGATATCGAAAATGTACTTTTTTTGCCGACTTGACACACCAATTCAAGGATCTGAAACAAACAAAACTTATATCGGCATAAAAAACTAAACACAATATCTTGTAGAGTACATCATTCTCTATGGAATAACATAAAATACATTGCCAAAACATTATGTTTTCACTTTTTTTAAAGCCAAGACTTAAGGACCAACCCATTATCATAAAGGAAAAGGCGGTGAACTTTTAAAACTGGCTGATCTCACATTTTTACAGGCTTTAGCTAATTAACTCTCTCCATGTCAGTGTGTAAACAAGTTAGTCCTGTATTTAGTGAGATTTTTAACATTTTTCTTCTGGTCTTAAAAACCTTGGGTAAGTTCTAAACTCAAGAGGATGCTAACATTTCTCCAACATTAAAGGAGGTTTTTCTGTTAACAGATATGAGACAGACTGTTGCACTCAATAGAATGAACACATCATCACTGAATTACTGAATCTTTGCAGTAATAATCAGATCCTTTGTAAAACACAGAATCTAACTAATATACAGAATCATTCAGCTCCGGGTGAGTCCAAGAGCGCAAAAGTTTTCAGTTTGCAAAATTTTCTTACTTAGTGACGGCTGACATAATACATTTTTGTGTTAGTCCCTCATTTCCTGTTCATTTTGGCTCTATATCACCTCCCCGTCTGACAAGCAAGAATTTTATCCTCGTTGTTGATATAGGAGTTTTGAGTTATTTTACCGCCAACTAGTATCATAGTGTTGGTCTGAAACTAGATATTTACTATTAAACTGTATAATGTTTTCTAGATTTCTGTTGTTTATTGAACTTAATTCCTTGAAAATATGTTTCCAAAATGTAAAACCTGAAAGAAAAAGTTATAAAGAAAGTACAAAAATCCTCCAATAAAGAACATTCTGTAGTAGTAGACCTTCCTATTTTTCTCAAAAATCCAAAAAAGAGGTAATTTTTCTACTGTGTCAGTATTTTATAAAGAATATGGAAGTGTGTAAAAGAACCAAAATTACTGGAAAATTCAAAACATGTATTTATGTTCTAATGTACAATATCTATGTTGGTTAGAGAGTACAGCTTTTCCTGGTCACCAAGTTTGCTACTGTAAGTAAATATAAATTCACTCGGTCCTTGGAAGGAGAGGAGATGGCCGTAGGAGAGTTTGGCAACCATCTCATCGACAAATGATATCAGTTGAGGGTTAACACATACTTTTTGTACACCTTGTCTGCCTCAATCCTTCTGAATATCCATCACATATTTTGTGGCAAAATACAACATTTTGATATTACACATTCACATTATTGATGGACTTGTGTTTGCAAGGCTTTCTCGTAATTTATTCACCTGACTGCAAATACAGGCTATTTGATATCCAAGACATCAAAGATGACATCTTTTCCTTCCTCTCAGTTATTTCCATAGATATTTTAACAGCAAATATCAGGTCAATTGTTGTGCTGTTGCTTCTTCAAGCTGTGGTTTCGTTATAGCTCTCAATCTGTGTTCTACATATTATTCTTTCCACCATCTATAATCATGGCTCTGATTCATGGACTGAATTAATGGCTTTATACAGCTTCTCAGAACTTTGTCCCATCTCATCTCTGGTTGATTTGTATTTCATTCTCTTTTTACTTATTTGTTCATAGCTATTTCTCTTAATTCTCATTATTTGATTAAGCACTTAAGATCAATCCTGCAGTTCTTGTTGACCTGCTGTGTGAATTCAACCCAGGTATTCCCTGTCTCTGATTTTCCCTGTTTTTTCCTCTTTCTTTTTCCTCTTGTTTTACCTACTTGCAAATTCAGTGTTAAACAAAGACTTCCTCTTCTCCTCATATCTTGCTGCTATTCATACTCGTACTTTATCTGTGAGTTTTCTAGTTCTTGCAAACAGATCTTTGGTTTATGCTCCATAGCATCTTCTTCACACTGATTTTTCTGAGGGTGGCCACAACTAGAATAGAATTTATCGTAATGAAACAATTTACATTGTAATAGATAAAAGGCCAACAATCCATAAAAATTATGCTCTTGAAAATCGTGACTGTACATATGCTACACTGTACTACTGAACATCATTCATTTTATCGTATAATATACTGTACTAACTATTAATGCTGTATCAACAAGTACCGGTAATATATCTACATAATATCTTTATAAATTTACTAGCAAGATACCTTTGCTTCGCTACGGTATTATACTGAAATTTAGAACTGAATGCTTATTTTTTTTATATAATCCGCTGAAATTCACGATCTGACTCGTTTTCCGAGAGAATCCGCCAAAATTCGCGATCTGATTTGTTTTCTAATAGATTACGGCAATTTTCCTCCCATTTTTCAATCTTTCTTTCCAGCAATCGATTTCGTACTTCTGGGGCTAGGTCCAGGTATTCCACCCGGTCAGCTGGGTCCCTAAACCTTTACTATCTTTTCCTATAAGCATTTTTAATATGGATCAAATCCTTCAGGAGATCCAGTGTGGTGTCGTCTTAGGTGCCTTGCCAAAACTGAATCCGCGGCCGGGCTGCATTTTTAGCCAGTCCAGAACCCGTTTCCAGCATGGTCCGCACATTTGACAACAGTCCAGAACATTATTATTATTATTATTATGATTCTTCTTCTTCTTCTTCTTCTTCTTCTTCTTCTTATTATTATTATTATTATTATTATTATTATTATTATTATTATTATTATTATTATTATTATTATTATTATTATTATTATTATTATTATTATTATATATGTTCTTGACCCCACAGCAAGATGCAAGGCCGCTACTTGGTGGTAAATTACATGTACTGCCATTGTCATTGTTGAGAATGTGACCAGCAACATTGTCGCGCGTAGGCAAGTGTGCGAGATTTCTGGCGATAAGAATGACATACTTCCGTGCATTATTGACCTTATTATAGAGATGAACAATTGGACAGTCAATCTCATTCTATCGTTTATTTCAAATATGTTTAAATTTTTATTTATATGCCAGGAGAATCTACTGTAATCTAAGAACGTTCTCCGAAGGAAAAGATTGCTCTTGAAAACGAACCCAGGAAAGATAAAAACTGATCGGTTTATGATCAGAATAAGTACATCAAAAATCTGCAGCCTTTTTCCAGTCATTCAACAGGGTCAGGAATGGAATGAATAAAGCCCCCATCAAGTGGCGACAATAGGAATTGTACCGGCTGCAGAAACCTGTCGTACTCTTCTGGGACAATGATTAATGAATAAAAATGAAATGAAATTATATTGGACAGTGTTGCTGGAATGAATGATGACAGGGAAAATCAGAGTATCCGGAGAAAAAACCGTCCTCCCTCCATTTTGTCCAGCACGAATGTCACATGGAGAGACCGGGATTTAAACCACGGAACCCAGCTGTGAGAGGCCGGCGCACTGCCGCCTGAGCAACAGAGGCTCCTTATAAATACATTATGAACAGTTAAATCAATTTCATTTCTTTATGTCCAGTAGTTTTGGCTCGACGATGATGAATCAGTCAGTCAGTCCGTCAGTCAGTCAGTCAGTCAGTCAGGACAAGTTTATATATATAGATTTGGAGGCACACCAATTTTTCTTCCAATTACCGTATACTGTAAATGCTGTTTCTGTTAGCCAGATTTTTAGAGCCTTTTGAATGGATTTCAAAGACATGTCTGTTATTTCCAATGGGAGCTTTATCATTCCTCTGTAGTTGTGATATTTTTGCATTTCCTTTAATCTAACCCAAGGAGAGTCTGTATCATTTCTTCTTCTTGTATTATGTTGATGTAGCTTCTTCCTTAAGGGGTAATCTATCAGGTTTTCTTAAATGTCCATTATGCATTGGTTTTTGTGGTTTTCCTATACCTGCATAGCCTCTGGTGATTCTATTTGAGGATCCAACCAGCCTCTGGGCTGATGACATAACAGACACAGACATGAATTGGTAAGTATATATTGAGGGAAGAGTCATTATTCCCAGTTCTTGGAAAATGGACCTATATGATTGCTTGTCTGAAATTCCCTGTGTGCACCCGGTTGCTTTCTTTTGCCATATAAAAACATCCGGAGTCTCCATGCAATTCTCCTGTATTATTGTTCCATACTAGATGCAATGTAAGAAAGCATAGTAAGCAGTTATTATATGAGGTTTACTAACACATTTCTTCAGTTTTTGCAGCAAAAATATCACTAGGGACAGTATCATACATAGTTGTTTTGTACGAACATTCCAGCTCAGTTTATGTCTAAATGGAATCCTAACATTTTCACTGACTTGTTCCTGTCCTCACTGCTTAGATGAAAGAAAATTTCTTCCAGATTTGCTTTTTATGTTGGGAGTTCAACTCGGCATATACACTGAGCAGCCAAAAGTCATGGGAAGGGGTGTCCCATTAAAAAATGTGCCGTGTATGACTCCTGAACATTGCGGCTAGCTGAGCAGTCTGTCACAGACACCAATGTACTGAAGATGGCAACATGTCACGAGTTTACCAACTCTGAACGTGGGATAATCATCGGCGCACAGCGCATGGATCATAGCACTGTGGAGATTACACGTGAATTCGGGTTTCCAAGGTCAACAGTGTCGAGGGTGGATCTTCAATATCAGACAGAGTATGTTACCACTCATGTAAATTACTGCATGGAAAGACCACAGGTGTTTAAAGAGCGGACATCACATTGCCTCCACAGAGCCATACTGGGCGCTTGACAGGCTACTGAGAGTCAGATCTCCACCCAGTTGAATGTTGGAAATCAGGAACCCATTTCTACCACACTGTATGGACGCAGCTGAACCACATAGGCTTCACCAACCGACGACTAACTTGTGGCCCTTTGCTGACACCTCAACACAGAGCTCAAAAATGTGCATGGGTCCCATGAACATTGGCAGAGGACCATGGAACAGTGTCGGCATATGGTATGGTACGATGAATCCCGGTTCCAGCTGTATCGAGCTGACGGGTGAGAGAGAGTGTGGCATATGCCCCATGAAGCTATGGATCCTGCATGTCAGCGAGGTTGTATCCAGGCGGGAGGTGGCTTAGTTCTGGTTTGTGCAGCGTTTTCATGGTTGCAATTAGGCACCATTCTCCAGCTGCAGGGAGCACTGTTAGGTGCACATTATATGGAATTCTTTCAGACCATCTGCATCCCTTTCTGGCCCTTGTGTACTCTGATGGAGATGCCATGTTTCAGCAGGACAATACGCCATGTCACCACTCTGTAGTGGCATGCAGGTGGTTGGAGGAGAACTCCGGTGCAGTTACGACCATCGATTGGCCCTCCAGATCCCCCAGTCTTAATCCAATCAAGCATTTGTGGGATGGTGTCGATGCTGGTATATGCTCCATGAACCCCACACCAACTACACAAGACCAGTTGTGGCTAGCAGTGCAAAATGCATGGGTCCAGATCCCTCCATAATGATTCCAACACCTTGTAGAGTCGATGGCTCGCCATATTGCTGCCATTTTGAGGGCTCGCGGAGGAAACATTTGCTGTTAAAATCAAATACAGTGTCTCTCCATGACTTTCGACTCTCATTATATTATTACTAGTGTCACTGATAACTGGAATGGAAGGTTTTCTGCTACATATAGAATTGAAGATGTTATTCAGTTTCTTTTTAGCTTCAAACCTCATTTTGTTTTGTTTATCTACTGGCATGTTACTGATGCATAACTCAGATTCCACCATAGTGGTGATGATGTCATTGAGGATATTGGAAGAGGGGCAGTTTTTTTTGGACCCTTGCTCAATATGAAAGTCTGAATATCATTATCTTTGCCTAATGTGGCTATTGTAACTTTTAAGCATAAAAACAGAAAGGCTCTTTTTTTTGCCTGGTTTGCGGCATAATTATAAGCTACAAATTTCATTCTGTTTCATACTGAAGTCCAATTATAAGGAATAAGTAGATAAGAGGTCCATCTTTTCAATGCAATATATTAAGTAAATAGTACTACATTAGTCTTGGGACTAGTTTCAGCCAATGAGTGGCCATCATCAGCCAAAATAAAAATTAAGCAGGTGATATGATAACAAGTAAAACATACGTATACAAAAGAAAGACAATGTTGTAGGAATGATTATAACATCAAAGTATATATAACAACAAAAGGTATGGGTGTGATCTTCATGTCATAATATGATGCTGTCTTTAAAGTGAATTAGGCAAATCAAAGCAGATCTCAGGCAGTGAATCTGAAAAATTTAAGTGACAATGTTTCCACTTCTGGAGTGGCAAATGGTTGTGAGATGGTGGTGGTGGTGGTGGTGGTGATTATTGTTTTAAGAGGAAGTACAACTAGGCAACCATCCTCTACATAACACTAATCAGAGTGAAAAATGGAAGGGATCCGACACTTCGAACAATGAAGATATCGGCCAAAGGAAGACAAGGGCCATGAAGGGCGTGAAAATGAAAGACTCCCTAGCCCTCGCAAAGCTAATAAGCGTCGGGGTCGGAAAAGAACAAGAGTTGACCAAGGGAGGTCGGATAGGATAGATGAAAGTGAGGAGCCTGGCACAAGTAAGTGGAAGCAATGCCAGGACTCAGCTGAGGGCCCCGTGGTCGCCAACCCACGCTCCAAAGTTCAGAGCCCCTGGGGCAATGGTTGTGAGAATCATTCATCCTGCAACAAAATTAGTACGACGTTAATTCCTGGGGGCAAAGTCAGCCACAACGCTATCACACTTAGTGTTGAGACTAGTGCTTCTCTAAGGGCCTTCATGGCTTTCTTGTCATACATCCATACTCCATCCATTTTCATTTCAAATGCTGATCGGTTTAGTATCATGGGATGTCTCACCATTTGACACTAATTCATGAGATAATCTTCAAGTTGTTGAGATTCTGTTCTCTTTGCTCTTAGTTCTGTATAACATTACTCAACGTATTGTTACATAGTTACAGTCATGCTTTTGAGAGTGAAATGTTTCTTGTAGGCACAGCTGTTAACTCTCTTGGTGCCAGGCGGTAGTGTGAGCATCCGCCATTTAAATTGCCAGAGCCGATCTGGTCAGCTGTTAACAATCCAGTCGGAAGTTGCCAGAGCCGATTACATCGGCCGGGTTAAAATTCTGTGATATACGTAATTTTGAGGCAACCTATAGTGACGTGCATACTTTTGTTACAACCTGTAGTAAAGGGGCTACACGTTATTGTGTGCCTGGCCTTGCTTTGGCAGTTCTAAGAGGGTGTTATACCTTTCACAAGAGTCGTTTCCCGTGTTTACAAATACCGCTAACCGGTCAGTAAGAGATTGCTCCTTGCAGTGAGTGGATTTGTGACAGGAAAATGGCATGTTGTTCACGTGATAATTTTTCAGATTGATGACAATAAATTAATGCAGTATTTAGAACAGCGCGTTGTTAACGCTGATGATTTATTGGATAGCGATAGGGAATTTAGTTCAGAGAGTAGCGACGAAATTATACCGGACACGTCCGCGGAATCACCGCAGCTAAAGAAGAGACATTTAATTGTGTCTAACAGCACTAAAGCTACTCTGAATATGGTGGTAGATTAGACTAGTGATAAGGAATATGATGATGATGTCTCTGGAGAACATTTTGTGGAAATTTGTCCCAATTAACCCGACAACATTCCTCAACCTCCTGTCTCCTTGAAGGACCTAAACATGCCCTACCGTCTGATTCTCCGCCCATATCACGCTTCAATTTACTTTTCACTTACTCTCTGCTAAACCTTATAGTCACATATAGTCCTCTATCGTTACCTAAATGCCAGTCTCCACGGGCCAAGTGTAGCGTGCCTGCCTCTCACCCGGAGGTCATGGGTTCGATTCCCGCCCAGGTCAAGAATTTTTGCCTGGTCCTGACGGTTGGTTCGAGGTTCACTCAATCTAAGTAACCCTAAGTGAATGCAATTGAGGAGATATCTGAGTGTGAGAGGGCGACTCCCATCTGGAAAACCAAGAATAATTACTGAGAGGATCCGTCTCACTGACCATGATTCACCTCGTAAACTGCAGGTACCGAACTGAGCAGTAGTCGCTTAGTAGGTCAAAGCAAATCACGGCTTTAGTGCCATATATTTCTTAATTTCATAAATTCTGTTGTATTGTAAAATTATTTTTCTAATACATATAACAACCAAAAACGAGAAACTATTTTTTTCTGAAAACAAAAACTATAATATCAACTACTATTTTTAACTTATTTAATAATTCAGAATTATTTTAATACTGTGTTGTCTGGACGTAGAAAATTTCTTGTCAGCACCCTCGATCACGATTTCAAGCATATGACACGTAAAAATATGCCTTTAGCAGGGCATCTTATCCATGTATTCTTTATTGCAACTGCCTCTGACTTCTCACCACATGGCTGCAGATGGAACGATGTGAAGAACGTCCAGCCTGGAGGGACGATTGTCTTCCCATCCTCTCCTCTAACAAATTTCACCTCTGCTTGCAGCATCCCGATGGTAACATCTGAATTTAGTAGCAATGTGTCACATTTGTGGCCAAGGCCTGCATTATGCACCATCATACCAGCCCAGCACTTAGGATTGTGGTATGGACTTCTACACTGACCAGCAACTGTAACTTTGTAGAGGTGTTGGAGGCTGCTGTGGCCCAGTACCAAGAGTATTATGCACACATCATTTGTCTGTTCCTGGATGACACAAAGCTTCCTTGTACCTCTCTTGAATTGAATACATGTGGTCAATGGCTGACCTGCTACAGAGCACCAGCAGCAACAACCAGTCAACTATGGGCACACATTATAGAAGCATGAGTGGGATACTCCACACAGACTTGCAAAGTCTCTCACTCTCAATACCGCATGATGTAGTACAGGTTATTCCTGCCAATGTGGAGGTCATACAGACTGATTTTCCCCTGTTCTGAGTTGCAAGAGTAATCATGTTATGTCCAAAAATCTGGATGTGTTGGTTCACTCCTTCACAATGTTAATGGCTAGCAGTGTATTTGCTTTCTCAGACCTCATCTCTGATACATTTATTATAAACTAGCTTAATATCTGCACCTATACCCCTAACATCCTGTATATGTTCTCATACAAATAATTCAACTAATATTTCAATCCCCCCCCCGTAAAGGGTATTTCCTGAAAACCAAAGAATATGTGTTCCTTATTTTTAAAGGAGATTCCACATACCAATGTTCACATCTGCAACATGTTAAGTTTCTGAGATATACTGTAGATACGCTGATTTTAAAAATTCACCCCACTTTTCAGCTCCCCTTAACTAGAATTTCCGAAAAAATATTTGTTTCTTTATTTTTACAGGAAATTTCAAATACCAGTTTTCAAATCTTTAATATGTTAGCTGTCTGAGATAATTTGCAGATATAATCTTTCTTGAAATTCACCCCGTTTGTCACTCCTGTTCACCCCCTATTCATTGGATTATCCAAAAACTCAAAAGTACGTGTTTCTTTATTTTCAAAGGAGATTCCAAATTTCAATTTTCATGTCTGTAACATCTTCAGTTTTTGAGATATAAGTCTCCTCATAAAAGGTGTTCAACCAGTTTCTCCCCTTTTTCACCCCCCCCCCCTCCTCCTTAATGGGATTTTCCAAAAATAAAAATAAAAATGTGTTTCTTTATTTTTAAAGGAGATTTCAAATACCTACTTTTACGTCTATAAACTTTTAGGTTTTTGAGAGAGATATATATATATATATATATCCTCTTTTTAAAAATTAACCCCACTTTTAACCCCCTTTGCTAAGGAATATTCAAAAATCCTCTCTTAGAGAACACCTGCATGTTAATATGAATGTATCCCCTAAATTTAATTTCTTTATGTCCAGTAGTTTTGGCTCGGTGATGATGAATCAGTCAGTCAGGACAAGTTATTTTATATATATATATGTGAGGTCTTCCATTTTGTCTTATATAAAAGGTCATCTCCTTTTTTATCACCCTCTCATGTCATTTCAAATTAATTAACAAGGTATTCTGTAACTAGCTGTCAAGCACGGGACTGTAATTCAGTAAGATCTTTCTTATTATAGTGGTGATGTTAAGACATCTGTTTATTGAATTGTAGAATCATTGTTTAATTTATGTTT
The DNA here is from genome assembly GCF_040414725.1 of Anabrus simplex. NCBI lineage: Eukaryota > Metazoa > Arthropoda > Insecta > Orthoptera > Tettigoniidae > Anabrus > Anabrus simplex. Next base: position 1,713,706,556 of record NC_090265.1, read on the forward strand.
TATTTCTGTTGCAGCGCAATTTACATCATGTACCGAGTAAGTACCACAGCAACAGAAGAAACTGCTTCTGTTTATCTTAGTCGAGACTATTGTACCTTGAAGTATCTTTTACATTTTTCTTTTCATTGCTTTTATTTTGGGAGGTAGCTTTTCCTAATTCTATAAATACTTCCTGTTTTTATTTTTCTGGTTAGAATCTTATTAAAAGTTTAGAGTAATTTGTAGCAAGGTGTACAGTGTTCTGTGGTAAAACATGATCCTATACCTTGAAACACAGGGAATACAAAAGGGAAATAGCTGTAAATATATATATTATTTGAAATTAATTTCAAAATCAAGTAACATCAACTATGTTCCTAGGATTCAGTGTTTAAGAAAAATGTCACCCACTCCACAGATGTCAAAGGTTTGTCCTGGATGATTGACAAGCTTTGAATGTACAGAACTAACTGATTATAAGAAGACTTCAGAGAAAAAAGAGACAGTACTTCAACAACAGAGCATGGTCTCCTTTAGAGGGCTTGACAAATTTAATAAAATTCCTCAAAAAACCATAGGAAGGTTACCTTGTTTTACCACACTAAGTGGGTAGCAGCACTAATCAACCCAGGCATTGTACTATGCAGCATTCTATGTTAAACAGGAACTCGAGAAAACACAAACATTGGAGGATAATGGATCCCAGTTGCTCTGATGCTGCAATAATCATGAAAAATATGCCAAGTTTGGCAAAGGTTAAACCCCAATCTGCCTTATTCATTTAGGACCGATAGTATTTGGAATGCAAACATCCTCGTTCCTTTTTTTTCTTTTCTTTTTAGCAGTCCCTTGTGAAATATAATTGCCCTGATTTAACTTGTAGATCTTACGGTTCTTACGGACAGGTCAGGATGATGTTTAGAAATCCTGTCATCCATTCCTATTCAGGTACTTCTTGTTTAATCCATAATTGAAGGTAATTCTTTTTACTGGTACAAACAAGCTTATAAACCAGTTTCACAACACAATTTTTTATCAAACAGTACTTCAGTTTTGCTATTGTTTAAACAGTACTTCAGTTTTGCTATTGTTTCAGGATGATGTTTAGAAATCCTGTCATCCATTCCTATTCAGGTACTTCTTGTTTAATCTATAATTGAAGGCAATTCTTTTTACTGGTACAGACAAGCTTATAAACCAGTTTCACAACACAATTTTTTATCAAACAGTACTTCAGTTTTGCTATTGTTTTCATGTACTTCAACAATCAATTTTCTTTGGTCTCAGAAAATACCATACAGTTTCATGCAAGCTCTTTAATAGCCCCCTTCAGTATTTCCTGGGAGAATCTAGTGCATACATGGCCAGGCTCTCCCAGTATCAGTCCCTATGCCTGGTTCTCCCATGCACTTTCTGAAACAGAAGAGCCATATTGCAAAATATTCTGGTACTCATCATCCGAGCTCTAGCGACGAACAGTAAGCCAGTGTTGGAGCTCAGTGTTCCACCAGAGTCTGAACGAGGCGTGTCGAGTGTGTGCCTGAGTATCAACGTGCTGGAGTATGGAGAATACTGTGGCATGAGCAGCGTTGACTGTCACTGGCTAGTGCTGTTGAATAGCTGTTGTTGAGTAGTTCACTGAGTAGTGAAATTTCTCTGGAACAGTCGTCGTGTGTTTTTGGGGGTCAGCAGGCCTGGTTCTGTTGCTATTATGCAGAATGAAAGTGAAAGCAAGACGACCCTGTCAATAAGGAAAAACAGCAATTAGAATTGTTTGTGTGTGTCACCTTTTTCTTCTTGCAGTAAAATCTGCTTGCCAATTGAGGCCAAAATCCACACACAGATGGAGGCTCAGTTAAATGTGCTCTTCGACATGATAAAGGACTTGACCAGAAGACAATCTAAGAAGACCAGAAGACAATGATTGAGAAGTTGGAAGAAGATTATAAGAAGATGGAAGAAAGAAGATAGCAAGGAAAGTATGATAAAGGAGATGAGAGACAGCCAGAAGAAGATGCAAAATGGCCAGAAAATGATATAAGGCAGGAAGAGGATGGGAGACAACTGGAAAAAGATTGAAGTACACCAGAAGAAAATGCAAGATGACCAGAAGAAACTGAAAGATGACCAGAAGAAACTGAAAGATGGCCAGAAAAAGCTGGAAGATGACCAGAAGAAGATGGAAGGCAGCTAGAAGATGATGAAAGATGGCTGAAAGAAGATGGAAATGAAGATGGGAACCGAGAAGGAGGTGAATGATGAACTGAGAAAAATCAAGGAGGGTCTTCACAAGACGGAGCATGCTCTCTGCCTTTCTGTTATTTTTTAATGATAAAGTGAGAATGTATTCTTGGTGCCTCTTCAAACTAAGGACATATGCTGGGAAGTGAGAACCAGTGACAGGGGAGGAAATTTGTGTTTTCTGGGGCTTGTAATATTGATGAGGATAATGCAGAAATCCACCATGGAGAGCTATTCCACCAGGGATGGATTTTTAGAAACCCATACCGGTACTGTATATTCCCTCAAGCAATTGCAAGGGGCAGGTTTGAACACATGCTGCAATATTTACATTTTGTTGACAATTCTACATGGAATATATATCCCCTAATTATATAGACGTACATTTTCAGTGACATCAACATGGATGTGAAGGCACAGAGACCGCATCAAAATTAATGTGACTATGGAAGGGACAGTTAATGAGAGAAATTTCTAGCTGTTCTCATTTGAATAATTACAGTTTATTCAACCCAAAACCACAACATCATTTTCCATTTGTTAATTTGTAGAACCCTCGTACCTTCAGATTACAGTCGCAGCAATTTTCATTACTCAGAAAGCACTGTTCCATTTAAGTGCACAAATCCTTTACACTATGAACAAAAATGGACCCTAACTTGGGTATTAAAGATGTCTGATAACCATTGCACTGAATATTAACCACACATGAGACTGATCTCTAGTTGGGGTGGAAATTGCAAGCACTGAACTTGGTCCTCAATGTTACTCTCACTGAACACATTTGAAGCAGATCTTTCTCATACACTCCAAGCATACTGGTTTTTCACGTCTATAGCACTTGTAATATGTTTTCCTCTTCTTTGCTGGTGGGCACAGAAGACAAATTATCCATTTTTCAAGCTTCCCTCGGCAATGTTGATACGCTCCTGAAGGATACTCAAAATTCTACAGATAGCACCTCAAATATCTCTTGGGATCCTGGGATTTGATAATCTTCTTATCATGTGTGGCCTAGTGAGTTAAGCAGAAAGTTCTTTCAGAAAATGTTGCTTGGTCATTTGGGGGCTCTGACAATAGGACTGATGAAAGATATTTGCATTCACAGCTGCAATATCACCGGGCGAGTTGGCCGTGCGCGTAGAGGCGCGTGGCTGTGAGCTTGCATCCGGGAGATCGTGGGTTCGAATCCCACTGTCGGCAGCCCTGAAGATGGTTTTCCGTGGTTTCCCATTTTCACACCAGGCAAATGCCGGGGTTGTACCTTAATTAAGGCCACGGCCGCTTCCTTCCAACTCCTAGGCCTTTCCTATCCCATCGTCGCCATAAGACCTATCTGTGTTGGTGCGACGTAAATCCCGTAGCAAAAAAAAAAATAGCTGCAATATCGACGATACGGAAGAAGACCGCCATCGGCCACCTTCTTGTTCTTCTACTTGTGCGGTAGTTGGCTGACATCTGATCCAAAGTATCTACTCAGACTTCATAGAATTATAAAACTGAATCATCTCTTCCTTGTCCGTGTGCACATTAGTTGCTTTCCCATGGTGCATAAAGGATACTAACAAAACAGCTTTGTTTCTTTTCGGAATATGTGAGAGAATAGTTATGCCTTTTGTGAAGCCATGCACAGAGGAACCGAACTTTCTCTACTTGGAAGGCAAGAAGATAGTTGGAATTTCCTTCTTGTTCTTCCTTACTGTCCCAACATAAGTGAGTCTCCTTTTCCTCAGCTCCTGAACAAGCTCTACTGAGGTGAACCAATTGTCAGCTGTTATATTCGTATTTGTGCCCTATATTGGTCCCAATAAATAACAAACTGCCTGAACTGGTTTCAAAAATTTCCTATCTTCCCTTCAAAGACCTATTCCATCAGTGTCTTTCCCTGCATAAATATATGCACTGTACGAATAACTATTTTCGCATTGGTCAGGCACATCAATTTCACTCCGTATTTCTCAGGCTTGTTTGGAGTATACATTTTGAACTTGCACCGACCTCTGAAACCAATTAGCATCTCATCTACTGTTGAATTTGTGCCAATGGAGTAACACTTTTGAGAGTTCTGAATCAACATATTCAGAAGCTCAGATATGGGTGCAATAGGATCTGTCTCTCTCTGCTGCATTCTGTCTTCAGGGTTGTCAAAATCTAGGCTGCACAGAAGAATGGAAAACCTCGTACCTGACATCACAACACCAGATATTTCACAGCCCATACCATCAGCAGCGAAGACTGAAGTGATGTCCACTTTGTTAGAATAAGATTTCAACCTAAGATACATTGCTAAAAGATTAATATCAAACAACTTCAGCCATTTGGAAGAGGGGGTGATTAGTGAAGTTGCTTAGCTGCCTGCTTTCAACCCGGACAACTGATGGTGGTGGTGGTTATTGCTTTAAGATGCATCATGGGAGACTGACAGCGAAAATGAATGCTGTTGGATTAGATAAAAGAATAGTTCATTGAGTGGCTAAATTTCTAGATTGTAGAACTCAGGGAATGACGAGTGGGTGAAGCATTATCAGATCATGTAATTACCAAAAGGCAGATTCTGCAAGACTGTATTACTGGAGCTTGATGTTTTCTGAAGTATGTAAATGATATTAGAAATAATCTGGGATCACAGATAAGGCTTCTTGGGGATGATATTTCTATTGACCTCACTCATAGGCAACCAGATAGCAATGTTCAATTGTAGGTCAATCCTGGCCAGGAAATTTCACCTGAAAACTCATATGGTATCAGCAAGGGTATCTGGCCTTAAACCCCAGCCAAATGCAGAATGTGCCAGGGAACCCAAACATATCTAACCATGGTACTGTGTTTAATTAAATGTTATTTTCTCTTTCAGATTACGAGAATACAAAATTCCAGTAATTGATATTGGGGTATGTAACAGATAATATTATTTTTAGATCAGTACAGTAGTTATTGCTTAACCCAGATCTTCCCACAAGATTTCTTGTGGGGTTTTCAAGAGTCAAATTAAACTACACTCTCTCTTTTTAAACTGTCATCATTTCTCTTTATTATTAGCTTTTGATAATTGCCTTCACATAGGCCTAAATGAAAATAAGGAAAATGATTAACTTACCATACAAATGTTATCCACAGAGAATGAATGAAGTCAGCGATCACTTATAAAGACCAAAGAATAACAGACAGTGCAAGAAAGAAGGAAGTTTTTTGACCATTTGGGAAGTATTGCAATGTCTGATGTTGACACAACAAGTATCAGCAACTAATTCTAATTTTCAAATGATATTTCAAGGGTAATCCCAAAACTAGGGTCTCCAATTTTTAAAAAAATTACAGAACCCTGTTCATGTGGCTTCTGGTCACAATATTGTGAAGAGTGTTTCCCGCGCTCGCATATAAATATGCGCATGCTGTGCTGAGGCACTCGGTCTTGGCTTGGCAGCCGTTGAGAATGGAGCTCACATTGGATGTTACCGCGAAGTGCATGGATGTCAAAAATGTTCGTAAGTGATGTAGAGAGTTTGCAGTCTGTCGGACTGAAATTTATGACAAACAAAGGAGTGGGAGACCATCAATTTCCATCAAGACAGTCATGAAGGTTGAGCAAATCATGCGTGAAGATCGGCGGATCACCCTGGATGATCTCTGCACTTTGGTTCCTGAGGTTTCCCGAAGCGCCGCTCACAGAATTTTAATGGATAAGTTGAAATACCAGAAGGTGTGCGCAAGATGGTTGCCAGCACTGATCATGAGGTGAAGATAAGTTTCACAACTTCCTGAACAGCATGGCAGCGAGCTGGTATGACATGGGCATACAAAAACTGTCACAGCATCTACAAAAATGCATTGACCAAAATGGTGATTATTTAGAAAAATAGCTAAATATTCAAGCTGTAAAATGATGTAAACCATTGTAGAAATAAACAGGTCTATGTATTTGTAAAAATATAGGGGATCTTATTTTTGGGAGTACCTTTGTACATTCATTACCCACAAACTCCAGTCACCTGATTGTGACAAATGAACTTTCTTTACTATTAAGACAAAATCTTGTTGGATCAAACCCTCATTCTTCTCGTTTGTTCAGTCTACGTCTTTATTGGTCTATTCCTTAGTCTTGTTCTCAGAAGTTCATTCTCGAACAAAACTCATCGGCTGCCATCTGGTGGTCCTTCTTCTTGATATAACAGGACCGAGCCATCTCTATCTAGCCCGAGTAATAGTTTCAGAACAGGTTCCGTCTCTTTCCACAGTGTTTAAACTTCTTATAGATTTCTGGACCATAATTTTCAGATAATTCATTTCTGTGGCTTGAGGCTGGTTGTTGCCTCAGCTAACAGGAGTACAGGTCATATAATTTCCTTAAAATATGAACTGTTCACAATTTAAGTTAAAGATTCTAATCTTTAAATCCATCTGTCTATGATCTAGTAATCTTTCCATCATTATCTCCGTTATGAGTAGAAATAACATCCAGAAAAATTGAATTTACATTCCAAATGTGATGGTCTCCTACATCTGATGCTAGGTCTACTCACAACTTATTTCTTGGTGACACTGTTTTTTATTATCCACATTATAATAATTTTCTTGAAAGTCCTTAAGAATTGTTCAATCCTGCCCTCACCATTCTTATTAAATATTAGCTGACAAAGTACATATGTATTACAGGGAAGTCAACACAATATGCAGCTTTTATATACTTTGAAGTTAGTATAATATAACATTATTAAACTTATCACTAGTGTATATCGATGGTTTAAAAAATGCTGGTACATTCAGGGAAATGGGGTGGTCTATGGAGCGGTGATAAGGGTACAGTGATCTGGAAGTCAAGTAGGGGTAACATAAAAATGTTAATGTTGAACTGTAGAAGTATTGTAAAGAAAGGAATAGAATTAAGTAATTTAATAGATATATACTTACCAGTTATTGTAATAGGAGTTGAATCATGGCTGAGAAATGATATAATGGATGCAGAAATTTTCTCACGGAACTGAAGTGTGTATCGTAGAGATAGGATAGGAATGGTGCGAGGGGGAGTATTCATTCTGGTGAAAGAAGAATTAGTAAGCTGCGAAAAAGTTAAAGATGACAAATATGAAATTCTAGATGCAAGGATCATTTCTAAAGCTAAAAGGAAACTTGATGTCATTGGAGTCTACAGGCTGGGAAAGTGTAGTGCTGGCACAGATTCAGAATTATTTGATAAGATAATCAGCTATGTGGAAACGACATGAAAAGACATATGATTGTAGCAGGAGATCTAATGCGAAGGACAGGAAGCGTTACCAACAAATGGCAAATAAGCTAATATAGGAAGGACAGCTGATTCAGAAAGTGATGGAACCAACTGGAGGGAAAAATATCCTGGATATGGTGCTGGTAAAACCAAATGAGCTCTATAGAGAGACCGAAGTAATAGATGGTATTAGTGATCATGAAGCTGTTTTTGTTGTAGTTAAAAATAAATGTGAAAGAAAGGAAGATTTAAAAGTAGGACTATTAGACAGTACCATATGGCTGATAAAGCAGGCATGAGGCAGTTTCTAAAAAGTAACTATGATCGCTGGAAAACGGTAAATAAAAATGTAAACAGACTCTGGGATGGGTTTAAAGAAATTGTTGAGGAATGCGAAAACAGGTTTGTACCATTAAGGATGGTAAGGAATGGTAAAGACCCACCTTATTATAATAAAGAAATAAAGAGACTAAGAAGGAGGTGCAGACTGGAAAGAAATAGAGTTAGAAATGGCTGTGGAAGTAAGGAGAAATTGAAGGAACATACTAGAAAACTGAATCTAGCAAAGAAGGCAGCTAAGGATAACATGATGGCAAGCATAATTAGTGGTCATACAAATTTTAGGGAAAAATGGAAGGGTATGTATAGGTACTTTAAGGCAGAAACAGGTTCCAAGAAGGACATTCCAGGAATAATTAATGAACAAGGAGAGTGTGTATGTGAGGATCTTCAAAAGGTAGAATTATTCAGTCAGCAGTATGTAAAGATTGCTGGTTACAAGGATAATGTCCACATTGAGGAGGAGACTAATGCTAAAGAAGTATTAAAATTTACATATGATAAAAATGACATTTACAGTAAGATGCAAAAGTTGAAAACTAGAAAAGCGGCTGGAATTGATAATATTTCTGGGGATATAATAAAGACTATGGGGTGGAATATAGTACCATATCTGAAGTACTTATTTGTTTATTGCTTGGTTGAAGGAGCTATACCAAATGAATGGAGAGTTGCTATAGTAGCCCCTGTGTATAAAGAAAAGGTTGATAGATATAAAGCTGAAAATTACAGGCCAGTAAGTTTGACATGCATTGCATGTAAGATTTGGGAGGGCACTCTTTCCGATTATATTAGACATGTTTGTGAAATTAATAACTGTTTTGATAGAAGGTATTTCAGCTTTAGGAAAGGTTATTCCACTGAAGCTCAACTTGTAGGATTCCAGGAAGATAGAGCAGATATCTTGGATTCAGGAGGTCAAATGGTCTGTATTGCAATTGACCTTTCTAAAGCATTTGATAGGGTGGTTCATGGTAAACTACTGGCAAAAATGACTACAATTAGATTAGACAAATGTGACTGAATGGGTTGCTATATTTCTAGAAAATAGATCTCAGAGAATTAGAGTAGGCAAAACTTTATCTGACCTTGTAATAATTAAGAGGGGAATTCTTAAGGCAGTATTATTGGAACTTTATCTTTTCTTATATATATAAATGATATGAGTAAAGGAGTGGAATCAGAGGTAAGGCATTTTGCAGATGATGTTATTCTGTATAGAGTAATAAATAAGTTGCAAGATTGTGAGTAAATGCATCATGACCTCGATAATGTTGTGAGATGGTCAGCAGGCAATGGTTTGATGATAAACGAGGTTAAAAGTCAGGTTGTAAGTTTCATGAATAGGAAAAGTCCTCTCGGTTTTAATTACTGCGTTGATGGGGTGAAAGTTCTTTTTGGGGATCGTTGTAAGTATTTGGGTGTCAGTATAAGGAAAGATCTTCATTGGGGTAATCACATAAATGGGATTGTAAATAAAGGGTACAGATATCTGCACATGGTTATGAGGGAATTTAGGGGTTGTAGTAAGGATGTAAAGGAGAGAGCATATTTGTCTCCTAATGAACGAGAAACAGAATTTGTTTGCCCAAAATAATTACTTATCAAAATACAATGCTGTGGTTGTTGTGTTTAATTGTATTTCCCAGGTGATGGCCCTGTGAACCTGTGAATACGTGTCAGTATATTCTGCTGATATTTCAATACCTGCTTCCATAGTCTACCATGGGAGTGTCCTGCACAGGTCTGTGCACACTGTTGGCTCTTTCATTCCACAGATACACAGCGTCATTGCACCAGTAACAGGGCATTCTGCAGACTGTCATTATATTTGTGGTAATTATGTTCTCTTCATTTTCAACAGGGAAATGATGACATTGAACAGGATGACAAATTTGAAGGTGGGTATGTAGTTTAAGCATTTCATACAGTCAAGACATACAGAGTATTAAAAGTAGTCAAATATTCAATCATTATATCATAATCAAACAGTTAGTGAACTTGTAAAAGTGGCTCATCTTATATTTAGCTATTTAACTCTGTTGGTGTCAATGATTATGCAAGTTAGTCCTGTATTTAGAAAGCTATTTAACCTTTTTTATACTTGACTTAAAAAGCAAAGTCTTTGGTAAGTTCTGAACTTAAGTGGATGCTGATGTTTCTCAGAAATTAATGCAGGTGTTCTCTTTAACACATATGAACATGATCCCTGTACTGTAGTTCATTCCACGTTAGGAAAATGGTATTACTCTTATGGACCTACAGGGAGTGAACACACCCCCTGTGAGACACCCCAAAGTTCCTCATGATTATGGGATATTATACTGTACTTTGTATTGTATTATGAAAGACAGATAAAAGGATGAGGCATTTTTGCCCGTGAATTATTAAAATAACTGCATGGCGTTTTTATATTTCATAAATATATTCGTAGGGAGGAAGCATAATGGCAGGAACAGCCTTCCTTCATTTTCCTTCTTCTGTGTTGCTCTGGCACGATCACCGTGTAGTCTCTCACTCTGTGAACTGCCGGCAGTTCACTTCTGTAGTGAAGTCATCTATAGTATTTATTTGTTGCGTCTGTGTTTTTAGGCTTTAAATCAGAGGATACTTGTCTTGTGTTGAGCGAGAGTTGGTTGTGTATTGTATAGTATTTGTATGTGTACTATTATTTTTGTACTGTACAGAAGTTGTTATTGAAGATTTTGGTGTTGTGGTGTGCAGCAATACATCATGGCATAACCTGTACTGATGAAACAAATTGCTGAGTGTTTTGTTTGTGCTTGGTTTAGTTATTTAGCTCTTCTTTCTTAAATGAATTTCAATTTTACTCTTTTTTTTCACGGCCGCATTTAATTTGTGCTATTGTTTTTGTGAGTGGATACGACAGCACAGTAGTACGGCGCGTTGCCTGGGAAATATATTAAATGCATCCCTCACTCCTCAAGTCCATAAAAATATTATTTTTCTATATTCTCCCGCAATTTGCCTTACACTTCAATGTTGAGATATTTTATGTGCCGTAGTTTACCTCTGATTCTTTCCAAACCAAAAATAGACCCTGTACACCCCCATCTTTAGTTCATAAAAATATTTTGCATCTTAGTTTCTTCTGCTTTTTATCTTGAACGTAAATTCACAAATTTATGTGGTGCCATTTACCCGTGATTCTCTTGAACAGAGACGCTTGATATGGCAACCCTGTTGTCATAAGAGCAATACTGTTTTCTTGACATATTTAATATTAAAAACTTCATTTTTTGTCCGTATTGACTCAAGATTTTACAATACTTAGTAAAGCTAAAGGTTCCACCTATTCAATAACGTATTGAATAGGTGGAACCTTTAGATTTACTAAGCATTGTAAAAAAAAACGTTTTCTTGACATGAAATGAATTATAGGACAGGAAACCTCTAGAGATTTTCTGAAAGTCTCCATATGCTTTGTAGCAGACTTTACAGAATGTTACACTGAATAGAATGAACATATCATAATTTAATTACAATATCTTTGCAGTAATCATCAGATCCTCTGTAAACATAGAACATAAGTAATATAATATTCATTCAGATCCAACAGAATTGAAGAGATGACAGCTTTTCAATTTGCAGAGACAGATCAATGGATGAGGACTAACATTCTCCAAATATTCTAAGTGACCTGCTTAATAATTGAAGACCATTAAGACATTAGTAAAATTTCAGCTGTGATTGGCCTGTATGATATAATAACTAGACCTGGGATTTTTAGGTGCTAAGAAACACAAATTTCACTTTGCTGCAAACATCACAAAATATAATTTTACCATGCAGCATGAAGTGGGGAAACTCCTGTACGAGTAATCACTGTTTAATTAAAGACGACTTGGAAGCTGACACTTTCACACACAGACCAAATAGAAATGCTGAAATGTTTTCACAGAATGAAATGAAGAATTTTATTTCCAGCAGGTCAATGGACACTGTCTCCGGCCTTGTAACACACAGACTATGGACATGTATACTATGGGAGGTTCTTAAGAACTTTCAGGGAGTGTGGTTTATTATTTTAAGATTTTGTTAGTAACGTATTTAAAGAATATACTGCTTAAAATACTGAAAAAGAGTCAGCAAATATAAATTCTAATGTCAACTTAGGCAAATTTAGGCCTATAGGATCAGCACCACCTTACATATACATGAATCGTGTACATACAACTTCATTTTAAGTTATCTAAAAAGGAACAAAATATGTTTTTGCCTAAAATCTAAGGTCTAATGGTAACCTGCTGCTATCTGCTTTGTACTGGCTTGAATTCTTTTAGTTTTCAGGATCAGGTCAGGTACATCCTGCTGCCATATGTGACAGTAGACGGTACTCCCTGCGACTGTCTAGCCGAGGGTTGGGCGGATGTTACCAAACCTGATAAACTAAGGGAGGACCAGTGGGTATAGGCAGATGAGCTTAGGGGCTTATTGAAGCCATTGTGTAGGAAATGACACATAAATTCAACTGGAAGCTGCTGCCTTGCAAATGTGGGAGGGGACTGCTAAAGGCTTTGGGAGATAACCCTGACAGAAAATCTTCACTAATGTTAAGCCTAGCAAGTCAGTCGGAGATAACTGCAATCGCTTTCAACACTTATACGAGCCTCGGATGTAAACAAAGAACTCGGAGCAGAAAACAGCACCTTGAGACCCATGCCAGGTATAATGGTGGGTGGTGGTGATTATTGTTTTAAGAGGAAGTACAACTAGGCAACCATCCTCTATATAACACTAATCAGAGGGAAAATATGGAAGGGGTCCGACACTTCGAAAAATGAAGATATCGGCCAAAGGAAGACAAGGGCCACGAAGGGCATGAAAATTAAAGACTCCCTAGCCCTCGGAAACCTAATGGCGTTGGGGTCTGAAAAGAACAAGAGTTGACCAAGAGAGGTCGGATAGGATAGATGAAAGTGAGGAGCCTGGCACAAGTAAGTGGAAGCAATGCCAGGACTCAGCTAAGGACCCTGTGGTCGCCAACCCACACTCCAAAGTTCAGAGCCCCCGGGGCCCCTTTTAGTCGCCTCTTACGACAGGCAGGGGATACCGTGGGTGTTATTCTACCGCCCCCACCCACAGGGGGCAGGTATAATGGCTTAGAGCCTGATGATAGGCCAAGAATTGTGATAGTGCAACAAGCCCGGAGAAGACAACACAGTCGAATAGGAGCAATCGATGTACTGAGTTTGACCGGGAAATGTGAAGAGTTATTGGATATCATGGAGAGAAGGAAAATATCAATCCTAGGACCGAGTGAAACTAAATGGAAAGGTAAAGTGAAGAAAGAGTTGAGGATAAACTATTCCCGCTATTGGAATGGTAACAACAGAGAGATGTGAAATGGAGGAGGATTGATATTTTCTAAAGAATTAGATGGTATTACAAAGATCCAGTATATCAATGAGAGGATAAAAAGGCAACAGTTCATCTTTGGAAAGAGAAGCTCAAATATCCTGTTATTTGCTTATTATCCCAGTGCCGGTTTCGCCTTCGGAAGAAGTGGAAAGTGATGAGGTGGAGTGGACAAGATTTTAAAACACCTTGATAAAAGAAGCAATAGAGGGGTGCAGGAAGATAAGTGCGAGAGTAAGAGAAAAAGACACCCTGGTGGAATGAGAGAGTAAGATCCTCAATGAAGGAAAGGAACATGGCACAAAAAGAATGAGATAGAGAGAAATCCTAGCCAGAACAGGTAAGGGACAAAGGGAAGATCAAAGACCTTAAGCATGTTTACCAGGACAATAAATTGAGGGTTAAAAGAGTAGTAGAAGTGGAGAAGGTAAAGTGCTGGGAGAAATTTACTCAAAAACTGAAAGAAGACAGCAGAGGTAATATGAAACTATTGTTCAGAATGATCAAAAACAAAAGGAATTCAGTTGAAACTATCAAAGCAATTGAGGATCCTAATAGAAATCTGGCTGGGAAAGAAAAGGACATCAGAGAGGTTCTGAGGAATCATTTTGATTACCTGCTGAACAGGACTGAAGCAGATCAGAGAACAAAAGAATCAGCTGTTGAAACCTGCACAGAGGTACCTCCCATTAAATGGGCAGAAGCAGCCCTTAAGAAGATGCCACAAGGGAAATTTCCAGGAATCAATAAAGTCAGCAAGGATATGATTAAAGCAGCAAAAGTCCAGGTTTTACAGTGGCTACACAGAGTGCTCAATGCAGTTTAGAAAGATGGCAAAATCCCTACTGATTGGAGCAAGGGTGTCATTATACCCCTATTTAAGAAAGGAAATCGCCAAAAATGCTCCAAATACCTGGGAATATCACTCCTCTCTCATAGGCTTAAGATTCTTGAGAAAATCTTCGAGAGCAGATTAAGAGTCATCTTAGAGCCAGAGTCTGAAGAGGAACAGTATGGCTTCAGGCCTAACAGTCCACAACAGACCTAATCTTCAGTGTCCATATGTTAGTGGAAAAATATTGGGAAAAAGGCAAAGATCTATTTATGGTTTTCCTTGACATTGAGAAGGCATATGACAACAGCATTGCAAGAGAGAGAAGATATGGGAATGCCTAAGAAAAAAGGAATGTGCCCGAGGGTCTGGTGAGGAAAGTTCAAATGCTCTATGAGAACTGTACCAGCTGTGTGTGATTGGGTGACGGACATTCATCCTAGTTCAAGACCGAAAGTGGAGTCCAGCAAGGCAGTGCACTATCCTCATTGTTGTTTTTCATCCTCATGGATGACATAATGAAGAACGTCAAGGAAACCTCTTGTGAACTAAATGCAATGTCCTTTCCTGATGATATTATGATCTGGGGAGAAACTGAGGAACAAGTACAGTCAAGACTCAGTGAATGGAAGCTTATCTCAAGATAAGCGAACTCAAAACAGTAGTGATGGCAATAAACAGAGAGGGATGACCAGCAAACATCATGCTAGTAAGCCATCCACTAGAAAGTGTGAAAAGCGCTACATACCTCGGCAGTGTAATATCTTGAGATACACACAAAGGAGGTGGCAAATAGAGTGCAGAAGGGCTCTCACCTTTACCAGCAAGTACGAACACTCCTCTGGGATCCCGAAGTCCCAACAAAATCAAAGCTGGTGATGTTCAATCACTACTTCATACAAATCTTGACCTATGGCATTGAAACCTGCACCCTCACTAAGAAATACTCATCAAGGTTGCAGGCATGCGGGATGAAGTTCCTTAGATCCACAATTCAAAAAACCAAACGGGACAAGTTGAGGAATGATGCAGTTAGGAAGGAAGCTGGGATTGTTGCATCATTGTTAGATCAGATCAGCATGTCGAGACGGAGGTGGTTTGGGCATGTAATGAGGATGGAACTAACAAGGACAGCATATGTCAACTTGGAGCAACATGTGGCAGGAAAACGGATGATGGGAAGACCAAGAACACACTGGATGGACAACGTATAGATGGACATTGCAGATCGGGGAAGGACACTGGAGGACGTCATTAACAACAGAACATATCTCAATAAGACAGAATGGAAGAGGCTTGCCAGCAGTTCCCGGGAAACTGGAACTGTAAAATGATGATGATGATGATGATGATGATGATTATCTTCATCACCATAACTGATATTTCTGCTAGTAAAGGCTGAATGTGGTAACTGGTGTCGACTGATTCCCACACAGGAGGTTATAAACTCAGTGCTACACACTCATTTGTGATTTCCTCTGAGGTTTGAATGTCTTCTGTTATCATCCTTTCAGTTGTACCTAAAGTGGCACTATTGATGGGCAATACAACTCTTTCATAGTGACTAATATTAAAGTGCAATTAATTAAACATGTTATTCCAGTTGCTCACTTCACTCAGCACCTCATCTGACAAGCAATAGTTTTAAACTGCTGGGTGATATTGAGTCATTCAACTGTCGTCCGACTCGTTGGCGGAATGATCAGCGTACTGGCCTTTGGTTCAGGGGGTCCCGGGTTCCATTCCCGGCCGGGTCAGGGATTTTAACCTTCATTGTTTAATTCCAATGGCTCGGGGGCAGGGTTTTTGTGCTGTCCCCAATATCCCTGCAACTCACACACCGCACATAACACTATCCTCCGCCACAATAACTTTCAGTTACCTACACACGGCAGATGCCGCCCACCCTCATTGGAGGGTCTGCCTTACAAGAGCTGCACCTGGATAGAAATAGCCGCACAAAATTATTATTATTATTCAACTGTCAACTGGTTATCATATATATTCTTATGCAACTGGTATCACAGGTATTTTTAGACATAATATGGGCTTTTGTCACCAGGCATTGAAGTCTAAACGGTCTGACACCGAAGTTATCCAGTTCGAGCCCCATTGGTCAAAAAAATTTCACCATCAGAATGTTGGTCGGTAGGGTAGGGGAGGAGGTGGTATACAATTTCTTATCACTAGATTGCGTGCCAGAAGCCTGGATTAAATTCCAAACCTCTCCACAGTGCTGATAAGGAGCGAGGGCATATGACGCTGTTGAAGGTGATTCATTCATCGAATGTGGACGTTAAGCCTTGCGCAGACCTCTTGGTGCTATTTGACAGGAGTAGACTACGTGCCTGCACCGGGTTTCACCCTCTCCTTTCCTAGTATCATATATCACGTCAATTAATTTCATCCCATTAACTCCTCTGATGAGGTTGATGAGGGTTATTAACTTTAATGGTCACAAAGAACCAAAGGTTCTACTGTTTGATTCTTATGATCTGCCCAGTACTTCTTCATTCGTTCTGATGATAATTTTCTCAATTTGTCTGAAATTGCAATATGTGTCAATTCTCCTGAAAATTTTTAAGTTTTAAGAAGGGTGTTAATACCCTGTATCTGTATCTATTATCTTGAGTCCAATAGCTTTGAGATCTTGTGGAATATCATGGATCCATCTTTTTTCCAAGATTTCTCATCACTAGTTAAAATCCAGTTTCCTGGCAGTCACAAGATGTGAAAATAATACGAGATTCTTTTCTTCTTCATTGTGCTGGTGATCACTCTCTTGATAGACAGTTTTTTAAGGAAGGATTCACCTTTGACCTGGTATTTTTATTTAATATTCATGTAATTATTTTATTATTAAATTACACAATTTCTAGATATCTGTTGTTTTTTGAACTTCATTCCTTGAAGATATGTTCTCAAATACATCACAGCAAAATGCACCAAAAAAAATTTTGTAATGCCACAGAAAGTGCAAAATTCTTAAAATGAAGATCATTTGGCAGAATTCAACCTTCTAATCTTTCTCAAAACACCAGAAAAGAAGTTTCTGTAATAACTTCTCGGCCTTGTCAGAATTTTAAGAGGAACGTAAAATATGTGAAAGAACCATAATTAATGAACATAGGTTTTTGTGGCTCATTGTATTAAAATAAATATAATTAATTGAATTAAAGCCACTTATTTATTACTAAAACAAAGCCTATTTATTATTTTTAAAAGCTGAGCTTTCTGCCAAATAAGTAAGTGGTTTTAATCCACTTGATTATTTATTTACTCATAACATAAATTTACATTTTGATGTCCAAAATCTATGTCGGGTAGAGTGCACAATTTTCCTGATCACTAGGTTTACTACTAATTTTGACTTGTAAATAACTAAAAATTCAGTAGGTCCTAGGAAGGAGAGGTGCTGGCTCTAGGAGAGTTTGGCAACCATTTTACTAGTTGAGGGTTAACCATGAGCGCCCATATGACTGTTTGTAGGGGGGGCCTAGAGCTGGGGGTACGTAGTATTTTTAATATTTTGGAAGATAAATGGCGACTTGTAATCTGTGGTAGAATAACCCACGGTATACGCTGTCTGTTGGTGGGAGATGGCACTACCACTTCTATGTAATACTAAGTTTTAAATCATTTTCTTGAAAGGCAAACACCTGACTATATTCAATTTTTGCATTTGCCCCACCTTGCCCCTGTGTATGGGCACCCTTGGGGTTAACACATACTTTTTGTACACCCTGTCTTGTCTCAATTCTTCTGAGTATCTGTCACATATTTGATCGTAATGTACAACATTCTGATATTACACATTCACAATATTGGTGGATTTCTGTTTGCAAGGCTTTCCCATAATTTACTCACCTGTTTACAAATATAGGCTATTTGATATTCAAGGCACAAAAGATGACTTTTTCCTTTCTCTCAGTTTTTTCGATAATCATCTTAACAGTAAATATTGTACGAGGTCAGTACGGTTGCTTCTACTCTCTTTCTTGAAGCTGTGGTTAGGTTATAGCTCACAATCGGTGTCCTATTATTCTTTCCACCATCTATGAACTTACCTATAACGTGCTTGGCTCTGATTCATGAATTGAATTAACACTTTATACAGCTTCTCAGACCTTTCTCCCATCTTATCCCTAGTCAGATTGTTTTTCATTTTATCCTCATTAGTTTATTGCTATTTCTGTCCAACTCGGTGGCTGAATAGCCAGCGTACTGCCCTTAGGTTCAGGGTGTCACGGGTTCGATTCCTGGCCGGGTCAGGGATTTTAATCGCTTCTGATTCATTCTTCTGGCTTGGGGACTGGGTGTTTGTGTATGTTCCAACATTCTCTTCTTCATATTCATACAACACACCTCACTGCCAACCACCACAGAAACACGCAGTAGTGATTACATCCCTCCATATAAGCATTGGCATCAGGAAGGGCATCCAGCCGTAAAACAGGGCCAGATCCACATGTGTGACACAATTCACACCTGCGACCCCAAGTCTGGGAAAAGTGGTAGAGAAAGGAGAATGAAGGGGAAATTAATGCTATTTCTCTTAATTTTCATTTCTTGACTTAGTTATCTTTGGTCATTCCTATAGTGGGTTCTTGACCAGCTACTCTGTGAATTCTTTTCCTCTAAGTTCAATGCTCCTAAAAGCTGACTGTGTTCTTTTATCTTTACTTCACTTCCTCCCACAGCCTTCAGAATTATGTTTTATCATTCCTTTCTTATTCTATTCAAATGCTTTACTAATACATTACTTGGATAACTCGGTTCCAAATAAAAGAGTCTTCTACTTTCCTCTTGCTTTACCTATTAAATATTCAGTGTTAAACCATGATGACGTTTCCTTCTGCTGCTGCTGCTTCTAATATTTGTGCTGTTTATGATACTCATACTTTATCTGCAGGTTTTCTAGTTCTCATAAACTGATCTTTGCTTCAGGCCTCACAGTATCTTATTTACTTTCATGTTTCTGAGAGTGGCCATTGCTAACCTGAAGTTTATTTTCCTGATAAGCATTCCAGCCCCTGTCTGTTTGGTCCTGTTCCAAATCTCCTCTGTAATTTTGTCTCAGCTTCTTCCTGAGTCATTTGTTCTTGAATAGGAAGTTGTTTCTCACACATAACCATGGCAAAGTAAAGAGTCCATTCTGAGATTCCATTCTAGATTACAAGTAACTTACCTACACTGATAAAGACAGACTGCTGACATTTCCTGTGTAGCTCATAATTATGTCTGGAGGAACACAACAGATAGTCTGGAAAGAGGATGCCCATGAAATACTGTGTGATTGTCCAGATTGCTACTGAGAAAAATTAAAAAATTAAAAATGAACATTAATTGCAATAATGGTCTAAGATCACTGGTTTCTCAATTCTTCTTGATGAAACACCAACACAGTTATTCTATATTATGCATCACCCAAGAAGCATAGAAAATACATTTCAGAACTGGATTTTACAAACACTGGAAAAGTATTTCAGATGCAAAACAATCTGATCTGCTCAGTATGGTACAAGGGTATTCTTATTACAGTGAAGAACATTTCCGGGTTGCACCATCACCATACTGTGACTGTCCAGTGTTGTCAAATGTGAATGAAGAGTATCAAAAAAACTTCCACTGTATCTAACATAAAAAAGAGATAACATTGTCTGCTCCAGTGATTTGTAATAACAGTCCCATTACAAGCCTCATTTACAGTAGGAAAATTGAACCTCAGAATTCTTTCTGCTCATTTGACATAAAGGTACCATATAAGGCAGCTAATTCAGCTGAATCAGTTTACGTCTTCTTCCCCTACATTCTTTGCCCTACTACCAGAAAGCAGACCCTCTCTCTCTCTCTTACCCAAAGTGATGTAAAATACTTTATCTCTCAACAGAAACCTACATACGTTATAACATTCTTCCTTCTGTCAGGACATTTCTTGCACAACTTCACTTTTTCCTTCTAGTTATTTCCTGATCCTCTTTTCTCTGTCTCTTCTCTTGTATTTTAAGTGAATTTTCCTTTTTTATGTTGTTATTTATGTAAATAATGTCAAATACAGTGTTTTTCCTATATGTGTGTGTACTTTGTAAATAAGCCTACTAGTATATTTTTCAATTTTAGATTAGTATATACTGTAGATATTATGGATCTTTGTAATTCAGCACCATGCTGTTGCTAATCCTAAATAAATAAATCAAAATTTTACAGAACTGGATTTTCCAATATGAAAGAGCACATAAAACTGGACAAAGCCACATCAAACTCAATTTTGTCCATGTGTGGACAATACTCATTACAACACCATAAAATATTTGGTCTATATCATTCATAACTTGGGAAGGTACAAGGAAATTGAATGTACCTTTCTTATGACTATATTTATAAGGTGAAATAATCAGCAGTTGGTGGAGCTGTAAATTCATCTCTTTAATTACTGTTTGTTTTCTGTTTCAGTTTTGTCCACTAAGAGTGATGACATATTGTAAGTATCTATACAATATTAACAGCCTGGTAGTGTGAAGAATGATTTTCTGCTTCCTATCTTTTGTGTGCCTAACTGCCCATGCCACTGTCATATCTACAAGAATTAGAAACTGCAGTTCCTTGAATGTAGGATGTAAATGATATAGTCTTTAAAAAGCAACTGTGGGGGTCTTAAACAATGTAGTGAGATGGACAGTAGACAACGGTAGGAAAAGTCCCCTCAGTTTTATTGTGTTGATGGGGTGGTAGTACCTCATGGGGAACAACCTAAGTACCTAGATGTTAACCAAAGGAATGATCTTCATTGGAGTAATCATATTAACGAGGTCATAAAGAAAGGTTACAAGTCTCTTCACTGAGAGTATTCAGGGGTTGTAGTAAGGATGTAAAGGAGAGGGCATATAAGTCTCTGGTAAGACCACAGTTAGAACAAGGCTCTAATGTATGACGCTCCCGAGTACTACTTGATACGAGAACTGGAAGCAATTCAAAGGAAAGCAGCATGATTTGTTCTAGGTGATTTCCAACAAACGAGTAGAGTCACTAAAATGATGCAAACTTAAGGCTGGGAATACTTGGGAGTAGGGGGACGAGATACTCGACTATGTTATATGTTCGTCATAAAAGGAAAGAAAAATTCCACCTAATCAATACATTTATTTTCTTGTAAAATATTACAATCTAGGACCGGTTTCGACCCTTCATAGGTCATCCTCAGCTATATCAGAATCACATTTGCATTTCTATCTTATACCTCCTAAATAATAATACCTTATTAACGGACATACCATTTTACATAACAGTAGAGAAGTATAGACAAGTCATAGTGAAAAGAAAGTTCAATGGAGTATAAGTAGAAAAATATGTACAGATATATACACAGGTTATATTACAAGTAAGCACAGGAAAGTAATAGTCAATTCTGGAGATTATGTAGGTGAGTTCTAAATTTTGACAATGAGCAGTTAAATATATCAATATCCACTTTGTTTAGAGATCTTGACATTTGTTCAATTGGCCCATTGAATGCATAGTTAGTTCTATGCCAATTTGTAGACAATGTATTCTTGAACCTTGTGCATCTGTCTGGTACATGTATGTTAATTTTTGCAAGGAGTTGTGGACAATTCACCAAGGAATGAAGCAATTTAAAAATGTAGAGTGTATCCAATAATTCACGGCGTTGTGACAGGCTATGCAGATTTAAGGACTGTTGTAGGGATGTATAATCAACATTATCAAATGAGAATCCTGCTCTAAAATAATACAGACGAGGAAATGTATGTTGTACTGAATCTAATCTATGGATAGAGGTCTGATGAGAAGGGTTCCAAACAGGTGTACAGTATTCTAGTATAGGGCGTACCATAGAAACATACAGCAATCGATAGGTAGCTAAGTTTGAAAATTCCCTAGAATATCTAGTAATGCAACCCAATCTTTGAAATGCTTTCTTACAAATATTTTCAGTATGTTCATTAAATGATAGGTTATAACTGAATAAAACACCAAGGTCATTAACTTGTGAAACAGGAGTTAGAATGTTGTTATTACTAAATTTGTACGGAAATGATATTTTCTTCTTGTTTTTAAAAAACGATATTATTTTATATTTCTCATGATTAAGTTTCAACCCAATTTGAATACAGTACTTTTCCAGATGGTGTAAATCTTCTTGAAGTTTTAAACAATCAAGTGGACAATTAATTTGCATAAAAATTTTTGCATCGTCGGCAAACAAAAGCAATTTAGAATTCTTAAGTAGATTTTTAATGTCATTTATGTAGAGAGTAAAAAGTAAGGGCGCAAGGTGAGACCCTTGAGGAACTCCACTGGTAACAATAATAGGCGCAGAGAAATGATTCCTTATTTTAACAATCTGCAGGCGATTTTTAAGATATGATTCAAACCATGAGAGGAGAGGCCCATTAATTCTGTATCCCGTTAGTTTTTGCTGCAAGATATCGTGATCGACAGTGTCAAAATCTTTTGAGAAGTCTGTATAAATGCAGTCCACTTGGGAATGGTTCTCTATTTCATCCAAGAGGAACTGATAGAATAAAAGAAGATTGCTACAGGTTGACCGTCCTGAAAAGAATCCATGCTGCTCATCAATGATGATGTTTCTAAAGAGAGGTGTGATTTTGTCAAGAATTATTGAGTCAAATATTTTGGAAATATGAGAAGAAATTATAACTGGTCTATATTGTTTTATGTCAGTTTTATCACCATTTTTGAAAACTGGACTAACAAATCCTTTCTTCCATTCCACTGGAAAAACACCTTGGTTTAATGATAAGTTGAACAGATAAAAGAGTGCTTCACATAAAATAAATGAGCAGTACTTGAGCAGGTAAGTTGAAACACCATCAGGTCCTACAGTTTTCTTTAATTCCAGAGATATCAGTTTGTTGTAAATTTCTGTCTTACTAATGTTTGTAACTGATAGATTGACAGAGAAAGGATAATCATATGACATACTACTACTATTCTGATAAGAAGAATAAACAGATGAAAAGTGGTTAGCAAAAAGATTGACAATATTTTCTCCAGTATCTGCTGTAACTTCATTAAGATGCATTGTTGAAGGAATATTATTACATGACCTTTTAGAACTTAGATATTGCCAGAATTTCTGTGGATTGGAAGTAATACTTCGTTCACAGTTGGAAACATACATTGTATAGCAAGATTTAGATTCACACTTGCATTCATTTCTTAATTTCAAGAAATGCTGATAATCACTATTGATACCTGATATTTTGTATCGCTTATGTGCTTTCTTCTTTTCAATAATCAGTGACTTCAATTTATGATTAAACCACTTTGGGAATTTGGGAGTCTTAAAATTCCGTATAGGGATGTAAAGTTCTATGCCATAATGTAGCACTGAATAGAAGGTTTCTACTGCTTTATCAATTGATACATTTTGAAACATCACCTTCCAGCTGAACTGTGACAGATAATAATTTAGTCCATTATAGTCACCATTTAAAAAGTCAAAATAAAAACTATCAGCAGGCAAGGAATTGTATAGCTCATTTAAAGGTAAAGAAATCTCTAAAGCTGGGTGGTGTCTATCAAGGGGGACAATGCTTTCATTACTAGATTTTACTTCAATGGAGCTGGAGTTACTGAAAACCAAATCAAGAAAGTGATTCAGAAAATTTGGGATAGCATTAAACTGATTTAAACAGAGATAAGAAAAAGTGTCTATAACTAAACTGGACTGCATAGTGTGGTTACCTACTGACATAAGGCCAGGAGATGTTTCTTCATTTACTATCCAATTAAGATGTGGTAGATTGTAGTCACCAACAATGAGCAATAAATGGTTGTCGAGATTTGACATATTTTTTTCAACAGCACTGCAATATTCGAAATATTTTTGGACAGGAGACTTTGGTGGAATGAATACAGCACCAATGATTAATTTTGTGGTGTTAAAAGTCAGGGACACAAACAACTGTTCAACTATGTTACTGCACGGTATCAGAGTAGGTTTAAACCTCTTGCTAATGCAGATCATTACCCCCCCATGGGATGCCTTCATACTCGTTAAAGAAGACCTATCACATCTGAAAATTGAATACGCTTCGAGTTTGAGTTCCACATCACTAATTTCATAATTTAAGTTTGTTTCGGTTAATACCATGAAGTCATAGTCAGCTAAACATTTAGTTCAGTTAGTTTACTTTGAAGTCCATTTACATTTTGATAGTATCCTGTGAAGTGTTCAACTAACCTTTTTATTGAAGTCTTTGGTGCTTTCTTAGTATTGTGTATCGGACCTCTTTGAAATGATTCCCTATCTATATTATGCATTATATTCCTGTTATAAGTTATACTTTCTAAATCATTTTCTGTATCACTTAAGTTTTTGCCACTAGGATTAGCATCCCCCCTCATTTTTTAAATTAGTTTCCCGAGAGCATTCTACTAGATATTCTATTGAGAAGTTTACCAAACTTAGAGGTTCCTTTTCTATTAAGGTGTAGCCCATCTTTTCTAAAATCACTACCTCTAAGCTAGCTATTTGCATCGACAAAAAGGACATCTCCATTACGGCATAACCAGTCAAGAGTGAAGTTTATAGCATCTATATAGCGATAATCAACATCATGCCGATATAAAACGCCACTGAGACAAAGCTTTGCCGCTGGAAACCTCCTTTTTATCGCAGTAATAAGCCTATCAGTTTCGGCCATTATGTCACTAGGTGTTGAGAAATTATGAAGGTCATTTGTGCCAATGTGAACTATCAGGGCTTCAGGATTTTCTTTAATACCGTCACTGTTTACATGTTCTGTAAGTTGACCCACTCGTATGCCTGGATAGCAGTACGCAATTCCCTCTTCAACTCGGGTCCAACATTTCTTATCAAGGACCAAGGGGGATGTTTTCATTCCCCTCCCCGAAGGGGAGGGGCGGGCCACCTAGAAGGTTACGCCTTCTCTCTGGCCAGGAGATTTGGTGGGGTTTGGGGATTTGATGGGGGTTTGATGTTCAAAAGGAAGAAGCTTTGTTTTGGAGAGGTGAAGGGGTTTGGCCTCTTGGCTAAGGGTGCAGTATCTGCTCTTGTGCTTTTTATTGAGATTTTACATACAGTTGGTTACATAGGGTTCACAACACATATGGGTTATACATTGGTTACATACATGTTACATAGAGTTACTTATCTGGTGCTAGTGAGTAGGAGGGGGAGAATTTGGAGGCAGAATGATGTGATGTTAGCTAAGGATGTGAGTAGGAGGTAGAGGAGATTGGAGTTGTGGTGTGGATTCGGGAGGTGGTGTTGGGGACAGGTCTGGTTGTGAGGTGGGTTTGGGCTTCCTTATCATCGAGTCCCCAACTATTACAATACGGGCTTGTTTATGTACCGGTCGCCGACGGGATTTATTTTGTCTTTTCGACACTGCAGGTGAGTCATGTTCCATATTTGCCTCATGATCATTAGATTCCAACACTTGAAAACTGTTTTGCATCACTATATTATTTACAGAATCTTTAAATGCAACATGTTTCCGGTTAGGCCTAACATTCTTCGACTTAACCTCTTTAAAACCATTTTCGTATTGTCTCGTCATTTCAACATTATTTTGTTTAAAGTTCTTCAATTCCAGCAGAGCATTTTCTAGATCCATTGATAACATTTAATTATTTCATCTTTGGATGAGAGTTCAAGTTTCAGATCCCTTATTATAAACCTCAAATGCAAGGAGTCCAAAGTTAGGTTATCAGAGACGAGATCGTCTACTGGATCCGACACTTCGTTACCAAACGTATTCTTAAATACGCACTCATAAGAAGCATTAAGACTATCAAGACTAGCATTACTTCCGTGAATAGATCCATTGCGCTTCATACACATATTATCACCAAACATTTCACCACTCAGAGAAAAAACTAAATCACTCTCTACCGCCATGATTTGACATCTTCATGATATATTATTTCATAATTTTCAATGAAAACTTATCTTAAAAACTTACAAATTTACAAGCGTTGTGATAAAATTAAAATTACAAAACTTTGTCTATTATATACATGCATTTTGGCTGACAGAATGCGTCCCTGGGTTGATTAAGCATCTTTCATAGGTATTTTTGCTTATTCTGTTGAATCGATTCCCATTTTATTCTTATTATTTACAATCGTGAATAGACTATCAGTAAAATGTGATAAATATAACTTGCGTGATAACTATAATAAAATATCATGTTACATCATTACACCATATTACTGGAGTGATACTATTTTAGGTAGAATATAAATGCGTGTTGACCTCTATAAAATATTTTTACATAAACACACTAAGATATTTTAAAGAGTAATTATTGTACTTTAAAGTCTAAAATACTTATTGCTTTGGACCTTGCGTTGTTATGTGCTAAAATATTGTAACAATTTGTCTTTATATAACATCAGATATTTGATAATATTTAAATATGCCATATATGGTTGGCTTTTAAGTCCAATGATTAAGTGTCAGTTCCTTCTTGCATAAATTACAAGTTTCATAATGTGATGTTTATATATTGTGTGAAACATGAATGTCTATTAACTAGAATGCTTATCATTTACTACAGAAGTATTTTAAAACACTTAAATGTCTAGTAATATAGTCAATGTATTAGTGACATTGAAACGTGTTGGCTTTGATTCTTGCGTTATATTTTTTGCATAATTTGCCTTTTTTATATATATGTTAAATATTGGTCTTCATAGGTTTGTAAATAACAGCACTTTCCTATAATTATGAGATGGATCAATACAAGCTTGATACACGTTAAATTATGCACTATATATGTGATTCAATCCTTTGTTTACTGTATCGTACGTGTTCTGTCCTAACTTCTGTTCTGGAGTTTTCTCCCATCAAATGCCGTAAAAATGTGGTGGTTCCTTTCCCTTTTTGAGGCTGGTAAAATTGCTGGATGTTTGAAATGCAAGTTTCTCGGCCGTTTGATGATTAATGATATTTTATTGTAGTTATCACGCAAGTTTTATTTATCACATTTTACTGATAGTCTATTCACGACTGTAAATAATAAGAATAAAATGGGAATCGATTCAACAGAATAAGCAAAAATACCTATGATAGATGCTTAATCAACCCAAGGACATATTCTGTCAGCCAAAATGCATGTATATATTAGTCAAAATTTTGTAATTTTAATTTTATCACAACACTTGTAAATTTGTAAGTTCTTAAGATAAGTTTTCATTGAAAATTATGAAATAATATATCATAAAGGTCTTTAGGAGGTATAAGATAGAAATGCAAATGTGATTCTGATATAGCTGAGGATGACCTATGAAGAGTCAAAACCGGTCCTAGATTGTAATATTTTACAAGAAAATAAATGTATTGATTAGGTGGAATTTTTCTTTCCTTTTATGATGATTGGTAAATATCAATACAGAAAATGAAATTCATAAATCAATATGTAATACGTTACAAGTAATTAATCTCATTGAAGACACAGTCATTTTCTTCTTGAAAGAATTTTACTTATGTTATATATTTCAAACTGTCAGTGGTGAGTTCGCATGGAATGACATAAAAAGAAGAATAAGATTGCTAGTGGCTTTACGTCCCACCA
This sequence comes from Anabrus simplex, assembly GCF_040414725.1. Taxonomy (NCBI): domain Eukaryota; kingdom Metazoa; phylum Arthropoda; class Insecta; order Orthoptera; family Tettigoniidae; genus Anabrus; species Anabrus simplex. The sequence continues at coordinate 1,713,734,139 of NC_090265.1, forward strand.
ACACAGATAGGTCTTACAGCGACGATGGGATAGGAAAGGCCTAGGAGTGGGAGGGAAGAGTCCATGGTCTTAATTAAGGTACAGCCCCAGCATTTGCCTGGTGTGAAAATGGTAAGCCATGGAAAACCATTTTCAGGGCTGCTGACAGTGGGATTCAAACCCACTATCTTCCGGATGTAAGCTCACAGCCGCGTGCCCCTAACCGCACGACCAACTCCCCCGCTAGAATAAGATTGAGTGGAGCTTTTAAAAGTAGGAAAGATCATAATATGAAGATAAATTTGGAATTCAAGATGGCAGATTGGGGCAAATATTCATTTATAGGACAAGGAGTAAGGGACTGAAATAAATTATCAAGAAAAATGTTCAATTCATTTCCAAGTTCATTGAAAATATTTAAGGAAAAGCAGTAAGCTGCTAATGGAACTGGTTGTATTGAGAACTGACCATTATTTCATAAAGTGTTGCAAGTCCATATTGATAATTTCTTAATTCATTATGAGAAGCATGGAACTAGGAGTAGAGCAAACTCTCGAAAGTGTGAGAATAAGAAGTTGAAAATGATATCATATTTCATTATGAGAAGCATGGAGCTATGAGTGTTATCTCATAAATTGTGATAATGGGAGTAATTTGCCTGCTGCCATTTCATGATGGATACAGTACTTTTGTATCCATCTCTTGGCACAGGCCAGAGTAAAGTGTAGCTTCCACTGAAGTCCCAGTCTCATCCATGGCTGTGACAATATAGAAGCTGCTGGGGTATGGGTGGTGCTGAGTAATGACATTCAGAACACGACTAGTGCATCTGAGTGTTATGAAAGGTGTTGCTCATAGGGTCAGACGTGCTGCAATAGCACTTTCTGACCCAGTGAGGAAAGCAATGGCAAACAACCTCACCCTTCGTCTTGCCTAGTATGCCTCATTTTGGTGCTGCCATTGGTTTTTTTGGTTTCCTTATAACCGCATAACCTTTGGTGGTGCTATTTGAGGATCCAACCAGCCTCTGGGCTGATGACCTAACAGACAGACAGACAGACAGACAGACAGACAGACAGACAGACAGACAGACAGACAGACAGACAGACAGACAGACAGACAACGGGAATAATAATGTGACATACCCAATCACAACAAGGAAACTTACATGTCATCAGCATCCTTGTTTACAGTATCTGTTTTGTAAAGTCGTATCTATTAATTTCTGAATGTTGTTAAGGATAATCAGCATATTTCCATTTTAGAACAAAATGTGGTTTGCAACATTTTCATCATCAGCCATGTATGTCTGAGATATTGGAACACATTCAAATTGCATTTAAAAGAATGAATGAAAACACTAAGTGATCAACGTAAAATAGAAAGAGAAAGGAAAAACCGAAGAGAGGAATTCAGGAGATCTTAGCTGAAGACTGTAAGTAGCATGTAAGCTTTGGGAAAGCATTCTTTCTGAATATATTAGAAATGTTTGTGAAATTAATAACTGGTTTGATAGAAGGCAGTTTGTGTTTAGGAAAGGTTATTCCACTGAAGCTCAACTTGTGATGAAGATGATGATGTTGTTTAAAGGGGCCTAACATCAAGGTCATTGGCCCCATGTTCAACTTGTACAATTCCAGCAAGATATAGCAGATATCCTGGATTCAGGAGGTCAAATGGACTGTATCGCAGCTGACAAGGCATTTTAAAAGGTTGATCATGGGAGACTACTGGCAAAAATGAGTGCAATTGGACTTGACAAAAGAGTGACTGAATGGGTTGCTATAGTTCTAGAAAAAAGAACTCAGATAATTAGAAAAGGTGAAGTTTTATCTGTCCCTGTAATAATTAAGAGTATTATTGGACCTTTATGTTTCCTTATATATATCAATGATATAAGGCTTTTTGCAGATGATATTATTCTGTACAGAGTAATAAATTACAAGATTGTGAGCAACTGTAAAATGACCTTGATGATGTTGTGAGATGGACAGTAGGCAATGGTACGATGATAAATGGGGTAAAAGTCTGGTTGTGAGTTTCGCGAAGAGGAAAAGCCTTTTCAGATTTAATTGCTACGTTGATGGGTGAAATTTCATTTTGGGGATCATTGTAAGTACCTAGGTGTTAATATAAAGAAAGATCTTCATTGGGGTAATCACATAAATATGATTGTAAATAAAGGATACAGATCTCTGCACATGGTCATGAGGGTATTTAGGGGTTGTAGTAAGGATCAAAGGACAGTGTACACAAATCTCTGGTAAGACCCCAAGTAGAGTATGGTTCCAGTGTATGGGGCCCCCACCAGGATTACTTGATTCTAGAACTGGAAAAAATCCAAAGAAAAGTAGCTCAATTTGTTCTGGGTGATTTCTGACAAAAGAGTAGCATTACAAAAATGTTGCAAAGTTTGGGCTGGAGAGTTGTGAGAAAGGAGACGAGCTGCTCGACTAGTGGTATGTTCTGTGCTATCGGTGGAAAGATGGTGTGGGAGGACATCAGTAGACGAATAATTTTCAGTGATGTCTTTAAAAGTAGGAAAGATCAAAATATGAAGATAAAGCTGGAATTCAAGATGACAAACTGGGGCAAATATTTGTTTATAGGAAGGGGAGTTAGGGACTGGAATAACTTACCAAGGGTGATGTTCGATAAATTTCCAATTTCTTTGCAATAATTTAAGAAAAGGCAAGGAAAACAACAGACAGGGAAACTGCCACATTGGCGACTGACCTAAATGCAGATCACTAGTGACTGATTGATGATTGATCTTATCTGAATAAGAAAGACTATGAAGAGAGGAATTCAGGAGTCTTACCTGAAAGAGAAAGACTACAGGGAGAGGAATTCAGGAGATCTTATCTGAAAGGGAAATTCTATGAGGAGAAGAATTGAGGAGATCTCATCTGAAAGAGAAAAGGTACAAGGAGAGGGATTCAGGAGATCTTATCTGAAAGAGAAAGACTATGAGGAGAGGAATTCAGGAGATCTTATCTGAAAGGGAAAGACTATGAGGAGAAGAATTCAGGAGATTTCATCTGAAAGAGAAAAGGTACAAGGAGAGGAATTCAGGAGATCTTATCTGAAAGAGAAAGACTACTGGAGAAGAATTCAGGAGATCTTGTTTGAAAGAGAAAGACTATGAGGAGAGGAATTCAGGAGATCTTATCTGAAAGACAGAAACTATTAGTAAAGGAAATCAGGAGGTCTTATCTGAGAGAGACTAGCAGCAAGTTTACCTGGGGCCAGAGTTGTCATTAAGTGATATCACTATTGTACAAATGGTCATGGGATTTCAAGAGGACGACAAGGATGCGACAGTGTTCTGCACTGTGTAGTGAAGGGAACAGATCTGTCTCCATGTGAATGATGTCTTAACTAGCATCTCTGGTGGTCAGATAATTTAAGTTACAACTTCATATGAAACTTTTTACACAGAAAAGAAATAATTAATCTGGATCTGTCATATTTGAGTTTATCCTAACCAATCAATATAGCTGCCAAACATAGGATCATGTGTGAAGTTAGTGCATCATATATCCATCTATAAGGGGGAACTGTGCTTCGTTAGTGGCTTCCTGGCAGTGTTTGTGACACTGTGGCATTTATTGAGTGTGTGTTGGTGTTGTCTGCTGAATTTGTGATTGTTTGATATTGGTTTTTAAGATAAGTCTTCTGCGTCTTTTATGCTGTAGGCATTAGTCATCTTGTTTTGTCTCCAATCCATAGATAACACTAGTAGACCCCCTAAGAGAGACACTCGATACATTTATGTACGGTATTTGCATTTGCCCTAAGTGCCAGCCATTTTGTTTTATTTGCTATCAGTGCCATGGAAACCATGACAATGACAGGCACTCTGCATGCTCTTACCGGCGTTGCCTAGGAATTGGGGTCTGCACTTGTTGGCACCATTACAATGGACGTGAACATCTGTGGTCGCAATGGGATAATCACCCTTTAGGTTGGGTAATTTCTTGCCTATGTGAAAAGAAACGGGATACTACCACATTATATTTCCCAGGAAACACATGGTATGGCTCTTTGTGTAAATGATTCTGGAATTAAAACTTCCCCTCAATCAGATCTCCAAGAGGGGATAACAATGAGACAAACCAAAGATAAGTTGAGGGAAGATGAGAAAGAAAGGTCTAAGCAGGTTAGGAAGAAGGAAGAGAAGATAAGGATTGGAACATGGGAAGTTCTAACACTGCTACAAGGTGGCAAGCTGGAAAATGCGAAACAGGAGATGAAGAAAAATCAACTGGACATCTTAGGAATGTGTGAAGTAAGATGGAGAAACTGTGGTGAGGTAGAAAGTGGAGACTGTAGGTTGTTTTATTCAGGGAATGAAACTGGTGGTAGTAATGGCATGGCAATTATGATAGGAAAACAGCTGAAGAACATATTATTAAAGGTAGACTATATAGATGTTAGACTGATGATGATTAGATTAAAGTGTGACAGGAAAGATGTTGTTCTAATAAAAGTTTACTTGCCAACAAGCTAACACAAGGGTGAGGAAGTAGAAGAATACTATGAGAAGATTGAAGAACTTATGGTAAAGGAGAAGAGAAGTGCGTGCATGATTATAATTGGGGATTGTAATGCAGTGGTTGGTGAAGGAAGAAAAGAAGAAGTAGTTGGAAAATTTGGACTGGGTACAAGGAACAACAGGGATGAAATGTTGGTTAATTTCTGCAAAGAAAACTCACTTGTGATTGGGAACAATTTGTTCAAACATCACAAGAGATGGCATTACACGTGGACTTCCAGGTTGAATGGTGAGAGGTATCAAATTGATTATATCACAGAACAGGTACAGAAACTGTCTAAGGAATGCAAAAGCATACCCCGGAGCAGATATAGACTCAGACCACAACTTGGTGGTGGGAGATTTGTAAGTGTGGTTGAAAGAAGTGAGAACGGGTAAACCAAGAGAATATTTTGACCTAGAAATTCTAAAGGAAAATCGTAAAGATAATGTGAGAGGAAACCTCACAGATTCTGCAGAAGAAGTAGTTGGGGAAAGGACATCTACAAGAATAAGGAAAAAATGGGTCATAAATGCAATGCTGAGCAAGATGGAGGAAAAAGGAAATGGAAGAATGTAGTATCTGAGGATGGGAAACAAATGTACAGAAAACTGAACAATGAATTAAGGAGGGAAACAGATCAAGCAAGGAAGACATGGATGAAAGAGAGATGTGAGGAAATACAGAAACTAGAAAAGGAAAAAATATGAAATGATGTATAAATTAGCTTCAGAACTGATATTTGATGGGAGGAAAAGCAGGACCAGTATGGAAATAGAAAGAAATGATGGCACATTGGTGTATAAACCTGAAGACGTAAGGGAAAGGTGGAAAGAGTATGTAGACTGCCTATATGAGTATGATCAAAGAACTAATGATATAGGAATAGAAGATGAGACAAGAAGAACAGAAGATGAAAAAGGATACAGAATTCTGGAAGGGGACGTAGGAAAAGCTCTGAAAGAAATGAAGAATCACAAAGCAAGTGGATTGACGGATTAACGGTAGAGCTTTTTAAGAGCCTTGGAAATAAAGGAGTGAAAGTGCTAACATATCTCTGTAATAAGATATACGAATGCAGCAAATGGCCAAATGATTATCTCTCGGAAGTAATGGTTCTGCTTGAAAAGAAAAAGAATTCAAAGAAATGTGAAAATTTTAGAACCATCAGTCTGATCACACATGCAGCCAAAGAGTTACTGAGAGTACTGAACAGAAGACTTCATGGAAGGCTAGACAACTGTATCTCTGAGGAACAGTATGGCTTCATGAGAGGTAAAGGAACAAGGGATGTAATTGGACTATTAAGAACATTAGGTAAGAGATACATTGAAAGAGGAAAGGGGTTGAAAGAGGTTGTAGTAAGGATGTAAAGGAGAGAGCATATTTGTCTCTGGTGAGACCCCAACTAGAGTACGGGTCCAGTGTATGGGACCCTCACCAGGATTATTTGATTCAGGAACTGGAAAAAATCCAAAGAAAAGCAGCTCGATTTGTTCTGGGTGATGTCCGACAAAAGAGGAGCATCAAGAAGTAAGTATAAATAACCACCTAATCGATACTTTATTAATGCCTCAGGCAAAATTGAATAAAATTAAAACCTTTAAGGAAATATATATCTGTGCTTACTTTTGCAAGTTTCATCTTCAGATTAAGATAGATGTTCGTAATGTTTCCTGCTTGGTTAGCATTCGTATTACAAGTTGTCCATTTCATGACCGTATCGATGTTTAATCAAGAAGTAAGTATAAATAACCACCTAATCGATACTTTATTAATGCCTCAGGCAAAATTGAATAAAATTAAAACCTTTAAGGAAATATATATCTGTGCTTACTTTTGCAAGTTTCATCTTCAGATTAAGATAGATGTTCGTAATGTTTCCTGCTTGGTTAGCATTCGTATTCAATTTTGCCAGAGGCTTTAATAAAGTATCGATTAGGTGGTTATTTATACTTACTTCTTGATTAAACATTGATACGGTCATGAAATGGACAACTTGTAATACGAATGCTAACCAAGCAGGAAACATTACGAACATCTATCTTAATCTGAAGATGAAACTTGCAAAAGTAAGCACAGATATATATTTCCTTAAAGGTTTTAATTTTATTCAATTTTGCCTGAGGCATTAATAAAGTATCGATTAGGTGGTTATTTATACTTACTTCTTGATTAAACATCGATACGGTCATGAAATGGACAACTTGTAATAAAAGAGGAGCATTACAAAAATGTTGCAAAGTTTGGGCTGGGAAGACTTGGGAGAAAGGAGACAAACTGCTTGACTAGGTGGTATGTTCTCAGCTGTCAGTGGAGAGATGGCATGGGAGGACATCAGTAGATGAATAAGTTTGAGTGTTGTTTTTAAAAGTAGGAAAGATCACAATATGAAGATAAAGTTGGATTTCAAGAGGACAAATTGCGGAAAATATTTGTTTATAGGAAGGGGCATTAGGGATTGAAATAACTTACCAAGGGAGATGTTCAATAAATTGGGAAGTGTAATAACAGAGGACATGAGGTAGAGTCAAGAGGTGAAAACTCGTATTGCGATTGTGAAGGAAGCATTTAATAAGAAGAGTAGACTTTTTTGTGGAGGCATGGATAACGAATTGAAGCGATTCGTGAAGAGTGGCACTGTATGGAGCTGAGACATGGACATTGAGAAAAGAAGACTGGAAGCAGTTGAGATGTGGATGTGGAGGAGAATGGAAAGTATACAATGGATAGAAAAAGTAAAGAATGAAGAATTCTTAAGAAGAGTTGGGAAAGAGAGAAATATATTAAAAGTAATCAAGAAGAGAAAATACAATTGGATTGGTCACTGGATGAGGAGAGATTGCTATAGAAGGAACGGTAAATGGAAAAAGTCAAAGAGGACAGAGAAGATATCAGATGCTGGACAGTATCAGGATAGAATACGAGTATGAGGAAACAAAGAGGTTAGGAAGAGACAGGATTGCGTGGAGAAATGCCATGTGAAGACCTGCCATATGGCAGAACACTGATGATGATGATGATGATGATAATGATGATCCTCACCAACAGGAGTAAATGAGTGTCCTAGAACATCAAATATTTTTACTTCAAAGACAACTCTTCTTGTGAAAGTGCGATTTGTGTCAACTCTCTTCTTACTGAAAATATGGATTATAATCAATGAGAAAACAGGTAATTAGTTGTGCTTTGTAGTATTATTTTTTGAACAATAATAAGATATTTTCTCCAAAAACACTTGAAATAATGACACATAAATGTTTCATAAAAGCTTTATGAATTTTAGGTAATGTAATTAGACATAGACTTAGAAGTACTCTTGAGGCAATAAGCATCTAATTAATACACAGTGTTTTACTAGTCCATGGTGCAGATAAATTACAGAAGTCAGAATTTAAATATCAATGCAAAACAGTGTTATCTGCACTTTGTCAGGAAATATTTAACGTACAGATAAAAATCAAAATGTGGAATGCAATGATGAAAAATTAAAATATACCCCAATCAACGATTGGAAGCCACTAGACTGTATTTCACTGAACACTTCTTTTTCTCCTTTCAGGTTGGAAAGAATTGATATACCGGTAAGTAACACCTAACATTATTATTTCATTATTTAATTGTTTTAACCAATAGTAGCCAAATAAGTTACAAAACATTGCTAGTATTTTTACGGGTTATGTATTAATATAACTTGTAAGACTTCCAGTCTTTGAAACACAAAATACAGTACTTAGAACATTACCTAAGTCACTTTTACAATCAGTAGAAATAAGTGACAACATAGCACATTCATATTACACAGACTTGATAACACAACCATTCTCTATGAAGTACTAAAAGTTGCTACATTATATATAGGCTTCAGCACAAAATGAAGAACAATGACCACAGTACAGAAAATACAGGAAGATCCATACACCTTCATCATTTTAATAACTTATTAACAGTAAGAGAAAATGGGTGCAAACAGTCCTTAATTTTGACAAGCATGGAAGACATGTATCACAGATGCATTTCACTGGCCCCATGAAATGAAATGTCGTATGGCTTTTAGTGCTGGGATATCGCAGGACGGGTTCGGCTTGCCAGGTGCAGGTCTTTCTATTTGACGCCCGTAGGCGGCCTGCGCGTCATGATGAGGATGAAATGATGATGAAGACAACACATACACCCAACCCCCGTGCCATTGGAATTAACCAATTAAGGTTAAAATCCCCGACCGGGCCAGGAATCGAACCCGGGACCCTCTGAACCGAAGGCCAGTACGCTGACCGTTCAGCCAACGAGTCGGACTGGCCCCATGCTATCGGGGTACAGAAGTGTTTGTAATCTGTAATGTTCTTCTCATTAAGCTAAGCTAATTATGTTTATTCGGGCAAGATCATTCTCCATCTTACTCATGTCTTACGTCTCCTTTTAAGAGAAAGTTTGCAGTCTATTAACAGTAGACAGCTTTTATGTGCATCGTATGGTTGCAGGTGAGCCCCATCCAATTAAATTCTTTGCTCCAGTTCCTCATTTCCACCTCTGTCTGATTTTATAAATAACTTAACCTTAATAATTCTCCTTACAATTTCCTTAATTGAATAATTCCAATACTCAGTTATCCTTTCTTCAACTTGTTCGATCATCTGCTACATTTTCTAGCCACCTTTTTATATTAGCATATCTACATCTTCTACAATGTTCACTTACAGTAATTAACAATGAAGTCATTGTTGGTACAGAAGCGGCTGTTGAATGAGCTGAACATTGTAGGCCTCTAACTTGTATCCTCCAATGTTTTCTTCACTGTTTTCTCTCCACCAAGTATTAACGAACTTTCACACTAAAGTTTCTCAAACAATTTGACAAATTCTTTCCCTGTGCTTGTATATTTCTTTGTGAAAAATTTTCAAAATTTTGTTTTTTCTTAATCCCTGCCTCCTAATTTATAAACCCCAAATACTGTTTCTGTCCCCTCTATTAATTTTGTAAAACAGTTGACTTTCTACATCTCTGCCTCCTCCTAGTTCATAAACCAAAACAACTACAAAGAGACCCTTGTTAATTGTAAATGTACTTTTACTATCGCATTATTCATTAAGCAGTACAGTGTTGTACAGTTTATTTTTGTGTATATTTAGGTTCTTTGTAAACATTTGTATATTTAGTTTATAATATCTGAAGCCATTAAGAAGATATGACAAATTTGAACAGAGATGCAGTATCAAAAAATTGCTATGACACTAAGCACGTAGTGGGCACAGCAGACAAGACAAAACATGAGAACATAAAAGGAAAAGGACGACCTCTGCATCTTCATCAATCCCAGTTCTTCTAGCCCCCTCTAGGGACACCATGAACTTGACGCTGGTGTTGATACTGAGGGATATGCCAATTTCTTTTTTTCTTTTTTTTTCAGTCACTACTGATCTGCATTTAGGGCAGTCACCCAGGTGGCAGATTCCCTATGTGTTGTTTACTTTTCTTAAATGACTGCAAAGGAATTGAAAATTTATTGAACATCTCCCTTGGTAAGTTATTCCAATAGCCTACCCAACTCCCCTTCCTATAAACAAATTTTTGCCCCAATTTGTCCTCTTGAATTCCAACTTTATCTTCATGTTGTGATATTTCCTACTTTTAAAGACACCACTCAGACTTATTCGTCTACTGATGTCCTCCCACGCCATCTCACCACTGACAGCTCGGAACATCCGTACCACTTACACGTTATAATTCTCATGTTAGGTCCGTATTAAAATGTATGTAAATACAAAGTATGTTACAAGTGTAATTTTTTTAATATCCACCTATTCAATACTAACAGATCATTTTTAGAAGTGAAATATTATTATAAAATATTAAGGGACATGTTTTGCCCATATTAAGGGCATCATCAGCCTCAGACTCAAACCTTTATGGTGAAAAATCAGGATCCTGATTGTTCTTCCAAGTCATAAAAAGAGGATATCAATGTAGATGTTTGTCTAAACAAATATTGTTAGAATATCCTTGGTTAAAATCATAGTATCAAGCTGCATGTCATAAGTTCACACGGTTATACTTTCCGGAATGTTGAGTCAATGCGCCCAGAAACCTGTTGGGAGTAGAGCAACAAACAGCTCAATCTTGATAATGAAACAGAAATGTGTTTCTTTGAATCTTCTTAAGTGGCTGTTCAACTGCCTATAGTCTTATTTAACTGGCTGAAGGAGTGAAAGTCGAATGGGTTTTGGTAGAATATTAAGACTTTGAGTAAGCCCCCTCTTGTGGGAGGTGGTAAAATAACACCCATGTCGTAAGAGGGAACTAAAAGTGGACCCAGGCGATCTTAACTTTGCAGTGTGGATTAGCAAACATTGGGCCCTCAGCTGAGTCCTAGCATTACTTCCAGTTCCTTGAGTCAGGCTCCTCACTTCCATCTATTTGTTTGACCTCCCTTGATCCACTCTTCAATAAACCAGTCAATACCGATCTGCATTTAGGGCAGTCACCCAGGTGGCAGTTCAAGCACCTAGGAGAAGTAATTCAGCCATCAGGCTTGAATTATGAAGCGAATAAGGAGAGGATCTCAAAATTACAGAAGGCCTATAGACTCAACTGGAACAGATATAACAAAAAGAAATCAATATCCAGGAAAGCAAAATTAAGACATCACAATTCAATTATCAAACTTGAAACACAATTTGCCTCGGAAACCTTGATCATTGGAGGCAGATCACTTATGCAAGACATAGAGAAATGGGAGAGGAAAAACTGAGGAAAATCTTTAGTCCAGTCTGCTCAGATGGAATCTGGATAAAACAGAAGTCTTGGCAGTTTTATGAGCCTTCTGAAAAGATCAACAAAACCATTAGGAAAAGGCAATTAAATTTCTATGGGCACATCTCAAAATGATCAATGACCAGCTCACCAAAAGGATTTTCAGCCTTGCTCCCTGAATGAAAGTCAAGGACAACTGGCTTAGTGAAATTGGCATCCCACAGGAAATTGTTTAAGATCGACTCCAGTTCAAAAAGCAGCCAACAGCAATTATGTTGCTTAGAAAATGAATGCCAGGACCAATGAAACATGGAACGAAGGACGGAGGAAAATGGTCAGTGCCCAGATGAATAGATTTCGGGATAAGAACAATCAACATCAGCGAAATAAGTTCCATCATGTTCCACAGATGGACATAATGCTGTAAAAAGGAAACAAGGAAAAATAATAATAATTAGATTATTCATTTTGTTTACAATGCTTTTCCTCACAATCCTTCTTCTTCTTCTTGTCGTTTGGGCCTACTGAGGACCACGGGGCTTGTTTTGATTCTTTGTATGGAAATTCTGTTTTTTCTTTGCCCAGAAAGCTTTCATCTTGTGGCTGTGTGCTTGTTTCCTTTCCTCGGTCCACTTCAGTCAGGTGGTGCCTGTACTCTGTCTGCTGGTGAGAGACTCTGGAAAGACACCTTGAAAGGTCAACTGCTGGAATAATACATGATCCTGTATGGTTTGTTCTGAAATCCCCAGCTGTTCTAAGTCGGACTTCACTGTGGTGATTCATTTATTTTCAGACGCTTTCCCTCTGCCTGTAGTGGTAAAGATCTTGCTGGTAAGTCTGTAAGTACTCATATGAGTGAAATGCCCATAGAAAGTCAATTGCCTCTTCCTCATGGATTTAACTATGTCTTCTTGATGGTCATAGATCTCTTTGTTGTGCCTTATCCTGTAAGTACCGTCTCCTTCTCTTATTGGTCCTAAAGTCCTCCTTAGTATATTTCGTTCCTTGAGTTCTAGCTTCCTCAGTGGACCTTTTATGTTCATCAGAAGACACTCAGAGGTGTACAGTATGGACGGTCTTACTACTGAATTGTAATGTTGGAGTTTAAGGTTCTTAGAGGGGCACTTGGATGTAAGGATGCTCTTACAGGTATGGTAGATCCCTTCCAACTTGGTGCATCTGGTGTCTATTGCTAATGTCTCATTCTTGGTTGCTGAAATCCACTCCCCTAGGTACTTCACTACAGGAACCTTATGAATGGTGGTGTTTTCCGGTGGCATAGTAGGTGGGACTCCCTTTATGTTAGTCATGAACTCAGTTTTCTTTATATTGACCCTCAAGCCGGTTTTAGCTGCTATGGTATAGAGGCTCTGTAGCTGGTGAGTAGCTTCTTCTATGTTGTTGGCTAATAAGGTAAGGTTGTCGGCAAAGGCCAGGCAAGTTGCACTGAGATTATCTTTCTTGTAGCCAATTTTCAGTCGACTTCCTTGAGGTAATGTGGCAATCCATTTCCTGATAATCTTCTCTAGAATGCAATTAAAGAGAATGCAAGAAATTCCATCACCTTGTCTAACTCCTGTTTGGATAGAGAAACTCTCTGAGAGCTCACCTCTAAACTTTACTTTGGAGGTGGTGTTCTTCAGCGTAGCCTGGATTAGTCTGGTGGTCTTCTCATGCAGGCCTAATTCCCATAACGTGGAGAAGAGGGTCTGCCTATCTATTGAATCATATGCCTTCTGGAAGTCCACTAGTATGACTACCCATTGGTGTCCTCCACGATTCTTGTACCTCAGGATTGTCTTGAGGTTCTGTATCTGCTCTGTGCAAGATCTATTGGCGTGAAAACCAGCCTGATATTCACCTAATTGGGAATCCAGTTGACTGACCACTCTGGTTTGCAGGGCTTTAGAAAAGATCTTGTACATAACGGATATTAGAGAGATGCCTCTGTAGTTGTCAAGGTCTATCTTACTACCTTTCTTGTGTAGAGGATGGATCGCCACTGAGGTCCATTCCTCAGGTAAGGTCTCCATTGCCCAAATATCCTCTATGATCTGATGGATGCTCTGTATGGATTGTTCGTCAGCATGTTTCCACATCTCCGCTACTATACCGTCTTTACCTGAGGCCTTGTTGTTCTTTAGGCTCTTAATAATCTCTCTTATTTCTTCAATGGTTGGCGGTGTGGAGTCTCGGTTTCTGGAAAGAGGCTTAGAGAATGCGAGTCTCTCTTTAGGTTCCTCTGCATTGAGGAGCTGTTTGAAATACCCTGCAAGAGTATTGGTACAATCCTTGTTGTTGAACTGAAGCTTCCCATCAGGTCCACGAAGATGAAGGGTGGGAGCATGTATTTCGTTGTCTGTTTTCTGAGTTCTCTGTAGAAATCTCTTGAGTTGTGCCTCTTAAAGTCCTCTTCCGCCTGTTGCATTAGAGCCTTGTTATGGTTCCTCTTAGCCTGTCGTACTATACTGGCACTTATTTTCCTTTGAGTAAGGAAGGCCTGGTAGTTAGCCTCATTTTTGCATTGGTTCCATGTGACCCAGGCTCTGCGTCTATCTTCTATAGCATGGTCACATGTAATGGTCCACCATGGAGGTTTACCTTTGTTGGATGAGGCAGGCATGGTCTTCTGAGCAGCATCCAGTAGAGCTTTTTGTAGGTTGGGCCACCCTTGTTTCTGTGTGTTTTCTTTCAGAGTGACTTTGAAATCACAGTCTTCATCACTCAATCGGAGGGTGTTGAACTTCGGTATTTTAGCCTTTCTGCCGACATTCAGTGGCCTCCTCAGTGGTTGTATGATGGTTTTTACCAGAGATAGGTAATGGCACGAGTCTAAGTTAGCACCCCTTAGCACCTTGACATTCTGAATCTCATTGTGATGCTTTTTGTCCATGGCCACATGGTCTATCTGGAATTCACCTAGTAGTGGTAGTGGTGGTAGTGGTGATTATTGTTTTAAGAGAAAGTACAACTAGGCAACCATCCTCTATATAACACTAATCAGAGGGAAGAAATTGAAGGGATCTGACACTTCGAAAAATGAAGATATCGTCCACAGGAAGACAAGGGCCACGAAGGGTGTGAAAATGAAAGACTCCCTAGCCCTTGCAAACCTAATAGCGTCAGGGTCAGAAAAGAACAAGAGTTGACCAAGGGAGGTCGGATGGGATAGATGAAAGTGAGGAGCCTGGTACAAGTAAGTGGAAGCAATGCCAGGACTCAGCTGAGGGCCCCGTGGTAGACAACCCATCCTCCCAAGTTCAGAGCCCTTGGGGCTCACCTAATAGTGGATTTGGGCTCTTCCATGTCTTTGCCTTCCTAGGCAGGTGTTTGAAGGCAGTTGATTTTAGGACAAGACCATATTTGTCACAAAGGTCTATAAGACGTTCTCCGTTCTTATTTGTCCTCTTATGGGCTGGATAGGGGCTCACTATCTCTCACAATCCATGCTTCTTACTACTCATTTTTCTTTTAATTTATTGGAAAACTTTATCCCTCCTGTGGGTGGAGTCAAAGGATGTGTTTTCTGTACCTTGCATGCTGTAAGAGGCTACTAAGAGGGGAACAGCCAAAGAATCTACTCGCTTTCTCATCTTCTCAGCCCAAAAACATATCCATGATTCTGTGATTTTCCATTTAGCAAAGAAAATATATGAGTGAGATGTCATTAATATTTCTATACTAGGTGCCATAGTTCTGTTTGTGATAATTATGTAACAGTCATATGTTATCTCATTTCAGCCAAATCCTCGTGCCCCTGATACTAACCCTGGTACGTATGTAACCTTACAACTTACTCATATACAAAGTCATTAGGCTAGAAATGAGATGTTTGTGAGAACTGGATAGACTTGAAATTTATTTTCCTTCCCAATACATTGTACCAGTACATAACGCACAGAAATGACTACTTATGAACATTTATTACAATGATTACATTTCAGTACCAAGTATTAAACTCTTGATAAACTTCCATGAACACAGATGGCATTGATTTAGAAATCCCAAAAGGTTTCCAGATGTCCACTGTTCTCACTATATAACAAATTTGTCCTCTTCTAAATTTAGGTAAACTGACCTTGACAGCTGTAGTTGCTTAAGTACGGCAAATATCCAGTATTCGGGAGACGATGGGTTCAGACCCCACTGTCGGCAGCCCTGAAGATTGTTTTCTGTGGTTTCCCATTTTCACACCAGGCAAATGCTGGGGCTGTACCTTAATTAAGGCCATGGCCGCTTCCTTCGCATTTCTAGCCCTTTCCTCTCCCATCGTCACCATAAGACCTACCTGTCTCGGTGTGACATAAAACAAGTTTTAAGTTGTAAAAGATTTAGGTAACTCTAAATAATGCTCTAGTCTGTCTAACATATAAAATCATGGTGGTAAGCATAAATATTGGAATAATTTCATTTTTCTACTGCTAATCCACTTGAGAAATGACAGGAATGTTACATGGGTTAGCCAAAAATCTTGTTCAGTTATTAAAGTAAAGTGAACTCATGAGTTGGTGCTGCACAAAGCAGGTGAGCTGCATGTACCATTTTGAACACATACCAGCCCTCTTGAAGGAGATTCCACAAATTATAGAACAAACAAATTACAAAACCATTTATTTACTTAAACAGAACAACAATAAAACAGGCCATCTCAGCTAAAAGGAAAGGCAACAAAATTATACATAGAGTAAACAGAATAGTCCTTTTTTTTTCCATATCTACCCTATCTATTACATCACTCCCACTTTGTAATTTTAGGCATGTTAATCAATTGCAACAATTCTTTTTGCATCATAAGTCTAGGCTTTTTAGGGACTTTAATTTTTCTCCCTGCCCTGGTTGTAATCACTTCTGGGGTGTCCCCAGGCACATCACAGTCCACTTTAAAAGGTCCCATCTGCTGAACGAGTTTGGGATCATCACAGCTTGAGGAAACCTCCAGGGGATACAAACGTTGCACAGTCTCAATTTTTCTCCTTCACCGAGCTCGATAGCTGCAGTCGCTTAAGTTTGGCCAGTGTCCAGTATTCGGGAGATAGTAGGTTCGAACCCCACTGCCAGCAGCCCTGAAGATGGTTTTCCGTGGTTTCCCATTTTCACACCAGGCAAATGCTGGGGCTGTACCTTAATTAAGGCCACGGCCGCTTCCTTCCCACTCCTAGCCCTTTCATGTCCCGTCGTGCGATGTAAAGCAAGTAGCAAAAAAAAAAAAGAAAATAATAATTCTCTCTTTCAGCGGTCTTCACTCTGGCTACCCGGCTATACCCATCCTGAATACATTTCAACAATTTCTTCCCTGCCATCTGGGTCTCTTCACACGTCATTTCTCCATATTTCTAACAATCTTTATGACAGTTGTTTATAAACCTTAGCATCCAGCCAATCATCCTAACTATCTTTATTGTGAAAAATATGTCAGTGATGATGTAAAGATTGTTTCCCCACAAAATGTGCTAGCTACCACCGTCTTCCTTCTTTCAGCATTTACTTGATCTGGAGCTTCTTCATCTGAACTAGGCCATTCTCTTTGCTCTCGCTTCAACCATTCTGGCCTCTCCCACCATTGGCCCTTTTCCAACAGTTTTGGATTACAGCTCCTTGAAAGAATATCTGCAGGCTTCAAACATCCTGAGACATGATGCCAGTCAGTAGGATGGCTGTGCTGGTGAATTTTTTTGACGCGATTGCCAACAAATATGTTCCACTTGCCTGCCTTCCGTTCAATCCCCACAATACGACTGTAGTCACTCCAGTAATAGGTCTTGCAGTCTGAGAGACCCAATGCCTCTTTAACATGACATCCAAACGAGTAGCTATAACAGCTCCCAAAAGTTCTAGCATCAGGATGGTCAATTGTTTTAGTGAAGCTATCCTTGCTTTACATTCTATAAGGCGAAATGAAATTCTCCCATTAAAATCTGCTCAAAGAAAGAAAAAGGCCACAAATGACACCTTGCTTGCATCACTGAATACATGAAGAGTCTTTTCGCAGTCCTGGTAAGGTCTTTCTGTGAGCCTCCCTGGAATGCAGCAATTACTCAGATGATGCAGATGTTTTAACCAGGCTAAGAATTGCCAAGATATTTCTTTTGGCAATGCAACATCCTACCCATATTTCTGTTTCCAAGTTTGTTGAAGGATCAATTGTGGAATGAGCATTGTTGGACAAGTATATCCCACCGGGTCAAATATTCTTTGCACTATTGAAAGGAGGACTCTCTTCATAATAGGCTCCTCTGGCAATGTAAGTCCATTGATATCACTAAATAACGCGTCATTTTCAGTGTCCCAAAATACACCAAGAACAGAAACAACATTTTTGTTCTCCCCGAAGGATTGACCTAATTTTGGTGCCATGACCCAGTCCCTAAGTTCAAATTTTCCAGAGGCCATCAGCTGAGTGGATTTCTTCATGAACTTACTAACAGATTCCTCAGATTCGAGGCTGGTTCTACAGTTATCCAAATAAAATGCTTGCTTCAGAATACCAGCCGTCTTTTTGAGTTCTTTTGGAGCATTATTCAGATGATGAGTGATGGTAGCTACTAACAGAAAGGGACCTGAAGAAACTCCAAACACTACACGACAGTGTCCGAAACATATCATTTCCTGAGCATCAACATTGCTCCACCACAGGAACTTGAAGAAATCCCTATCACTGGACGATAGGCTAAGCTGCAGAAATGCCCTCTTGATATCTGCACTGATACCAAAGGCATGTTTCCTGAACTAAATAACTTTGGAATTAGCTCAATTAAGTTTGGCTTCTTTTCTAGGCAATCATTCAATGAATTCCCATTACGATCCTTAGCTGAAGCATCAAAAACCAGTTGGATTTTCGTAGTCTGGCTACTAGGCTTAATTACAGCCCAATGTGGTAAGAAATGTCCCTTATCCTTACATTCAGGAATTGTTTTGATAATGCCTGACTGTAACCAGGCCTGGAATACTGCATGATAATTCTCCAGTTGGCCACTAGAGAGGAGTAGTTTTGTTACACCTTTAAACCTCCTCTCTGCCAAAGCTTTATTAGCCAGCAGCTCAGCATGCCCTTCTTTCCAAGGTAACTGCACCTCATATCTATCTTCTTCATTGATTCTCACAGTTTCATTGAGAAACAAAATGGTATCAGTTACTGAATCCTCTGTAAACTTCACAGCTACTTCACTAATACCTGTAACATCTAACCTCCATAAATCTGACAAATCCAAGTTGCAGTTGTAGGTTAAGTTAGTCAGCAGGTTATTTGAATTCTTCCCTGGCCCTTGTAAGGTCCAACCCAACTTTGTCTCAACTGCTACCAATGTTCCGTCCAACTGCACGTAGGAACCAGTCATGAACAGTCCTGAAATGTCAGCATCTATCAGTAGTCCTATGTCCGGTGGATTCATCCCCATGTCAGAGAGAATAATGTTTTTCTCCCTGAGCTTAGGATACAGGCCTTGACTTTCCACCCTAGGTACATAACCACAAATTTTCATCTGATCCAAAACACTTAAGAGATCCTTGAAATTTACCATCCATACTTCGACAATTATATCATACACGTTGTGCTGTTGTTCATTGGTTTCAACTCCTCCAAAAAGACTATGACTTAACATCTCCTTCCCAGATGGTTTCATATGTACCTGTTCCACAACATCTTTGGAAATATAGGACCTTTGTGCTCCACTGTCATAAAGGGAATGTACTTCCTTAACTTTACTGTTATGCACAATTTTAACCATCACTGCCTGTAAGAAGGTGATGCCATGTTTCTGACCCAAGAGTGATTGAGACTCTTGACTCTTTTCTTTAACAGGTTCAACACTTTGGGTTTCAGACTGCATTGGTATTTCTGGGTACATGATAGTTAAATGCTATTTAAGACAGACAAAGCATTTAACATAATTCCTACAACTTTTGGCACTATGACCAGACTTTAAACATATGAAACAACAGTTTTTGTTCTTAAGTAAAGCCTTTTTCTAATCATATAACAGAGTTCTAGCTTTAAAACTGTCTGCCGCAGCATGTGAAGTCTTGTCGCACCACAAACATTTGACAGCATGCTGCTTAGAGTCACCAGAAAAAATACATGCCGCAGTAGATATTTTTTTTTCCTTTAACACTTTCAAACCGAACACTGATACAGTCATTGCCAGAAATACCATTGCGAGCTAACTGCAGGTGCTCTTCACTCTCAACTTCAAGTTTCAAGAACTGTAGTAAGTTAGATAAGCAATCACTAAGATAAAAAATTTCAGCTCTATTGACAGTTCGTGCTCTTTCCCATGCTCTCAAAATGTCCTCAGGTAAGGCTGATTCCACTAACGGATATAGCATGGCAGCATATTTATCTCTTGTTACTCCTAATATTTCTAAAGCTCTCAGTTGGGTCTAACCTGTCATATGAATTGCCTAAATTTATTGTTTCCTTATCTGCAGCTTGAATCATTACTAAATCAAGCAACTCGCAAACATATGTTTCTATTAACAGTTCATCACGGGCAAACCTTGCCTTTAGCTGTTCGATGGCCTTACTGTAATTAGGTCCTAAAGGAGGAAAACGTTTTACAAGTTCTCTAGCACTAGATCCTGGTACTGTAGCTTGGATTAAATACTGGAACTTATCCTCATTAGCTATAGAATTATTACCATTTATCTTATAAAACTGTCCCCTGAATCCTAACCAATTTTGAATATCACCATCAAATGCCTTTAACTTCAGTTTAGGCAGCTGTATGTTTCTTATTGAAGAGCTTGAGATAACACTAGCTGCACCCCTTTCAGGTATGACATTTAATGATTCAATGAACAAACTCTCATACCTGCTCTTTGCTGTTTTCCATTCCTCTTTGTACTCTTCGGCTGCTTCGTATTCTTTCTCACATACCTGCTCGTCGAAATCTTCAGCTGCAAATAATAAATTTTGAATCTTTTCTTCTGTTACGAGAAGACGCGATGCTTTATCATCAAATACCTTAAATGCTGTAATAGCATTGTCATTCTCAAGTGGATCTGCTTCTAACTTCTGTTTAAATTCGTTGAGTGACCGTGTGAATTGACGGTGTAATAACGTTCACTCTCTCTTTAATTTCTCCATAATGTAATTTGAAATCCTGTTGCGGTCACCAAATGAAGGAGATTCCACAAATTATAGAGCGAACAAATTACAAAACCATTTACTTAAACAGAGCAACAATATAACAGGCCATCTCAGCTAAAAGAAAAGGCAATGAAATTATACATAGGGTAAACAGAATAGTCTTTTGTTTTTCCATACCTACCCTACCTATAACACCTCTGTTATTCTTAAAATCCTGGTACGGGAACTGAGGATGGCAGATGGTAGTACTATGGAGGACCTCTTATGTATCTCAAGAGATCAGGTCAAATGAATAACCTAAGAAGGGACTGAACTTTTATAAGTCACAGAGTTTGACTTGTAAAATGATGTCATGCAAAAAATTGTCACACTAATAATTTCAAGTGAAAATTCTCATCATGTTTTTCTTTAAGTTACACCAACACAGATAGGTCATATGGTGACAATGGGGGTAGGAAAGGGCCACAACATTTGCCTGGTGCGAAGAAGGTAATCAGAGGGAAACCATCTTCAGGGCTGCCAACAGTGGGGTTCAAACTCACAATCTACTGAATGGAAGCTCATAGCTGAGTGACCCTAACTACTCGGCTAACTCGCTCAGTGTCAGATTAAGGTCACCACTGACACAGGAATTGACTAAGCATCATCAGGGTAATAAGGGCAAATACAAAAAGAATCATATCTTTGTCCTAACTAGATTTGTTATTATTTCTACCAGTGTTCTCATGTTAACTACCACAGAGGCATGGTTCTGGTTATGTTTAAGGCAGGTTAGGTATATAGTAATTGGCAGTGAAAGCTTGTGTATTTAACAGCCAGATTTTTGTTCTTTTGTTCACAGATGTACCACCCACCGACCGTTCGTAAGTATCATAATCTGGTCTGATTACAAACATAGATATGCTTGTTTTGAAGAAATTGAGATATTTATTTCTGATTGAACATATAAAAGTGTAAACTGTGCCTAGGCACATACGATGTGTGTGTCTGATTGACACTAGTTGATTGTAAAAGGCTTCTGTGTATAGCTGTAGTCTTCTATTTTTATCCAAGTTTGTAAGGTAGTAATATTATACTTTTATACGTTCAGTGAGAAATAACAGTCTAGATGTTCAGTGGACTATTTTAAGTTGAAGTGTGGTTGTCACTTTATTTTAATTATGATTCAAGATTTTAAGCCAACATATAATATACATAACTTTTACAATCATTAACCCATTGATTGTACATATTCTCTTGCTCATTGTCTATTTTTCTTATCGGACTTCGACAGTCCCTTTGACTTCTTTAAACGGACAATTCACCACCATGTTTTTAGCTATCTATCTTGTCATTTCTTGGTTGTTTTTCATCTCGTTAATTGATTTGATGTCTGAAGACGATCATTACACTGATCAAAACTAGTACAAAGATGAAGAACTTTGAATGAGCTAATTCTAATTTCCTCAAATTGATGTACTGATTAGGTAGATTTAAATTTCTATTTAGTTATAAATGAAGTGATAACCAGCAAATGGGCCTCAATAAAAAAATTATTGTCTAATACCATCTACGACACCATGAAATACCCTGGTGTAAACAGTCTTCGATCCTTGAACTACAATGAAACTAGAAGACGTAACAACTTAATCTCTTCTACAACCTTACCAGAAGTTAACTGTAATCTACAAATTCATCACCCCATAGCTTATTTATGTTTCTCAAACTAACCCTTTGGAAAATTCCTCTCTGATGCTGGTGACATCATAATAATAATAACAACAACAACAACAACAACAACAACAACAATAATAATAATAATAATAATAATAATAATAATAATAATAATAATAATAATAATAATAATAACAATAACAACAACAACTTAGGACACCTGAGACAGCTAACATGCAGAATAGCAATGGGATACCAGCTGCGGAGAGCATAAGAGAATACTGGTCAACTATATGGGATGCATCCATAGAACATAATGAAGAGGCACTTTGGCTTAAAACTGTCAAGAAGAAAGCTGAGAATATTGAAAGCATGACCCAAGCAGATTTCACATTAGAGGAGGTTGTAACAGCGATTAAAATAGTGACATTCCTAGCAACTACCATGCAGACTTGGAAAACTACTATTAACCTCCACAATAGAAAAGAATGTGTGATAACTGACCTCGTACCAATTAAGAGGCATTTTCCAAGGGGATTCCCTCAGTCCGCTATGGTTTTGTCTTGCTCTGAACCCACTATCAGACACCATATGGATTCACTATCAAAAATAAGCGAAGAACAATCTACAAAATTTCACATCTACTGTATATGGATGATTTGAAACTGTATGTTGCATCACAAAAACAACTTGAACACCTTGTTTTAATTACCCACAATTTCTTCACAGACATCTGCATGAAATTTGGACTCAATAAATGTGCTACTCAGACAATTAGGAGGGGCTCTTTCTCTGCACATGGCATCCACTCTGAAGCAACAGTTATCTCACCACTGACAACAAATGAAACATATCGATATCTTGGATATAACCAATCAGCAAGGATTCAACACAAGGACACAAAACAGGCATTGAGACTGACATATATTGAACGAGTAAGACGAATTGTGTGTTCTAAGCTCACAAGAAAAAGCATCGTTGAGGCCATCAACACGTTTGCTATACCTGTTCTCACATACTCATTTGGAGTCATAAAGTGGACTACAACTGAGTTGAAGGATCTTTGAACGAAAGTGAATATGTTACTGACAAAACATAACATGCATCATCCAAAATCAGCCTCAGAAAGACTCACTCTGCCTCGTTCTGATGGTGGTCGTGGACTAATAGACCTTGAGAAATTACACAATGAACAAATTACATCATTAATGTGCTATTTCAAACATAAATCAGAAACCTCTGCCCTACATAGTGTAATGGTTGTAGCACATAACGGTTTTACACCCCTCAATCTGAACACCCTGGCTTCACTTACAATGTCATTCTCCACAAATGAGGAAAAGATCGTTCTGTGGAAAAAGAAACCTCTTCATGGACGGTATCCAAATGGGTTAAATCAGCCATATATCGACAAACAAGTGTCGCATGAGTGGCTGACACACTCGGATATATACCCAGAAACAGAGGGCTTCATGTTCGCCATACAAGATCAAGTCATTGCCACAAGGAACTACAGAAAGCATATACTGCATGATCCGTCTGTCTATTCAGATCTGTGCCGACGATGTAATACATCTCCAGAAACCATCCAGCAGATAACCTCAGGTTATCAGTCAATGGCAACCACACACTACAAGTACAGACATGACCAAATTGCAAAAATAATTCACCAGAAATTAGCCCGACAAAATAACCTAATCCACTGTACCACAGCATATTGGAAGTACAAACCTTAATCAGTCTTGGAAAGTGAAAATTACAAAATTTACTGGGATAGAAATATCATTACTGATAAAACTGTTACCTGCAATAGACCAGATATAACTTTTGTACATAAAAACAAGAAAATCTCCTTCATAATTGACATAGCATGCTCTAATACTCACAACCTCCATTCAACACATACAGAGAAGATTTCCAAACACACAGATCTGGCCACAGAGATAAAAACCATGTGGAAATTCAACAATGTTATCATAATTCCAGTAGTGATTGCATGTAATGGTATTATGCCAAGGACACTACACAGGAGCATTGAAGCTCTTAATCTCCACCCTCTCACTTACAGAGAATTACAAAAAGCATCAATCCTTGCCACTTGCCATATAGTAAGGAAGTTTAATGGCATGAACCATCCACCACATACAGAGGACTAATGAAAATCGTCCACTACTAATTATTTTACATTTATGTATAGTAAATATCTCATAAATATCTGTCAAATTTATTTGTCAACAGTGTAAGTATATACCGATATGTATGAAGCATATGTGCGTATGTACTAAATCGTACTTCTTCCATGTACATTGTACTGAAGAAGCTCATAAACTC
This sequence comes from Anabrus simplex, assembly GCF_040414725.1. Classification (NCBI taxonomy): domain Eukaryota; kingdom Metazoa; phylum Arthropoda; class Insecta; order Orthoptera; family Tettigoniidae; genus Anabrus; species Anabrus simplex. The sequence continues at coordinate 1,713,758,475 of NC_090265.1, forward strand.
AATTATAAAATTGTGAATTATATAAAATAAAATAAAATATAATAATAATAATAATAATAATAATAATAATAATAATAATAATAATAATAATAATAATAATAATAATAATAATAATAATAATAATACCCGTGTGGGGATTTACCGGTTACCTCCATCGGGCGCGTCCCATTGGAATTGGGGAAGCTCGCTGGCTCTGCCGCCAGCAGAGTCAGAGGGTAGTAGGGAAATAATATACCACCGTGAAAAAAAAACTGGTCCCTTGCCAGGGTTACGGCGAAGACTGGTAAATGACCAGAAGCCAGAAAACATCTTGAGGCAACCTCTAAGGCTAACAACCCTAGTTGTAAAAGGATGGGTACCCGTCGAAAGCAAAGTCAAGTCAAAAAGCATGATGGCACAACATTTCAAGAAACATACCCCAGGGGGTAAATCTTCGGATAAATCCCTCGTCGTGAACACCACGGCGCACGAGTCTCGTTCGGATTCTGGGGGAGACTCGACATCATGCAAGAGACGACTCGGAGCATCTCAGTGTACCCCGAAGAGTCAAAAACTCAGGCCAAAATCTAAAAGCTTTCTAGCAACTTTCAACATAAATTCACTTACACAAACTGGCAAGCTGAAAACTCTCACTAAAGCTCTTCACGAAAATCAGATATCCATAGTGGCCCTACAGGAAACAAGGTACCCAGATGAAGAGATTTTTTAATCTGAAGGCTACCGATTTTTCAAGAGCAAAGCACAAAGAGGAATCCTCAATGGAGCTGTGATGCTTGGAACCGCGTTTGCTGTTAGAACCAAGATCCTTAAATCGGTTGCAAATTTCGAACCTGTAAATGACAGATTGTCTATACTCACAATTAAATGCGCGAACAAAACCTACGCCCTAGTTAACGCACATGCTCCTACAAACGATAAGAACAAGTCTGATCCAGACGAAGTTGATAATTTCTGGGACCTACTGGATGAAAAATTGAACAAAATCCCCAAACACCATGTCAAGCTTCTTTTGGGTGACTTCAATGCCCAACTAGGTCGTGAGCAGAAGTACAAGAAAGTTATACGAAATTACCCTGCTCACAAAAGAACCAATCCCAACGGCAAAAGACTGGTGACCATTTGTGAAAATCACAACCTGCAGGTCATGTCGACCCACTTTCGCCATCTACCCAGAAAGCAAATGACTTGGCGTTCTCCCGTCCAAGCTCTCGGAGAGTTCCAAATTGATCATGTTGCGATCTCCAGGAGAAACAGCCCTGAGATAATGAATGTCAAGATAAAGAAAGGCATCAATGTGGCCTCAGATCATTATATGTCTCTTATCAAATTCAAACCAATTCCTGCAAACACAAGGAAGACAACCAAACAGATCACACGCTTCGACAATGATAAACTTCGGCAAAGGGTCGAGGAGTTCCAGTAATTTGGTCTAAATTACTGTGACTTTAACAACGCCAAAAGTCTCCTTGTTAATGCCGCCAAAGACGTTGCAGGAATCAAGAGAAGCAAAAAGCATGCCTGGTGGAATAGTACCTGCGAATCAGTCCTTCGAGAAAGACTCAATGCGTGGAAACAGTACAACTCTACAAAATCAGAAAATGATTGGGAAACCTACAAAACCCAACGTGCCCAAGCAGCTAGGGTGTTCATAACTGAGAAACGTAAATACGAGAAATCTCTCATTGAAAAGATAGAACAAAACTTTAGGAAGAATGAAAGCAGAGAGTACTACAGAGCCTTCAAACGCAAACTCACTGGCTATAAACCACCATCTCGATGCTTTGAGCGAACGGACGGCACACTGGCGACGTCAAATGAAGAAAATTGCAGCATTCTGGCAGATTACTTCAAGAATTTACTTAATTGCTCTAAACCGCAAAGCGCCATTGAGACCAAGGAACCCTTACTCAGGTACCCAGATTCCAGACCACCCAACAGAGATGAAATCAAGCACCACATTGCCCGTCTCAAAAATAACAAAGCACCGGGGGAAGACTCAGTAGTAGCAGAACTATGGAAATATGCCCCAGAAGAATCACTTGATATCTTGCAAAAGCAAATAGAAGAAATTTGGAACAAGGAGACCCTACCTGAAGATTGGAAAATAGCTTTGATCCATCCATTACACAAAAAAGGCAGCATGAAGAACATCAACAACTACAGAGGAATATCTTTGCTACCCGTGACTTACAAAATTCTATCACTTGCCATCCTGGAGCGTTTGGAAGCACAAGTCGAACATGAAATAGGTGAATACCAAGGAGGGTTCAGAAAAGGTCACTCAACAGCTGAACAGATCCAAAATCTCAAAACGATCATCAGATATTGTACACTAAGGTCCAAGCAGTATGTGTCTGTCTTTGTGGACTTTAAGAAAGCGTACGACTCCATTGACCAGGAAGTCCTGCTAAACATCTTAAATGAATTTGGAGTTGATTTGAAACTTCTGGCATTAATTAGAGCCACCCTGACCAATACAAAATCCAAGGTGAAGTTTCACGGATGTCTCTCGCATTCCTTTGACATCAAAACAGGAGTCCGACAAGGTGATGGGCTATCCCCGATACTCTTCAACTGTGTTCTTGAAAAGATCATCAGAACCTGGCGGGTGAGATTACAGGAAATGAACTACAGTCCATTGAGAACAGGAACCAAATCCAAGGGGATCGCAACAGACTGCTTAGCATTTGCCGATGATATTGCTGTTCTTTCAACCGACATAGAAACCGCTAGAGCTCAAGTTGAAATTTTAAAGGAAATTGCCGAACAAACTGGTTTGCAGATATCGTTTGAGAAAACAGAAGTAATGACTAACATCAAAGAGGCTCCACCAAAACTTCATACAAAATACGGGGACATCACCTGAGTAGACAAATTCAAATACCTGGGTGAGATCATCATGAAAAATGGACTAGACAAAGAAGCAATTCAGGAGCGAGTACGCAAACTGGAAATAGCCTACCAAACATCCCGCACAATCTACAACAAAAAATGCCTTTCCCAAAACACCAAGATTCGTCACTATGAAACAGTTCTGAAGCCAGTAGTTCTATATGCAGCCGAAACCCTGTCTCTAAATGCCAACAAAGGACTCCTTGAAGAACTGGAGAAAAGAGAACGCAAAATTGTGAGAGGAATCTTGGGATCAAAGTACAGAAATGGAATCCATCAAAAGAGATCCAACAAGGAAGTCTACAGCAAAATAGAGAAAATTACCGACACAATCAGAAAAAGACGGGCATGATTTTACGGTCATCTGAAGAGAATGGACAGAAGAAAGTTAACTAAAGAAATCTTTCACTTTTTTGATTCAAACCCCAAAACCACAATTCCCTGGTTTAGAAATACCAAAGAGGACCTGCAAATGCTACATATCTCAGCTGAAGACACCTTTAACGTCCTCAGTCTAGATGTCCAGCCGGCTGGACACACATATAACAGCTGTAAATGCTAGAAATACCGTTTTACACTCTCTAAATCCTGATGTCCAGTATGCTGCAGATGTACCTTTTACGCTTTGGGTTTTTAAGTTTTGATTTTATGCTTCTGAAGTCGGCTATTAGTGTTCAGGCATCATGTCGCCTATAGCTGAGATGGGTAGGAAGACGTCTAACGAAATAAGGGCCAGTATAGAAATAATTGACTAATTATTGTATATTTATGAATTGAAATTATTTGTATATGTAATGGAGAAGCTCTCTATATAATATAGCATAATGTACCTAGATAATTTATTTGCTTAATCCTGTGTTTCTTAGGAAGTCCAGCCGGCTGGACAGCAGGTCTCTGTTCAGTATCTCAGCTTATTGGTGGGAGAATATGACGTCTTTGCAAAATGAGATCTCAACTCACTTCAGTCCGCATGTTTGTTGCATTGAAATAGAATATATCCAAAATTAATTTATAGGTTGATTCATTATTTTTATACTGTGTGTAATAATAATAATAATAATAATAATAATAATAATAATAATAATAATAATAATAATAATAATAATAATAATATGTTTAGTTTACAGAAAACCTACCACACATGAGGACATATTCACTCTATTGGGAAGAGGGCAGTGACATTGATGATTTATCAGATGATGATGTTTATGACGTGGGGTGTGGTTCCTTCCGAAGAAAATTCTGATCCATCACCAGAGCCATATGAATCTGAAGATATACATATCCCCTGCACAACAGTCTACCAAGCAAAGGATATGAAATGGAAGACCCAGTAATTTGCTGACAAAGTGAAGGATGTACCTGGGAAAGAGTGGTCTGAGGAAGGGAGGGAACTACGGATACTACTAAGGTACTTCGAGCAGTATTTTTCTGTTGAAATATGGAAGATTGTAGCTGAACAAACTAATATCAGAGCCTCGCAGGATAATCACAAACCACTTGAGACCATTACGAAGGAAATTAAGCAATTTGTGGACGGCACACATGATTACAGGATGCATGAAATTTCCCAGGTTTCGGATGTACTATCGTCAGTGATTAAGGGTGCCTGCAATGGCTGTCCTTTCCACAGACAGCATGTTCAAATTGAGGAATTAGTTGCATTTTGTGGACAATTTAGGAGTTTCAGATGAAGAAAAATAGGAAAATGAATGGTGGAATGTACAGCCGATACTTGATACTGTTCGTAGAAAGTGCTTGACTCTTCCGGTTTCACGCGGTCTCTCAGTAGATGAGCAGATGATTCCATTGACTGGAACTGCATCACGGAGACAGTTCGTAAGAAACCAACCAAATCCAATTGGTATAAAAAAGTTTGCTCTTGCAATACCAGATGGACTGGTACTGGATCTTTCCATCTATCAAGGAGCCAAAATATGGCCTAATGGCAAGCCTTCCACTTATTTGGGTATTGGAAGGTCAGTTGTAGTGAAACTGGTGTAAGATTGAACTCCAAGTGAACATATAGTTCACTGCGAGAAATGCGACAGATACTTCACTTTGGTCACAGATGTAAAGAATTTATGATCTCCCGGAGTTCAAGATCTACATTGGAGCATCACTCAGCTTTGCTGCCACTTCTAGAAGACAGACAATTCATTCTTCTGATGAGGACGATGAGAGCCCTGAACCACCAAGGAAGAAAAATTTCCCAGCTCCAATTCCCAACGACGACGTACGAAAATCAGGAAATAACCATTTCCCTCTCTGCAAAATTAATGACAAAAACAAATGGCTAAGATGTCGAAACAAGGACTGTAAATCTGAAACTAAATTCAAGTGTGTTAAGTGTAATGTATTTCTGTTTATTTCGAGTGAGAGGCAGTTTTTCCTCCAGTTTCACAACTGAATGTTACATTGTTAACAACAGATGCATAAGGTGAGTAAACAACTGATGCTCGATAGTTAGAATCGTAATTTATGCTCACTTCTTTCTCATTGTTTACAACAATTAAGTCCCAGTGTCCAGCCTGCTGGACACTTAGTTATACAATGAAGGATCTATGATGAAAGAAAAATATTACTTTTAACGTGTTATTTGATACCTAACTGAATACAGAATGCAAAAAACAAACTTGTAACAAACTTCATTTCCTCTCGGGACTGAGGAGGTTAACAGAGATCTCTTCTGCAAGAAAATATTGACGAACGGGCTAAACCGAGACGAGCAACCAAAGAGAAGACACGGTGCTCCTTGGACAGAGGAGCGTAAGCAGGCCCACTCACAAAGAATGAGGGAAATTTGGGCTCTAAAGAAGGCCAAGTTCAGTGTCAAATGCAACAAGACTTAACGTGGTCCTTGATGGCCCCAGCGAATTATATATAATAATAATAATAATAATAATAATAATAATAATAATAATAATAATAATAATAAAAAACAGAACTGAGGATATATTACATCTTCCCTGTGACACTCACGTCTGGATTAGAAGAGAACAAGAGTTGATCAAGGGAGGTCAGACTCAGTTAAGGGCCCTGAGATTCTCCCGCAGTCGCTGGTTATAACAGCGATATGGCCACTCACAGTTCGGATAGCTAGTCACATGGACAGAATTCTCTGTTCCACTGAGAAACCAAAACAACTTATGGCTGTCACAGTGTCAGATAATCAAATTATCATATGGTTAAACTGGTCAGCACGCTGGCCTTTGGGAATTGGCGTCCCTAGTTCAATGAGCTAGCTCGGGAATCGTGTTATTTTACTGCTGTCGACTTTCCGGTAGCTCACAACAAGTAACGCTGTCCTTCACCACAGCAACACACAGCTTCCACCCTTACTGGAGGGTCAGCCTTACAAATGCTGTACCACACACAATTATTATTACTAATCCAGATTTCTCATTCTCTCTTTCAGAAGGAAGAGAAAAGCTACAGAACAGAACAAAGAGGTGAGTAAAGAGTACTTAAAGCAATGTAGTGCAACGTTTAAATAGGAAGTATAAATGGTCAACCATCCTCTACTAACAGTCATCACATGGTAAATGGAAGAGTGGTGATGGTGATTACCGTTTTAAGAGTAAATATAACTGGACAACCATCCTCTACTAACACTCATCACATGGTAAATAGAAGAGTGGTGATGGTGATTACTGTTTTAAGAGGAAATATAACTGGACAACCATCCTCTACTAACACTCATCACATGGTAAATGGAAGAGTGGTGATGGTGATTACTGTTTTGAGAGGAAATGTAACTGGACAACCATCCTCTACTAACAGTCATCACATGGTAAATGTAAGAATGGTGATGGTGATTACTGTTTCGAGAGGAAATATAACTGGACAACCCTCCTCTACTAACACTTATCACATGGTAAATGTAAGAGTGGTAATGGTGATTACTGTTTTAAGAGGAAATATAACTGGACAACCATCCTCTATTAACACTCATCACATGGTAAATGTAAGAGTGGTAATGGTGGTTATTGTTTTAAGAGGAACTACACTGGACAACCATCCCCTATAAACACTCATCTCATGGTAAATGTAGGAATGGTGATGGTGATTACTGTTTTGAGAGGAAATATAACTGGACAACCATCCTCTATTAACACTCATCACATGGTAAATGGAAGAGTGGTGATGATGATAACTGTTTTAAGAGGAAATATAACTGGACAACCATCCTCTACTAACATTCATCACATGGTAATTGTAAGAATGGTGATGGTGATTACTGTTTTAAGAGGAAGTATAACTGGACAACCATCCTCTACTAACACTTATCGCATGGTAAATGTAAGAATGGTGATGGTGGTTATTGTTTTAAGAGCAAATATAACTGGACAACTATCCTCTATTAACATTTTTCACTCAGAAAACACTTCAAAGAACGAATATATTAAGAAAAGAATTGGAAGGGCCAGGGAGGGCATGAAAATGAAAGACTCCCTAGCCCCATCCTGCTCTGGAATGAACAACAGTTGACCAAGGGAGGTCAGATTAAAAAGATGAAATTATAGAGCCTGAAACAAGTAAGTGGAATCCATGTCAGATTTAGTTAAGGAAACTGTGGTCACCCACCCATGCTTCCAACATTTTACAGCCCCTGGGGTTTATAATTTTACCATTACTACAAATGTGCCCCATAGAAATGAACAATTAAGATACAGAGTATCAGCAGAAGAAATACTAGCCTGTTCTATTCACTGTCCGATGTTCCCTTGAAAGAATAATCATCAGTTGTGAACAGAGATTCCTCCAAACACCATCACAACCTTTTCTCATGCTTCCATGTACTAATTTCTTTATATATTTCCTGTTCTAAGGGCAGTTTCTATTGTTTCAGGATAACAAAAAGAAGAAAATGCCAGCGAAGAGGAGCGAGCGTGGCAAGCCTACACGTATGTTTACTATCTTAATACAAGTGAATATTATTACTATTTTAAGGAGAACCATTAGGTGTGGTTCTTTAAAGAAAGAAGGAATCAGCAAAAGAAAAGCAAGGGCCACTAAGGGCCTTGCAAACCGCCGGGGTCGGAACAGGATGAGAGTTGGCATTGGGATGTCGGTCAAAGTGAAGAGCCTCTCACAAGTGGAAACAATGCCAGACTCAGCTTGGGAACTGTGGTCAAGTTGAGCTCTCAAGTTGAGAGCCCTGGTTCCCCATTTAGTCGCATCTTACAGCAGGCAGGTGATACCGCTCCCACCCGCAGGGTGTGAGAAAGGCAAGGGTCACGAAGGGCAAGAACATTCTTTCTTAGCTCTAATTAAACAAAAATGACAACCACATTGCAAAGGCCTCAACCTGATGCATAGGTCGCCTATGGGAGTCAAATCGAAAGACCTGCACCTGGTGAGCTGAATATGTCCTCGGACACATCCGACACTAAAAGCCATACGCTATTTCATTTTTTCAGGGAAAGGAAGTGACAGTCAAATGGGAAACCAAATAAAAAACATCTTCATGGCTGGCAACTGCAAGCTTACAGCTACCACGTAGACACCCCACTAGGTAAAGTCCAATCGTTCGAAGAATATATTTTAAAAACATGGCGCAACAGACTCAAAGGACCATGGCCTACCAAGCGACCTTTGCTCAGTCCAAAGGCCTGCAGATTGTGAGGTGTCGTGTTCAGCACGATGAATCCTCCTGGCCATTATTCTTGGCTTTCTAGGCCGGGTCCGCTATCTCAGCATCAGATAGCTCCTCGCTTATAATCATGTAAGCTGAGTGGACCTCAAACCAGCCCTCAGATCCAAGTAAAAATCTCAAACCTGGCCGGGAATCAAACCCAGGACCACCGGGTAAGAGGCATGAATGCTACACCTACATTGCGGGGCTGGCTCGAAGAACGAAGGTATCAGCCAAAGGAAGGCAAGGACCATGAAGGGTATGGAAATAGCATCGAGTTCGGGTGAGAAGAAGAATGGAGCTGAGCAATGAGTTCATTTCACTGTGTTAGAGACACTTTAATTTAAATTGAGTGGCTGAGGTGTTTATGGCACTGGTTTTCTAGTCTAAGTTGGCTCAGTCCTGTGGTATTTGTAGGTACCCAAATGCATCACCCTTGTGTCGGCAGATTTAGGTAAAGGAACTCCCATGAATAATACTTCCGGTACCTCGGCATCTCTGAAAACTGTACAAATAATTGGTGGGACTATAAACAAATCTCACTGTTGTCCTTCCTCTTTTCATGATGTTCCTTCGTGATCTTTTTTCACATTTTGATAGTTATCTCTACAATGTTCCTTGCCGATATGTGCTCATGACCACGCAGTTTTCACCTTGAGATAATCACAATAAAACCACCATCACCAGTTAACATCATTGAACAAGGTTTCCATGTTAGTGATGCTTGGCATTGAAGTCAATCAATCAATCAATCAATCAATCAATCAATCAATCAATCAATCAATCAATCAATCAATGGATACCTCTGGCAACTACTGCGGTAACCACGCTGCTTCTTTTCACACGCGCACAGAACTCATTGACGACCGCTTCTTTACTACACATCGCTACCGGTTGTACAGCGTACCGGTACAGTGTGTGTGTTTCTCAAATCTGCAGAATGGCATCAAAACATGCGACCCTTCAAATTCTTAGAAAATCCATGGCTACTCAGTGGCAGAGTCATAACGCGTCTATTGTACTTGACGCTTAGTAAAATTAAAGTTTATAGACAGCAGAATATTCTCGTGATGAATAGTCATATTGTAAAGTTACGTGGAAAAGCTATTGCCGGCAAATTTTCAACGGGTTCTTGTCGATATTATGATGCCAATTTTAAGTTAATGTTTATTAAACACTCGGAAATGTAGAATAATTGTGCCGCCGCAAGAAAATAGGATATAGGCCTAACTAAAGCCAATATTTGGCGTTAGCATGAAGACAAAGAGCTAAAAAAATGCGTACTGTAAAAGAAATGCATTCAGTGGTCCACAACAAGGACGCTTTAAAGAAGTTGATGATGGAATAGGTATGGTATGTGCACGAAAAATGGAAGGGCAGTTGGCCATACCGTGGCGCAATAAACTCGTTCGTTGACTTTCAACGTTCGCGATTAGGCCTATACATCGCTAACCGTTGAATTTGGTCGCACCCGACAAGTGAGACGTGCGTGTAGCGGTAGCTGGTTATATCTGACACTGCGTGAAAGTACGGTAACAGTTTTATAGACAGCAAGAATAATTTCCTGATGGATCGTTGTATTGTAGAGACACATGGAATAGTTATTGCCAGAAAATTTTCAATGAGTTCTCTTTAGTATTATGATGCCAATGTTAAGTTAATGGTCCCTAAACCTGCGGAAATAAAGAATAATTGTGCAGCCGCAAAAAAAATGAAATATGGCATGACGAAAGTCAATGTTTGGCGTCTAAAAATAGTCTAAAAATGCGTAGGCCTGTACAATTTTACAAACCTGTTTTTGAGCTTGATTTAAACTTTTTGAAGGAAAAAGTGGGGTTCATCTTTGGTTCGGAGATATACGGAACTATATTCTTTTCAGAATGAAATTAAACATACACTTTCATGTAGTATCGGATTACGAAAAATAACAAACAAGTAAGCCGTAGTGTGGATATCATCTGCGGAAACGCAAGCTTTGAACAAACTGATTGCTGTTCCGTACCGATTTTAAAGTGCATGAAGGGTTTTCCAACATTTATACAAAAATCGGATATAACGACAATCCGTTATAGCGAGTAAATTTTTCGCTGTTATGAATTCTCGCTATAACAGACTTCTACTGTATTTAAGAAATATTAAGTTTTGGAGGTGTATTATACAATTGTGTTTATTATGATTTTATTATTTAGATTGAGACTTTCATAGCCTGTAATTGCAGACATGGTAATACGCTTTTGTGCTTTTGCCATGTCAGAAAATTAGTTGAAAATCTTTACGATTCACAGAGAACTTTGCTCCAACTCTTCAGACGAAAAACTTGTCTGTTCATGAGCAAGGCATCCCTTATATTGAAGGTTTGAATTTAACTCTGGAGTGGTCACGATGGGTCTACGAGACCCGGGCGGACATACTTATTGGTGTTCCTGTTGTTGGAATGAAACCAGCGCTTCCCCATCCCTGGTAGCTTCTTTGCTCCCGACCTTCAACCGAACACAGTAGCCCGCTCTCAGTTGCCTTGGAAACTTTGCGCGTACAGACTGTTCAGGGTCTTGCAGACCCGGTGCGACTGTTAACGTTGGTCTTTGTTGTCAAACTTTGCATTGTTTGTTTAGTACACATTTTCTTCTGTGTAACAATGCATGAAGCTAATTCTTCCTGGATTCATTTCATATTGGAGGAATCTGAAAATGAAGAAGCTCTTGGTCATTTCTGTCCAACAAACAAAGACAGGAAGTCATCCTTCATCTGCCCCAAGTGCCAAAATTTCATTTGCGGAGAACATGGACAACTTGTCTGCAGAATGTACATAGAAATTGATTAAAGCGATGTTTACCTGTACTTGTATGTGTTTCTAAAACTAATTTCATTTTTCTTTTATGAATTATGACAAATAATTCACACATACTTAAAAAAATCCATATTTTTGTACCAATAGTTCAAGTGTGAAATTCTCGAAAATATGTCGTATTAAGACTGTGTAGAAAATAGATGAAAGTGTTGCTTTGTGCATGTAGATGCAGGAAAAAGTGAAAAAAATGATGTAAAATACATTTTACCTTTACCATGTTTAACCTTTCACAAGTTAACAAAAAACAATAAGTTTTTAATGCAATGACAAAAATACATTTTTTGGTTAAGAAACGGGATAGTTAACCCCTCAGCGTCGCAGTCATTTAAAGAGCTTCCTACCCCGCGGCCAGATGAGATTTCAACCCTGACTTCTGACTTTTCTGAACTTTTTACAATTCTTGACTGTACCAGGAGCAGAGGGATGCTAGGTTTTTTTTTTTTTTTTCAATGCACTAGCCCAGGGATGGCGAACCTTTTCCAACTAGCGTGCCATTTTAACTCTGGTTTATTATTCTCATCTGTTGACTGTGCCACTTGTTGTTTTCCATTTCCATTACGGGATGTCTACAACCTACAAACCATCCTCCCTTTGCAACTTCCTTTCAATTTCCCGATTATGTTTCATAATAAGTTATTTATTTATTCATTTATTGAGTCATTTATTTATTTATTTATTTATTTATTTATTTATTTATTTATTTATTTATTTATTTATTTATTTAAGGTCACATTCATGCTTTCATCAAAACATACTGCATATATCTGGCAGTTATCCAAATTAGCTTTCAACTGCTCCGAAACTTCTGCACTCATTTTTCTTATTCTATCCTTGACAGCAGTTCAGCTGGCTGGGATTCCTTTAATCTTGTTAATTATTAGTTGTTTGTTACGGAAGTTTTCAAATGATGTGTCGGACATCAATAAGAAACTTTCTTTCAACAACTCACCGTCAGAAATCTGTTTCCCATGCATGCTGTACTATGCAGTGAGACAGATAGGAAAAGCCGCACTGATATTCTTCCTGGGCCGGAAAGATGACACTAAAGAACTAGTTTGTTTGTGTAATGTTGGATATTTTGTGAAATGAACTCTCTTCTTTCTTCATTTGAAATGGAACAAACATTTGAATGGCCAGTCTCCAAATTGTGCTTTACATTAAATATGGGGGATACAACTGTTTTCGAACACAGGCAACACATCTTTTTAACAGTCCGAATTCCCTTGGCCAGAGTTCTTGAAAAATACGGTCACCACCTTTGTTAAGTTTCTGTTTTTATCGGCACCGAAAACATATTGGCGATGTCCGTATACAAAACCACCAGAAAACGTAACTATCTCACTTGACTTTCGGACCTATCAGTGTAGCAGTGTTGCCATATTGCACGTCCGAATGGAACAAGTATTTAGATTTTCGTTATTTATTTCTTACACGTGAAACACTGTAAGATATGCACTGTCTGTAGTACGAGACGTATATGTAAAATATTATTATGTTCATGTGGCGTGCCACCGAAATCGTGTCCGCGTGACACCTAGTGACACGCGTGGCATAGGTTCGCCATCCCTGCACTAGCCGGAACAATTATGGGTAATTTAGAGTTCCTGGAAACTGTCGGCTTTCTTAACTATGTCTCTGTATTCCTTTGATGAGACATCCCACAAACAAGGCCTTACTATTATGTCATTAATTAAGTCCAGAGTAATCTCCCTGCTCCACTCCATTTTCTGACAATAAATTTTAGTACCGGTATAATGCAGAGAGAACGACATAGGTGCGCATACTGTATTTGTAGCTTATAACAAAGAGAATGAGTATTACGGAGTGTTGTAACTATAATTCTACTTCACAAGAAGTACACCATTTGCGTCGTTTAGGCTATCTGTTGGAATGGAAACAGTATGGAAGTTCCTGAAGCTGTGCCGACATCTCACAAAGAACAAATTGACTTGGATGCCAATGTTAAAAGTGTTTTTCTCAACATTCTGAGTTAACATGCAAAGTCAATTGGAAGACACAATCACAATATACATGTTAATTGTAACATGTTAAATTTAACATGTTGGTGTTAAATGTTAATCAGTGGAGACCGGGCTTAAGTTCATATTATTTGAAGACATCCAAGTGGCCAGCAGTAGAAGTGCAGGAATACTAATATTCTGGACATTTCATACTTGCCAGATACAAAATGTTCACATTTGGAATTTCCTTGAAAATTCTCTGAGGGTTTGTTTATATAATTTACATAATTCACTAGTACATATGCATTACATGGTATATATGCAAGGAAAAAGAAAGTATTCCTCACTGGGGATAGCTTTACAACAGGGGAATTTCAACATTACAAAAATAAAAGCTCATTTTATCATATATACAGTGTGAAAATTTGAGAGGCGTTATGATACATTACTATCATACTGATGCTATTACTGTACGGCACGTCTCTCTCTCTATCTCTTTCTGGTACGAACAGCACCTACTTGCATAGCATGGCCAAAGTTATCTAGGAAATGGACATCTTTTTTCCTATTTACACTGATGATTGCCAGACGCTTACCTAAGATCTAAAACAGGATCCCTTGAGTGACATCTCATGGCACTATTTGAGATTAATATTGATACTAATTTCTAGGTGGCAGTTAAGAATAAGTGACTATGATTCCCCCGGTGGACGAAGTTTGATGACATGTGGTGGGTGTTGTTTTCGGAGGAAGTGAAACTGGACAAACTTGCTCTTTACAGCTATCTTGAAAGAAAAAAGAAACAGAAGAATGAGGGTACTCATGCAATCTGGAGTAGGAAGAGAAAACAAGCTGATGGAGGGAGATCGGGCGGGCAACATAGCTGGCGACAACTTGGTCTCTCTCAACACGAATAGAAGAGGTCCAACAATTCGAAGAATTAAGGTATCGGAAAAAGAAGGGGAAGTGATATGAAGGGCATGAAAGTGAAAGTCTCTAGGCCTTGGAAACCTAACAGCGTCAGGGATGGAAAAGAACTGGAGGGACACAAGTAAGTGGAAGGAATGCAAAACTCAGCTAGGGGGACCGTTGTCACCAAGTTGAGAGTGCCTGATCTCCTCGAACGACAGGCAGGGGGTACCACCCACTCTCTCAGGAGGATGTCGTTTGTGTTTATATACTGAGACACACTGACATGTAATATCTGTTGCAGCCTTTTGAATATTAACTGAAGAATTATTGCAGGTATCAAAATATTTTTCTTTGATAAATATTCCTGAATTATTTGAGCATACAACCAAAAAAAAGGACTTAAATATATGTTATGTTTCAGCTCGTAAATACAACCTCAGGCCACGCCGCTCCCTTCGCTGAGCAGGGCCAGGTAAGCTTAGTCCATGGACACAGAACAAGTTTGTTTATAGAGAGTGTTTTAGATATAATCTTCTGGTGGTGAATATTGCTGTAAGAGGAAGTACAACTTTGCATTCATGAGCAAGGGCTCGGAGAAGTTGGTTAACCAAGGCATTCTTTGCATTTCTTTGACTGAACATTGCAAAAGTGCCTACCGGTACGACCGTGCAGGAAGTACTGGACATCTGAAGCAGGTCAGCTAGGCTTACTTCTGAAACATCACCAGAAGATGAGGCACCTTGTGGTGGACACACAGTGGACCAGCTGTAGCCTCTCATGGGGAAAGGCAGCAGACATCTAATCATCATCTTCCTCACCTCCTCTCCTTAATTTCTTGTTGTTGGCTCTTGCTGTGGAATTGGCCCAGTTTTGTGGCTGGACGCACTTTGAGGGATGTATTTGCGTTTGTGTGGAAGCTGGCAGTATGCAGCCTCTGAGATAGAGGAAAACCATGCACAGGTAAAATACCTGGCCAAGCCACAATTCGAACCCCGGGCCCTTTGAATTGATAATTCAAACAAGAAACATGCCTTGCCCTCTCAGAGGCAAAGGACTGAAGAGGAAGTCAGAGAAAAGAATGCATTGGCCAAAGAAAAGGAGGGGTCATGAAGGGAGTGGAAGTGAGATTTCCTAGGCTGTCAGGGTTGGAGGAGAACCAAGGAACGATATATTACAGGGGATGGTTGCCTTGAGGCCGTACTTAACACCTCCCTGTGTGAAAAATTAGCAAATGGAAGACAATGAAAATAATCAATATAACAAATTGAAAACAGTAACCAATATGAAGTTACTGGAGAAGAGCTTCACTTTCTAAACAAAGGGGAAAAACGTCCTGTAAACTTTGCTTAGAAAGAGAGAACTACAATATGTTTTGATTCTTCGTAATGATAAAAATGAACGTTTGGTTGAACTTCAGGACAGAAAGATGCACAGATGCAAACGCAATTCTTGATTACTGTGATACGTTTATGACGACTGCACTGATGAATCACTAAACATGTTACAGCACTTGCAAAATGCATGTGTGAGGTTCATCTGCAACATTAAATATACAGACCATGCAACTTTGTCCTACACCAAACTCGGCTGGATACGTCTACAAGACTGACGTAATCTTCATTGCCTAATCTTACTCCAACATATTTTAAATCTCAATTCTCACTCTTACCTTAAAGAAAATTTCTATAATCTCTCTTTACATCATGGAAAAAAATATAAGAGCACAGGACATGCTCGTTCTTATCATATCCAATTATAAGCCAATATGGTAATTTCTTCACAGTTACTGGAATTCGTGAATGGAACAATCTACTACAAGATGTCAGAGGAATACCAGTGCCCAAGAACGGTCATGCACAAAATATCTGATGGAAAGACACAAATAGCAAGACAGCAAGACATAATCACTTTCCTACTTCCTAGTTCTATTTTGTTTAAAATCCTCTTCTCCCACCTACTTTATACTTCCCCTGTATGTTCTCAATTTGGATGGATAATCAACAGTACAACAGTAACTTTCATTTCACAGATAATTCTCTTTTTATTTTTACAACTTTAGTGTTTATGTATATCTTCAAAACTGTATTGATTTTCTGTACCGTAATATTGTGCTTTCTCTTACAAGTAGTTACTTTTAGCTATAGTTCAGTAGTTCTATATAGTTGTTAACCCATGGGAGGGAGCATAGAATGTTCGAATGACAGAGTTTTCTTTCGTGATCATGATAAAGACAAACAGAGCTTCACTTATGATATAGTTGTGTCACCATTGATATTATTTATAGCTGGTATATTACAGTAACATAAATAAATAATCACAGGCACCATACATCTGCATTAAACCAATGTTTTCAAACAATTTTCAAAATTAAACCTAGAATTGTTAAAATTTATTCTAACGGCAACATGATTTTTATAAAGATATGCATATTTTAAGTAAGTAGTAAGACGTAATTAAAACACCATGAAAACATAATAATTGTCTACTGCAACGATGCTTGACATAACTATGGGATAAGATACCTTCTCTGAAAGCAATAAATGTCATAAACAGATGTTTATGCACTCACTACCACATTTCTTAACTCTGAGTGGCTACCATAACAATTATTTTACACAATGAAAAGTATTCAGTCTGAGACCAGGCACATTCATCACACTCATTACAGGCCTATGTCTTCTACTCCCCGTCATCGAGTTTGGTCACCTGCTCACTTTCTGCACGGTCTTGAGACATAGGACAGTGTGCTCTTTGCCTATAAAATAACCATATGTAGCTCACCTGGTTTTTGAGGGCCTGTTCTTCTTCCAATCGCATTTGAAACATCTTCTTGTACCACTCTGAGCAACTGGATAAGGATGTATTTTCTCTCGTGTTACACCAGTGATCTCCTGGATTCTTGCTCGCAGTGTTCTTGGCAGATTTCCATGCATCAATTGTAGCTGCACGTACTCTTTACACAATCCCTGTGCCAGAGATTAAAAAAATTGCCTCCTGAGCATTCCTGTGTCATTCACATTATTCTTCGGAATGATGAAACTCTTTATTCCACCCACCTTCAGAAGGCCATAGCAAATGGTCAACGACCATCGGTTGCTTGTCCTTGCAATGGTGTTGGTAGCCTTAAATTCATTAACTGTATTTACACCTCCTTTCGTTCCATTGTAAAATGTTAGAATATCAGGTTTTGCTGCATCTACAGAGTCGGGGTCTATGTCATCACTGGTAGGCATAGATGATAGTAGCAAAACCACTTTGTTTTTGCTTGGAATGTAGGAGACAATTGTACATTCAAATGTAAATCCAAAGATGGAACTTGTTATAGGCCAATTTTTAGATTGAATGAACAAAAGTGGTACCTCTCTTATGTTCATTCTTAGAGTGCCAAGTACTATTAAATTATGGTTTTGTAACATGTCCATTACCAAAAGATATGAACAGTACCATTTGTCTACAGTCACATCGCGACCACTGCCTGATAATGGTTGCACCAGCTTCTCTACCGCATTTTTGAAGGATTGCAAGCAGAGTAGGTTCCTGCTGGTTGCTTACTGGCATGGAAATCCATGTTTAGAGTGCAGTAAGTTCTTGCACAGGCCAATGCGAATATCTTTATCCCATATTTTGCTGGCTTACTCCTAGTATACTGTCTGAAATCAAATTCTCCATGAAATGTCTCCTGCAATTCATCCACAGTGCAGTACTCACTAATTACAGCCCCAGGGGCTCTGAACTTTGGAGCGTGGGTTGGCGACCACGGGGTGGTGGTGATTATTGTTTTAAGAGGAAGTACAACTAGGCAACCATCCTCTCTATAACACTAATCAGAGGGAAGAATGGAAGGGGTCCGACACTTCGAAAAATGAAGATATCGGCCAAAGGAAGGCAAGGGCCACGAAGGGCGTGAAAATGAAAGACTCCCTAGCCCTCGCAAAACTAATAGCGTCGGGGTCGGAAAAGAACAAGAGTTAACCAAGAGAGGTTGGATAGGATAGATGAAAGTGAGGAGCCTGACACAAGTAAGTGGAAGCAATGCCAGGACTCAGCTGAGGGCCCCGTGGTCGCCAACCCACGCTCCAAAGTTCAGAGCCCCTGGGGTAACACGACCACGGGGCCCTTAGCTGAGTCCTGGCATTGCTTCCACTTACTTGTGCCTGGCTCCTCACTTTCATCTATCCTATCCGACCTCTCTTGGTCAACTCTTGTTCTTTTCTGACCCCGACGCTATTAGGTTTGTGAGGGCTAGGGAGTCTTTCATTTTCACGCCCTTCGTGGCCCTTGTCTTCCTTTGGCCGATACCTTCATTTTTTGAATGGTCGGATCCCTTCCATTTTTTCCTCTGATTAGTGTTATATAGAGGATGGTTGCCTAGTTGTACTTCCTCTTAAAATAGTAATCACCACCACCACCTCACTAATTACACAATTATATTGGCAGTTTTCCACAAATTTCCTGAATCGGATTGGCACAAGTTTGTCAAGTGAGTTTCGTTCCTCTCTGGTATTCATATCATCAAATCTAAGAGCTTGCAGTAAAAATTTGAAACGCTTGACAAACATACAATTTTGAAAGAATTCTACACCATTGCCATCTGATGCCCAAGCAAATTCAGGTGCGAAACTTTCAGAATTCCTGACATATACAAAAGACGAAAGGGCAGCTTTAATTTCTGCAGTCATTGTGTTCGTAGCGTCTCTTTCCCAGAGTAATTACTTTGATTTTTCTCTATTCATATATTTGTAAAGTTGGGTATATCACTCACCATATCGCCAATGAAAAATAGATTTCACACACCTAGTGGAGTGCACGCTTCAATGGCTTGTCTCCACACTTGAGGTAAAAGGGTTCCTATTACATTGTGAGCAAAATTCCTAACATTTTTAGGCAGTGCGTGAACATTCCAGTGTGTTGTCTCATCTCTTCCAGTATACACGGGATGGGTTATCACATTTACTTCCTCGTCTAGTTCACCTACTTCCTGTAATTCATCAACAGAATTTTCAAAATAGGATTCGTGATCACTGTCTTCCAACACATTGGCATCATCATCATCCACATCATTTACTCCATCATTTGGCACCTGTTCTGTCTCTTCAATGAATAACTGTTTTCAAAATGAGCCCTCCCTATTTGCATTTAGCAGTTCTTGCTACTTCTCATGTTCTACACTGTCCAACAGTCTCTTAATACTTTCATTTTCTTCTTCCATGTCAACACAAAATGTCAGAAAACACTACACTATTGAAATATTTACCCACTGAGCATGAATGTTTACGTAAATTACACGACATAAGAGGTCACACATGGATGAAAACTCCGGCTCGCTGAGAAATGCACAGGGTCGCACACGGACAAAAGCTCCAGACGCTTACAAAAAGCATGCTCACACTGACGACGTGATTGTTGCGAGGCTGAAACTTCCCCCACTACTAGCCGACAGTTTGAGGAAAAGCTATTGAGCGAGACAGCTGATAAGCAGAATCCTATGACATTACATATTCGTAATTATTTAGAACCCAGAAGAAAACTCCATGTGCGACCTCTCACGGGTTATTTACTTCTTTATGATTTGTAATTAATTAGTTATTTATCAATCTAATTCTATTACTGGTTAAGTGTAAGACAGGGACAGCTGTCACTAACTTTGCCAGGATATATAAATTATCTATATACCTATGTAAACCAACTCCTGCATTTTCCCTGTTTGATTTTATGTTGATAATTCTGTTGTTGCCTGACCAAAAATCCTGCTCTTCCTACCAATGTACTTCACATACTAACTACATCTACCTTTAGTCTATCTGTTTTCCTTTTCAGATTCTCTAACCTACCACAATAATTCAAACTTTTAACATTCCATGCAACGACTCACAGAACGTCAATATTCACCTTCCTCTCATGTAGTCCGTACCTGGAGAACCGAATTGATGGCTGTTTTATCTCTGGAACATTTTACCTGGGAGGAAGCCATCATTCGTACATCATCCATACAGAGAGAGCTGCACGTTGTCGGGAATTATATGGCTGTAGTTTCGCGTTTTCAGCCTGTAGCAGTATCAACATAGCTAAGCAGTGTTAAATATTCTTATGAGGCCATATCAATCATCTAAACTGCCACCCTTGCAACTTTCAAAAGGCTGCTACCCCTCTTTCAACGAGCCATTCATCAGTCTGGTCTATTGACATATACTCATCCAATATGGTTGCACCTATGGATTGGCTATCTGCTCCACTGGGATGTACAAGCCACCCCACCACAGCAAGGTCACATGGTTTGCAGGATAGGGGGCATTTGACAGTGTAGGAAAATGGAAGAGAGCAGGGTTTGACCAGTGAAGATCAGCTATGGAAGGTTAAAATGAAGAGGCTGGCATGGAATTCTGTAACACCCCAATGGGTGATGGACATAGGCCTAAGCGACTCCAGGTACCCCAAAATTGGGCACCGCTATATGTGAGGGTGGTGAGTGCCTCACTCGATGTTACATAAAGAGGGATTAATAATCATGCCCAACCTATAAAATATACCCGGTACATATGGTGACAATCATCAATAACATGGGTTAAATCAGTACGTTACAATAATTTTATAACAGTTTTATACTGTATATGTGGGATATCTGATATCCACCTTAACATGGACAATGCATCCACTATTATGAGTATGTCACTTTAATGTCACCTGAATATGATTCATATGTGGTTCGAGAGTATGATAAATTGCAATGCAGATATAGAGTATTCGCTCGGTGGCACCAGCTAGCAGATGTCTCTTATCTCCAGATTGGTAGCTTCCACGACAATTTAAAATCACTTAAACTAAAGCCTGAAACAGATGCCATAAGACTAAATAGAAAGGAAAGAGCAGAAAGGATTATAACCATGATAATGTAAATCATTCAAGAAATAAATCTAGATGGCTGGTTTATTTACATTATTCAACACTATGGAGGAGATACAATCATCATACATTTAATTATTATGATGCTATCCTGGCAATAATGACATTCTTCCTACTTTATCTCAAATAACAATAGACAGTTTGAATTACACAACAACTAATAGATATCAAATCTCGCAGTATGAAATTTTATTATTGATTAATTGGTAATTATTTATTTCACCTGCTAGTATTTTAAATATTTCATTTAGACTGACAATAAGATCACTAATACAAGTTCATTTACAAAATGAAATGATAATAGTTTGGTGGAAGTGATCCATTTACCTTCTCCCTTAGAGTCCCGTGATAAGTCTTGGAATGAAGTAGTCTAACTTTCTTTTCAGGAGTAAAAATTATGTTAAAATATATACATGTGGCAGTAACAAAGAAATTCATTGAACTGTGAAAAGGATTTTCCATGACCTAGCTGCCATTGTTAAGGGTCCGATAAACATACAAAATGGATCCTGTAACTCCCAATAAATGTGTACCACCTTGAAGATGCACAACATAAATAAGCAATCATATAACCATGAAAAAATTTAACCCACATATCAAAGGTATGCTTGCTGAATACAATCAACCAAATGGCTTGGATCAATAACCTAGCATGGATAAAATGACGTACCCAAAATAAATCACTTTCAACTCCATAGCCACATATCAAATCACAGGTCAACTTGGGATCACTTCTTCATTGTCAGCTGTGATTGACTACACTACCATGCATTAATCTAGTCATATAATAATTGCAATGATCTCGTGAACTCTGGATCAGGCAGCAACATCAAGTACCTGTAACGCATGAAATAGACTAGGGCAAAACACCATACATAGCTTCCTATTTTACTTTATTCCATATGGTTTATATCGAAGATTCAGTATCTATTCTTACAGTTCCATCACCTTATTAATAAAACAGCTTCTAAAACACATTCTGTATACGAAGGGAACGAAAGAGCTGACCCATTGGCCAAAGAAGCTTGTAATTCTAACTTGTCAGAGAGTTATACTAAATGCCCAATTTCTTTTGTCAAAAGAACCGTAAAGGATGAAATGCTCTCTCGTTGGAATGAACTGTGATTAGCAAGAAAAAATGGCTTAGTAACCGAAGACTTGTTTTATTCAAATGTATATAGTAGGAGAGGGATGTAAATATATAGTGTGCAACTTTTATTTTACGGAAGTGCTTTCAGGTCATGGTAAATTCAATGCTTACTTCAAGCGATTCAAAATTCCAACACAAAACAGCTCACAGCGCTTCTGCACTGAAGACATTCAAACTGTAGAACACATTCTGTTCAACTGTCCTGCTTTTGAGAGAGCACATTTTGAACTTAGGATGCATTTGTTAACTTGCAGTTGCTATTTTGAAAAACCACTAAATTTCATATTTTATAAAAAATGCTGCTCTTTTCAATTTTCAGAATTTATTGATTATGTATTTAAACACATATAATTTGATATTGTCTGTTTATGAGCTCTTTAACATAATATGATCTTGTATTTTAAATATTAGTACTCTAGTATTAAGGATTGTACATATCATACTTTTATCTTTCCATTTCTGCTCATGTCTGTTTTACTGTTTATATATTGAATTTTATCAGAGAAATTGTATAGCTCGTATAAACTACAACCCTAACATACCTTATGTTAAAATAGGGTTCACAGCCCTTTGGAGATTAAATAAATAAATAAGTATACAAAACTGTATTGTCAAAATCATCATTATTATCAGCATATCGTCCCATATAACATGAAGATTCACCACTATGAAACCACATTTCGCACTCATAACCACGTAGATATAGACTTCAAGCTACCATACTATCATTCGATGAAACTATTCCTGCCCGTCAAAGAAACAATGCAAATCACCACAAATATTCTATGCCTTTACTACTGTGATAACACTGTGCCTTAAGTTGCCATTAGAAGGTCCCTGAATTACTGTTTTAACTTCCTATATAATTCCGTGAGCAAATGAATCTAGATAATACAGCTATAGGCCTAAAATAGATCTTGTGAGCTTAATAAGTTATCCTACAATGAAATTAATGAAGATGTAGCTCACAAGAACTGCATGTACTGAACATGCTACACTTGGCTTAGCATTGCAGACTGTCATCCCCTAAGAATTGTATTCATTTTAGATGAACCTATTATCTAATTCACATTCCTTGAAAAAAATCAGCATGTTCTGTACTCAAATAAATAAAAGAAGGAAAGGCAAACACACACATACTACAACTTTACATCCTGAAAAAAAAACAATGAGTAATTAATAAATAAGATGAAATGACAACTTATTGGTGAATTTGACCTCCTCCTGGATCAGATGTCTCATCGCATCTCTTCATGGTGATGTCCATCTTCTTTTTTTTTTACACCATGTTGACGGCTTGACGATATATTTTAATTGCCTTCGATCACTTTCACTGTTCTTCTGGCTTTCTGAAATGTAGGGTGTTTAGTATGCTCTGTTTCACAAGCACATCTAAGCATAAGTAAGCCTATTGTTACTTTGTTTTGAATTAAAAGTTATATTCACCTTGGAAAACAACACAATTTCAAACCAAATATTAAATAGTATTCCGTCAAAATACCCCACTGTTCTAAATATGCATTCAGGTAAGCTCAAGGAGAGTCTTTCCTCAAGATGAAAATAAGGTTAATAACCGATCCAAGCAATGTACAATAGTTCACAGCTCATCTTCTTAGATCCTCGTGGTAACACTTTATAAGATGAGATACGCTCAGAACTCTAACTCGGCATTCTTCTTGGTACATAACAATATAGGTGGTGGTGATTATTGTTTTAAGAGGAAGTACAACTAGGCAACCATCCTCTATATAACACTAATCAGAGGGAAAAAGGGAAGGGATCCGACACTTCGAAAAATGAAGATATCGGTCAAAGAAAGACAAGGGCCACGAAGGGCGTGAAAATGAAAGACTCCCTAGCCCTCGCAAACCTAATAGCGCCGGGGTCGGAAAAGAACAAGAGTTGACCAAGGGAGGTCGGATAGGATAGATGAAAGTGAGGAGCCTGGCACAAGTAAGTTGAAGCAATGACAGGACTCAGCTAGGGGCCCCGTGGTCGCCAACCCACCATAACAATATACATATATTTATCAGGAGCACTCAAATGAGTATTAAGTTCATAGTATTAATTTACATTTTTCTGTATTCTCTTAGAGGTTTCTATCTTTTTTTGCAGTTTAGCAGGTGGTATTGGTCACACTCTTCCTTACACAGTGTACAAGGTGGTGGTGGTGATTATTGTTTTAAGCGGAAGTACAACTAGGCAACCATCCTCTATATAACACTAATCAGAGAGAAAAATGGAAGGGGTCCGATACTTCGAAAAATGAAGGTATCGGCCAAAGGAAGGCAAGGGCCGCGAAGGGCATGAAAATGAAAGACTCCCTAGCCCTCGCAAACCTAATAGCGTCGGGGTCGGAAGAGAACAAGAGTTGACCAAGGGAGGTCGGATAGGATAGATGAAAGAGGAGCCTGGCACAAGTAAGTGGAAGCAATGCCAGGACTCAACTGAGGGCCCCGTGGTCGCCAAACCACGCTCCAAAGTTCAGAGCCCCTGGGGCTACACAGTGTACAAACCCAGTCATCATCTGTTGGGTTGTGGAATTTTGTCTTTGTGCATATTTTGTCATGGCAGCCATGTATCGCATAACTTGTTATGACATGCCTTTGTTCTTGAAGTTATTTGGTCCAGTTATCGATCATGCCGTACAATTTGGGGTCTATTTCCACGTGTTTCTTACGTTTTTATGAAGCTCTTGGAATGGACTGGTAATGTCAATGGTAGATTGAGTCATAGATCTTCAATGAAGTAGGTTTGCCATGCCAGTGCATAAACCAGTCTGGAGGGTGCCAGTTTACCCACTCATAGGGCCTTCTTGAGGAATCTTGCTTTGACTCTTTCTATCCTCTCCAAGTCACCGATTGTCAGGTTGTCCCATATTATTTTGATTCCGTATGTGACAATTGTGGTTATTGCGGTCTTGAATAAAGTCATTGCTGTGTTAAAGGGATAGCATAGATAGATTCTTGATGTTGTGAATGGCTGATGGCTGCTGTCATTCTGTCTGTAGTATGGTTATTGAAGGATATCATGCTCATTTGGAACGTGATGCCCACGTATTTGAATTTCTTGACTATTTCTAGTGTTTTATTTTTTAATGATATAGCCCCATCCTAGGTCGCCTTGCCACCTTTCCTGAACACCATCTGTACTGTCTTTTCCTGGTTAATTTCAAATTTGTTATCTGAAGCCCAAACTTCTAACTTCGTCATTGTTGTCTGTAGATCTGCCTTTGAGCTCGATCCCAGTGCCATACCTTCAGCCTACATTATTAGAGTAGTCTCAGTCGTTGCTACGTTGAATAGTAGCGGACTTAGGGGTTCTCTTTGAGGTATCTCTTTTGTTTGAGTTACTTTCCCGGATGAGGATGCTCCATCTTCAGTATTGATTAGGTTGTAGTCTAGTATGATCTCAACGATTCTCACGAGCATGTTGTCACCAATCATTTGTTTCAATTTTCCTATCAGGATATCTCTATCGATAAGATCAAAAGCCTTCTTATAGTCAAAAAAGACAACATAGTACTCCCTTCTGGGTGCCTCAGTGCCTCTTCTACTTTTTTCTTTCAGGTATGCTGCAGCTTGTATCATCCTTTTCCCTTTGCGTAAGCCTAGTTGGCATCTGGTATGAATGGGTCTATTTCATTATTCAAGTGACTTGCTACAATAGTTGCAAATGTTTTGTATAGATTGCTTTCTGGAGCTCTCTATATGAGTCGGGGTTGTCAGTTTCTCCTTTCCCTTTGTAGAGTATCTTCAGCGTCGCCATTCTCCAAGCTTCCGGTATTTTGCCTAAATTTAGACTTTAGTTGAATAGTTCTGTCCAAAGCTATAGTAAATAGTCTTGTATGCTTTTTAAGTGTTCTATATATATGTTGTCTGGTCCTTCTGTCTTCCCCTTTTTTCGTTTACTGATTGCAAAAAACAAAAAACGGTGATTGCTTGATGAAGTGTTGCTCCACGATAAAGTCAGTATAAGTGCACATTTAAGAAAGAATATTATATATAAAATGATTTGTATAACTATTTTACTAACTGTGAACAAGTTTCTAGTGAATGAATATTGAACTGTTTGGTGCATTAGGTAATCTGTAGAAGATATAATCAGTAATCATTTGGTGAGTGAACTCATGCCATTTTGTTTGGTGCTAGCAAAGAGTTTATTTATATAATACACAAAGAACAAAGAGAGGAAATCAAAGAATCAGTTTCCATGACTGGGAAAGGCAACAACAATGCCCCATGCAGCACATAGGTAACAGATAGTGATGCCAGTGTTTGCTGTATCGATAGTTGTAATAAATGGTTTCACAAAGATTGTGTCGGTATCAGCGCTGGTAAATAATAATGGGCTTCAAAATCAATCTCATAAATACTTAACTAAGTAAATCACTTAAGACTATAGCATGATATCTTTTACTAATATCGATGTCAAATATCTAGGCAATACCATTATTCCATTTGTCCGTAATTTCATTCTGTCATTAATGTCCCAATGAATATAGTTGTTGATTTGACTGTTAGCGTCATCATATTTGTAATACCATATATATTCCTAAATAAATTTCAATTCTCATAGAACCACGGAATGCTCCATCTTAAACTTGAGTGAGAGAAACTGTCACAATTCCATGGCAGAGATTTTTAACCTTCTTCGGGTGAGTTGTCTGGCTCATATACAAGGTATTTGTTCCATTAGATTTCATCCTCGTTACAGCTTCATACAGACGTGCAGGTTGCTTATGAGTATGAGCGCCAAATCAAACAACCTGCACCAGGTCTCTTCAAAGGCCATAAGGTAAATTAATAATCCATAATTAAATGGATGAAAACCATAGCGTTATAAGTGACATTAAAAAAATGAGTTAAGTGCAGGATGTAACTCCGGAGGATGTATCCTTTCACCAGCAAAGAGATACAAGAAATAGCGGTAATATTCTGCGCTCTAGTGATGGGTGGTATAACTACAAATAGCATGCTTTACATGAGGGGTGACGTTTAAATGCCTTTTTCTCTGAATGACCAAAATGCTACTTATACCGTTATGGTTTTCATCCATTCAATTGCATACTGAAAACACTAATGGGTCTTTCTTTCTTTCTTTTCAGACTTGCAACAACTTTTGATAAATTAAACTAACTACTGCTTTCGGAGTACTCAATTCTAAATTATAGTTCTTTCCAAATTCTCAGTGGTTTTCAAAATTCCAGTGTTTTTCCAACTCAGTCATTTTCTAAATTCCAGTGCTTTCCAAATTCTCAGTCCTTTTCTAAATTTCAGTGCTTTTCCAAATTCTCAGTAATTTTATAAATTCCCGTGCTTTCCAAATTCTCAGTGCTTTACTAAATTCCAGTGCTTTTCCAAATTCGCTGTAAATTTCTAAATTCCAGTTTTTCCAAATTATCAGTGATTTTCGAAATTCTTTCCAAATTCTTTGTGGTCTCATGGCCGCCAAGTTCACGGTTTGCACACATCAGTCTAACAATCCTGTGTGATGTACACGACCCGTTCACTTCCAGTAGTCTTCGCTCACCGTTTCTTCCGGTCCCACATCAAACTCTGCCACATTGCTTGAGAGGCAACGTTCACTTCACAGCAGCTGGAGCGAGAGAACCAACTCCTCGACGACAGACAGACGGAACGAACACTCAGTTCTACAGACAGAACTCTCACAGGGACTGACCCACAGACTGCCTTCTCAACTCAGAGCGACTTCCTCGAACTGTCATCATCCACACCAGCATTCTCTAGCACTCACTCTCAGACTGAATTGACTGCACTACCCCAGTTCTCCACAGCGGCACTCCTATACTCTCAGACTGAACTGACTGCACTGTTCCCCATTCACTGTCCATTCACACACAGCACTAAAAGCACTGAGTCCCCTGCTGCGTGTGAATGGACAGTGAAGGCGGACCATTGCAATCAGTTTAGTCTGAGAGTAAGTGCAGTTGAGGAGTGCCACTGTGGAGCACTGAGTATGTGCAAACATTTTGGTCTGAGAGTGAGCTCTGTCGAAGAGTGCTGCTGCGGACAGTGACAGTTTGAGTTGAAGTTGTTCTGCGTTGAGGAGGCAGTCTGTGGGTCAGTCCCTGTAATTGTTCTGTCTCTGGAACTGAGTGTTCATTCTGTCTGTCTGTCATCAAGAACTTGGGTCTCTCCATCCAGCTGCTGTGAAGTGAACGTTGTTTCTTGTGCAGCGTGGGAGGGTTTGACGTGGGATCGGCAAGGAACAGTGAACGAAGGCTGTTGGAAGTGAGCGGACTGTTTGCATCACGCAGGAATGTGACGCTGCTGTGTGCAAACTGTAATTGGTAGACTCTCAGTGCCATGTGTCTTGGTAGGAGTGCTTGTTAGTAATGGTTGAGTCGAATTGGCACACCGGGGCGAAACACTGGCAACCAAGAGTGAGTTACCTCAAAGAATTTTTAATTTCAAATAAGAGACCAATTATATTGGAATTATGAATTTACTCATCCAAAACAAATACTTTGTTTCCTATGGAAATTGAAATCTACATCATCTGATGGCCTATTAGGCATCAATATTTCTGTAAAGGAGACCAAGTCTCAGATAGTGCATTGGCACTGCCTGTAGTTGCAAGTAGCCTACACAGTGGCCTCCAATATATGCATCATGTTAGGTGTGCTAGTTACCAACTGATGAGCCCAAACTGGCACACTGGGATAAAATGCCAGCAAACATTGCTGGAAAATTTATCATTTTCAATAACGGACAAATTATATTGGAATTATGAGTTTAATCATTCAGGACAAATATTTTAAGTTCCCATCAGGAACTGTGAACTGTGCAGCCACAATAGTTATTTCAGCATGTGATAGTATGACTGAACAGTGAGAATAGAAAGCTTGCAACTATTAGTTACTAAATCAACCAGTTGAGCGCTATCATGTTGCAACTTCACGTAACAACCACTTTTCAATTACTGACCTCCCTTCTATCTATGCTTAGCTGGTATTGCTTTCATTGTTTCAGTTTTAATAACTTCTATATGTCCCTTTGGTGCTGGAAAAGATTTTCCAGTACTTGTAACAGGTTTTCGCTTACTGAATCGAGAAGCCTTGTTCTTGTCTTTATTTCAGTTTTAGCTTTGTGTTTTACTATGGTTTTGGTTAGCTCCACTCATGTTTGACATTAGTCTCTTTTCTCTACAACAAGTTTATAATTTAAAGCCTTGGTTTTGTTAGTTCTTGTTTACATGTACATTTCCCAAGATTTGGCTCTACCTTGGGCTGTATGTTTGTTAGAGACACTGGAGTACTCATAAGAGCAGTAGCTGGCTTAGTTTGCCTAATCACAGAGGTGGTCACTTCTGGAATGGCGGCTGCTTTTGCGGTCGGTGGTTGTTTGTCTTAGAATCACCTGTCTTGAAAGAAGCCTTAATTCCCTCATCTGGAAGACAGTAAAGCAGGTAGAGAAAGACAAAGATTTTAAAAAGGAAGAAGTAGAGTATACTGCAAACAAACTGAGAAGTCACAAAAATCAAGGAGGAGCTAATAGAAATGGAAATTACTGAAGTGAAAGCCATTCCAGAAAAAGGAAAGCAAAATTACAGACAAAATAGTAAGTGCAGAAGAAGAGGCTCCTCGTGTTGCAGAAAAAGTACCTGACGTTCAAGACCTATTAGTACCATAAAAGTCTGACAATAGGAGAAACAAGTAGCTGAAGCAATAGAAAAGGAAAAACAGGATGAATAAGACTAAGGGAAGAAGAATCAAAGGAGATGGTAATTCACAAATAAGAAGAAAATATTAACAAGTTGGACAGGGAAATATGAGATACTAAATTCAAGAAGTTTGATAACTTCCAAATGTATCCACAGAGGAGCCAGAAATACACAAAACTGCACTTATGTTGCTGACTGAGGGTAAAATATCAATGGAAATGGAAACTCAAGAAGTTCATGTTGAACAGGATACTGAAGATTCAAGGAAGGGAGCCAACTCTAGAAGAGAAAGACAGGAAAGGAAGTGATGCAGAATATTTCACTAAAGAAGAAGAGGAAGTTCAGTTTCATGATCACAAACCCTCAAAACAGAAGAGATCTGTGGCTAAAGAAGGAGGAGGTCATTGAGGAAAAACAACTTGCTGAATTGCATAAGGTGCCCATGACAAAGATGGAGAAGAAGAACCTGTTGAAATTAAAGATGATGGATGAAACTCTTAAAAGAAAAAGAATTAGAATCTGTTTACATAGAAGACGAAAAATCTACTAAAGTGGAAGAAAATCCCAAACCCAAACAGGAGGAAACTGATGTAAGTATTAGAGGATGAGCCTGTTAAATTTGAAGAGGAACTCCTTACCATTAGTGGTGTGGTGGTGATTATTGTTTTAAGAGGAAGTACAACTAGGCAACCATCCTGTATATAACATTAATCAGAGGGAAAAATGGAAGTGATCTGATTCAGAAAATGAAGACATCGGCCAAAGGAAGACAAGGGCCACGAAGGGTGTGAAATTGAGAGACTCCCTAGCCCTCGCAAACCTAATAGCGTCAGGGTTGGAAAAGAACAAGAGTTGACCAAGGGAGGTGGTGGTGATTAATGTTTTAAGAGGAAGTACAACTGGGCAACCATCCTCTATCTAACACTAATCAGAGAGAAAAAATGGAAGGGGTCCGACCCTTCGAAAAATGAAGGTATCGGCCAAAGGAAGACAAGGGCCGCGAAGGGCATGAAAATGAAAGACTCCCTAGCCCTCGCAAACCTAATAGCGTCGGGGTCGGAAAAGAACAAGAGTTGACCAAGGGAGGTCGGATAGGATAGATGAAGGTGAGGAGCCTGGCACAAGTAAGTGGAAGCAATGCCAGGACTCAGCTGAGGGCCCCGTGGTCGCCAACCCACGCTCCAAAGTTCAGAGCCCTTGGGGCTGACCAAGGGAGGTCATATACTACAGATGAAAGTGAGGAGTGTGGCACCAGTAGGTGGGAGCAATGCCAGGACTCGCCTGAGGGCCCTGTGGTCGCAAGCCCAAGCTCCAAAATTCAGAGCCCCTGGGGCCCCTTTTAGTCACCTCTTACGACAGGCCGGGGATACCGTGGATGTTATTCTACCACCCCCACGCACAGGGGGATCCTTACCATTAAAGATGATGTATCTCTATGAAGGAAAGAGGATGAAACTTTACAAAAAAAAAAATAGTATGTATACACTAAATCCACACAAGAACAAATTAAAATGGGAAATCTTGTCAAACTGAAGGGAATGCAAAATCTTCCAGACCTAGACTCATTCAAAATTATAGAATCACAAAACAAATTAAAGATGAGAAATCTTCCAAAACTGAAGAGTAGTGGTAATAATACCACTTTTAAGAGGAAGTACAACTCGGCAACCATCCCCTATATAATACTAATCAGAGAAAAAATGGGAGGAATCTGACACTTTGAAAAATTAAGATATCGGCCAAAGAAAGACAAGGGCCAAGAAGGGCGTGAAAACGAAAGATTCCCTAGGCCACGAGTGCTCTAATACCATCGGAGTTGGACAGGAAAAAGAGTTGACCAGGGGAGGTCAGAGAGGATAGATGAAATTAGCAGCTTGGCACAATAAGTGGAAGAAATGCCTGGACTCAGCTAAGGGGCCCATGGTCGCCAATCCACGCACCAAAGTTCACAGCAGTTGGGGGCACTTTTAGTCACCTCTTACGAGAAGCAGGGGATACAGTGGATGTTATTCTACTGCTTACACCTACAGGGGGAAGATGAAATATGATATCTTTTAAAACTGTAGAGAACGAAACATCATCAAGAAATAGACTCTTTCAAAATAATGGGATCACAAAACAAATTAAAGATGAGAAATCTCCTAAAATTGAGGACAATGAAAAGCCTCAAAGAACTAGATTCTTTCAAAATCACAGTATCACAAACCAAACTAAAAGTGATAATTCTTCTAAAACTGACAAGAACAAAATATCTCATAGATCGAGACTCCTCCAAAATCACAGAAACACAAAACAAATTAAAGATGAGAAATCTTCTAAAAGTAAAGAGAACAAAACATCTTCCAGATCCAGATTCTTTCAAAATCATGGAATCACAAAACAAATTAATGATCAGATATATTCTAAAAGTGAACAGAATGAAACATCTCTCAGATCCAGACTCTTTCAAAATCACAGAATTGCAAAACAAATTAAAGATGAGAAATCTTTTAAAACCGAAGGGAATGAAATATCTCCCAGATCCAGATTCATTCAAAATAACAGAATCACAAAACAAATTAAAGACAAGAAATCTTCTAAAACTGAAGAGAATGAAATATCTTTCAGATCAAACTCATTCAAAATCACAGAATCAGAAAACAAATTAAAGATGAGAAATCTTCTAAAACCGAAGAGAACTAAATATCTCCAAGGTCTAGATTCTTTCAAAATCACAGAATCATGAAACTAATTGAAGATGAGAAATCTTCTAAAACTGAAGAGAATGAAATATCTTCTCCAGATCTAGACTCTTTCATATGGATGGAATCACAAAACAAATTAAAGGTGAGAAATCTTCAAATATCTTCAATATCTAGACCCATTCAAAATCACAGAATCACAAAACAAGTTCAAGGTGAGAAATATTCTAAAACTGAAGACAACGAAACATCTCCCAGATCTATACACTTTCAAAATCACAGAATTATGAAACAAATTAAAGACGAGAAATCTTCTAAAACTGAAGAGAATGAAATTCTTCCAGATCTACACTCTTTCATATGGATGAAATCACAAAAAAATTAAAGATGAGAAATCTTCTTTAACTGGAGATGGTGGTGGTGGTGATTATTGTTTTAAGAGGAAGTACAACTAGGCAACCATCCTCTATTTAACACTAATCAGAGGGAAATAATGGAAGGGATCCGACACTTCGAAGAATGAAGATATCGGCCAAAGGAAGACAAGGGCCACGAAGGGCGTGAAAATGAAAGACTCCCTAGCCCTCGCAAACCTAATAGCATCGGGGTCGGAAAAGAACAAGAGTTGACCAAGGGAGGTCGGATAGGATAGATCAAAGTGAGGAGCCTGGCACAAGTAAGTGGAAGCAATGCCAGGACTCAGCTGTGGGCCCCGTGGTTGCCAACCCACGCTCCAAATTTCAGAGCCCCTGAGGCCCCTTTTAGTCGCCTCTTACGACAGGCAGGTGATGCCGTGGGTGTTATTCTACCGCCCCCACCCACAGGGGGATTTAACTGAAGAGAAAGAAAAACGTACAGTTCGAGACTCTTTCAAAATCATAGAATCATAAAGCAAATTAAAGATGAGAAATATTCTAAACCTTAAGAGAATGAAATACATTCCATATCTAGACATTTTCAAAATCATGGAATCACAAACCAAATTAAGCGTGACAAATATCCTAAAATTGAAGAGAAACAAAAAACCTCCAGTTCTAGACTTTTTCAAAATCACAGAATCACAGAACAAATTAAAGATGAGAGATCTCTTAAAACTGAAGATAATGAAACATCTTTCAGATTTAGACTCTTTAAAAATCAGAGAAACACAAAAGAAATTAAAGATGAGAAATCTTCTAAAACTGAAGAGAATTAAATATCTTCCAGATATAGACCCTTTCAAAATCACAGAATCGCAAAACAAATTAAAGATGAGAAAAATTCTAAAACTCAAGAGAATGAAATATTTTCCAGATCTAGACTCTTTCAAATCATAGAAACACAAAACAAATTAAAAATGAGAAATCCTCTAGAACTGAAGAGAATGGAATATCTTCCAGATGTGGACCTTTCCAAAACCACAGATTCACAAAAAAATAATTAAAAATGAGAAATCTAAAACTGAGGGGAAAAAAAGTCCAGTTCTAGACTCATTCAAAATCACAGAATCACAAAAAAAAAAAAAAAAAAAAAAAAAAAAAAAAAAAAAAAAAAAAAACTAAAGATGAGAAATCTCCTAAAACTGAAGAGAATGGATTATCTTCCAGATGTAGACTTTTCCAAAACCTGGAATCACAAAACAAATTAAAGATGAGAAATCTTCTAACACTGAAGAGAATGAGAGTTCTTCCAGAACTAGACTCTTTCAAAAAACAATATTAAATAAAATTTGTGATGAGAAATCTTCTAAAAGTGAGGAGAAGAAAACATCATCCAGATCTAGCCTCTTTCAAAATCATGGAAACATAAAACAAATTAAAGATCAGAAATCTTCTAAAAATGAAGAGAATGTATCTCTCCCATATCCAGACTCATTCAAAATCACAGAATACCAAACAAATTCAAAATGGGAAAACTTCTTAAACTGAAGAGGAAGAAAAAACCTTTCAAAATCATGGAATCAAAAAAAAATTGAAGGTAAGAAATCTTCTAAAACTGAAGAGAATTAAATACCTTCCAGATCTTGACTCATACAAAATCATGGAATCATAAAACAAATTAAAACTGAAGAATATTCTAAAAGTGAAGAGAATGAAATATCGTCCAGAACTAGACTTTCAAAATCATAGAATCACAAAACAAATTAAAGATGAGAAAACCTTTAGAACTGAAGACAATGGAATATATTCCAGATGTGGACTCTTTCAAAATCATGGAATCACATAAAAAATTAAAGATAAGAAATCTTCTAACAGTGAAAAAAATGAAGAAACATGTGGATCTTTTTTTTTCCAAATCACAAAACAAACTGAAAATAAGAAATCTTCTAACATTGAAGAGAATGATATATCTCCCAGATCCAGACTCATTCAGAATCTACAAATGAAGAGAACAAAACAGCACCCAGGTCCAGACTCATTCAAATCACAGAATACCAAAACAAATCAAAGATAAGAAATCTTCTAAAACTGAAGAGAAAGAATCATTTTCCAGATCTAGACTGTTTTGAAATAATGGAATGACAAAACAAATTTAAGATGAGAAATCTTCTAAAACTGAAGAGAATGGTATATCTTCCAGATTTAGACTCATTGAATATCATGGACTCATAAAACAAATTAAAGATGAGAAACCATCTAACACTGAAGAGAATGAAATATCTTCCAGATCAAGATCTTTCAAAAACAAAATCACAAAACAAATTAACGATGAGAAATCTTCTAAACTGAAGGAAATGAAATATCTCCATATCTAGGCTCTTTCAAAAGCATGGAATCATAAAACAAATTAAAGATTAGAAAACTTCTAAAGCTGAAGAGAATTAAATATCTTCCGTATCTAGACTGACTCTTTCAATATCACAGATTCAGAAAACAAATTAAACACGAGAAATTTTCTAACACTGAAAAGAATGAAACATCTTCCAGATATAGACTCTTTCAATATCACAGATTCACAAAACAAATTAAAGATGTGAAATCTTCTAAAACTGAAGAGAACTAAACTTCTCCCAGATGTATACACTTTCAAAATCACAGAACCACAGGACAAATTAAAGATGATAAAACTTCCAAACCTGAAGAGAACAAAACATCTCCCAGATCCAGACTCATTCAAAACAACAGAATCCC
This sequence comes from Anabrus simplex, assembly GCF_040414725.1. Taxonomy (NCBI): domain Eukaryota; kingdom Metazoa; phylum Arthropoda; class Insecta; order Orthoptera; family Tettigoniidae; genus Anabrus; species Anabrus simplex. Next base: position 1,713,794,253 of record NC_090265.1, read on the forward strand.
AAAACAAATTGAAGGCGAGAAATCTTCTAACACTGAAAGGAATGAAATATGTTCCAGATCTAGACTCTCTCAAAATCATGGAAACATAAAGCAAATTAATAATGATAAATCTTCTAACACTGAAGAGAATGAAATATCTGCCAGATCTAGAATCTTTCAATTCACAGAATTACAAAACAAATTAAAGATGAGAAATCTCATAAAACTGAAGAGAAAGAAAAATCTTCCTGATCTAGACTATTTCAAAGTCATGAAATCACAAAACAAATTAAATATGAGAAATCTTCTAGAACTGAAGAGAATGAAATATCTTCCAGATGTAGACTCATCCAAAATCATGAAATGATAAAACAAATTAAAGATGAGAAATCTCCTAAAACTGAAGAGAATGAAATATCTTCCTGATCTAGACTCTTTCAAAATCACAGAATTACAGCACAAATTAAAGATGAAAAATACTCTAAAAATGAAGAGAATGGAATATCTTCCACAGTAGACTCTTTCATAATCACAGGACACAAAAAATTTAATGATGAGAAATCTTCTAAAACTGAAAAGAAAGAAAAACTCCCAGTTCTAGACACTTTCAAAATCAGAGAATCACAAAACAAATTGAAGGTGAGAAATCTTCTAAAACTGAAGAGAATGAACTATCTTGCAGATCTAGACTCATTCCAAAATCAGAAATGAGAAACAAATTTAGATGATAAATCTTCTAAAAGTGAAGGGAGCTAAACATCGTCCAGATCTAGCCCCTTCTAAAACCATGGAATCACAAAAGAAATGAAAGATCTGCAATCTTCTAAGAGTGAAGAGGATGAAACATCTCCCACATCCAGACTCATTCAATATTACAGATTAACAAAATAATTTAAGATGAGAAATCTTCTAAAACTGAAGAGAATGAAACATCTTCCTGATCTAGACTGTTTTGAAATCATGGAATCACAAAACAAATTAAAGATGAGAAATCTTCTAAACCTGAAGAGAATGTAATATCTTCCAGATCTAGAAGCTTTCAAGATTGAGGAATCACAAATCAAATTAAAGACGAGAAATCTCCTAAAACTGAAGACAACAAAACATCTCTCAGATCTTGACTCTTTCAAAATCACAGAATCATGAAACAAATTTAAGATGAGAAATCTTCTAAAACTGAAGAGAATGAAATATCTTCCATATCAAGACCCTTTCAAAACCATGGAATCAAAAAACGAATTAAAGATGACACATCTTCTAAAACTGAAGAGAATGAAATATCTTGCAGAGCTAGACTCTTTCAAAATCATGGAATCATGAAACAAATTAAAGATAAGAAATCTTATAAAACTGAAGAGAATGAAATATCTTCCATATCAAGACTCTTCCAAAACCATGGCATCAAAAGAAGAATTAAAGATGACACATCTTCTAAAACTGAAGAAAATGAAATATCTTGCAGGTCTAGACTCTTTCAAAATTGCAGAATCATGAAGAAAAAGATGAGAAATCTTCTAAAACTTAAGAAAAAGAAAAAACTTCCTGTTCTAGACTCTTCAAAATCACAGAATCACAAATCAAATTGATGGTGGGAAATCTTCTAAAACTGAAGAAAATGAAATATCTTTCAGCTGTAGACTCTTTCAAAATCGTTGAGTCACGAAACAAATTAAGGATGAGAAACCTTCTAAGACTGAAAAGAATGAAATATTTCCCAGATCCAGTCTCTTACAAAAAACAAAATTTAAAAACAAATTTACACAAGATATCTTCCAAAAGTGAAGTGAGCGAAACATCATCCAGATCTAGCCTCTTTCAAAACCATGGGATCACAAAACAAATTAAAGATCAGAAATCTTCTAAAAGTGAAGAGAATGAAACATCTCCCAGATCCAGACTCATTCAGAATCAAGGAATCACAAAACAAATTAAATATGAGAAATCCTCTATAAGTGAAGAGAACAAGACAACTCCCAGATCCAGACTCATTCAAAATCACTGAACAACAAAACAAATTAAAAATGAGAAATCTTCTGAAACTGAAGGAAAAGAAACATTCCTGTTCTAAAGTCTTTCAAAATCACAGAATCACAATACAAACTGAAGGTGAGAAATCTTCTAAACCTGAAGAGAATGTAATATCCTCCAGATCTAGGAGCTTTCAAAATCATGGAATCACAAATCAAATTAAAGATGAGAAATTTTCTAAAACTGAGGAAAATGAAACATCTTCCAGATATAGACTCCATCAGAATCATGGAACCAAGAAACAAAGATGAGAAATCTTCTAAAACTGAAGAGAACTAAATTTCTCCCAGATGCAAACTCTTTCAAAATCAATGAATCAAAAAAAACTTGATAAATCTTCTAAAACTGAAGAGAATAAAAGATCTCCCAGATGCAGACTCATTCAAAATCAAAGAATAACAAAACAAATTAAAGATGAGAAAAATCTTCTAACACTGCAGTAAATGAGAAATCTTCTAGATCTAGATTCTTTCAAAATCATGGATTCACAAAACAAATTAAAGACAAGAATTCTTCTAAAGCAGAACAGACTGAAACACCTTCCAAATCTAGGCTCTTTCTAAATCACAGAAACACAAAACAAATTAAAGATGAGAAATCTTCTAAAACGGAAGAGAATGAAATATCCCTCAGATCTAAACTCTTTCAAAATCACAGAATCACAAAAGAAATTAAAGATCAGAAATCTTCTAACACTGAAGAGAATGAAACATCTTCCATATCTAGATATTTTCAAAATCACAGAACATGCAACTATTAAAACTCAAGAGGAAGTACCTGTAACTTGCAGAAAGGGAAGATGAGGAACATGGTAATACTGGAGAGGAGGAATATCATCCCAGTAAGTGTGAATTACTGCTGTAAATCATGGAGGATTAATCTAAAGAGGAATTGCCATTTAAACTCCCTGAAGATGAACTTCTAAAAATTAAGAATGACGAACCTGCTGAAGTCACAGTTAAGGAGCCTGATTAAATTTAGACTGCTGTGGAACTTGAAAAGGAAGATTGTATTTCAACCAAAGATCAGAATCCTACTGAAGCTCAAGCCATAATTTCAAAACAAGACTACGGTATGAACAATTTGAAAAGATAGAACCTGGTGTTATAGAGGAAGTTACAACTAAATGAATCTTGTACAAGTTGAAACAAAAGAGAATGAGGAGCATCTTATGGAATCACAAATCAATCTTGATATTGAAAAGGATGAGGTGTAGGAAAGGGAAAGAAACAAGAAGTAAGTCAGATTGAGGTAGTTACAGAGAAAGAAGTTTGAAAGAAAGAGAAGAGAAAGAATGTCTTAAGGTGGAAGAGCTTCCTGAACCAGATAACAAAATCCCTACCTAATTATTACCTGACTTTGAAGGGGAAGTTTCAACCAATACAAAGCAAGTAGATGGGATTATAAAACAAAAAACAAAAAATCAACTACAGAGCCTGTGCATGGTCTAAATGTATTGGTAGAGATCAGGTAAATTCTCTGGAACAGAAAATGAACCTACTACTGACACAAGACAACTTGAGGAAGATTTAGGGAAAGTGTATGAGTATGAACCAGTCAAGGATGACCAGGCTCAAAGATCAAAATTCCCTGAAATTGGAGAGGAAGTTTCAACGAGAGCTGAAGTTGTGGTATCATCACATGGCTATCTCCAAGGAAGGAGGAACCAGAAAAAGATCAGTCTCCTGAGACTAAAGAACTGAAGGAACATTATGGAACAGGAAGAGAAGATCTTAAAGGCACTGGTAAAATGACACCTTCAATAAAAGGTTTTGTATTCACCTATAGTATTTCACCATCTCACCATCATTGTTTTCCATGAATGATATTCTAATCAAGAAAAGTGAGAAGGAGGAAATATCTTCAATCATTTCATCAAAAGCAACAACAGTGACTGAAGAAAGGTGACATGCAGTTCTTAGTGTACTGGGGGAACTGTGAGAAATGGCGATCAGCAACCAACATTAAGAAAGGAATAGTAAATCTTATGACCCTGACAGGAAAGGCAGAGGTAGTAGAAGACTTCATGAAGAAGGAGAAGGTGGAAATGACGGAGCTGAATGAAGTGAAATGGAAAGATATTGAAAGGAAGAAATTGAGGAAAGGATACATATTATAGTGAAGTGGTCGCCAGGAGGCAATAAACGGAATGGGACTAATAATTTCAAAGCAATTGGAAGAGTTTTTTGAAGTAGTAAAATGTGTGACAGAATAATGAAGATTAGACTAAAGGTGAAGAATGAAGTGATGGATTTCTTAAAAGTGTATGAATCACAGATCAGCAACAGAGAGGAAGTTATTGAAGAAATCTTAGAGAAAGTAGAAAGAGAAATTTCAGGTGTGGAAGTGGTTGTTATGAGAGATCTGAATGCACAGGTCAGAAACAAGAGACCAGGAAAGGAAGAAGTCATTAGAGCACTCGTAAATGGGGAAACAAATTGTGAAGGAGCAGAACGACTGGACTTCTGTGAAAGGAATGAACTGATAGTGGGGAATACATGGTTTCAAAAGAAACAGCAGGAAAAATTACAAGAACAAAATCAGTAATTTACTACTTTTAGGTGGAAAGCACAGAAAATTCACAGGAAGTTGATGGATGTGACTGCTTTACCAGAAGAAAAATTTGATGGGGACCATAGAGTTGTGGTGGCAAAATAACAATGAGAAAAATGGAAAAGTAGAATATATAAGAGAAAGTGCTTGTGGCAGGATATCTACGAGAGTGAAAGAAAAGGAGACACCATGTTGGATTGAGAAAATGAGGAAAGTGGTGAAAGAAGAAGACAGCCTGGCAACAATGGAACTGAGATCAAACAAAAGAAAGTGAAAGGAAGTATCTCAACAGTAAACTGAGACTTAAGAAGGTGGTAAGAGAAGAAAAGAAGAATTGGGAATAATTTACACAAAAATGGGAAGTGGCAGTAAAAGAATGTTGTACGGACTTATAAAAAGTAAGAGGACAGAAAGAGTTATCACAAAGTTAGTGAAAAAGGAAGATGAGGTATTGTTAACACACCCAGAAGAGATAAAGAGAAGATGGAAGGAGTATTCTGATAAGCTACTGAATGTGACCAACTGTACAGGGGAGAGAGAAGCAATACAGAGTGATGACTCACCAGCAGATGGTATAACAATGATGGAGGTGGAGTTAGCAGTACAAATATGAAGATGGGAAAAGCAACAGGGATGGATGAAATCAGTGTGAAAATGATAACGGCTGCTGGACCTGTAGGTATGCAATGGTTGTACCGACTACTAAAGTGTATGTGGAAACACAAATGTGTACCAAGAGACTGAAAGATAGCGATAATAATACCAGTGTTTAAAAAATGGGACAAGGAAGTTTGTGGTAACTATAGAGGAATCACACTTATATCACAGGTAGTCAAAATACTTGAAAGGATACTAGAAAGAAGAATGAGAAGAAAGATTGAAGGAGAGTTACAAGAGGAACAATAGGGCTTCAGGAAAGGATGATCTACAGTGGACCCAATCTTTAGCATGTGACAGCTGGTGAAAAAGAACTAGGAATATGGGAAGTATCTGGTCATACTTTCACAGATATAGAAAAGGCATATGGTAGTGTCCCCAGAGAGAAGGTTTGGGAAACCATCATTATAAAGAGACTTGGAAGAGAAATGTTGGAAATGGTGCAAGCAATGTTCAACAACTATACTGACCCCAGTTGGAAAGACAGAATGGTTTAGGAAAAAGACAAGGGAGTATGCTGCCACCTCTCTTATTTATTATGGTCATGGACGAAATTGTAAAGGAAACAAAGGAAGCCTATGGAGATAAAGAGATGAAGATATTGCTATTTGCAGATGATGTCATGATCTAGGGAAAGAACAGCAAAGGAGTGCAATAACAACTAGATGTACTGAACAAAAAACTGAGAAGTATGGCATGAAAATCAGTACAGATAAAAGCAAGACTGGTGATGTCGAGAGGGGGAAGGGAAGGAAAGGGCACTGTGAAAATTGGAAGTCATAAATTGGAAATTGCAGATAGCTTTAAATACCTAGAAAGTGAATAAATGCAAAATTCTAGGGTGGACATGGAGATTAGCAGGAGGGTACAGCAGGGCAATGCTTTCTACCAAAGTGTAAGAAAACTCGTTTGGAGCAAGGAAGTATCAAGGGAAACAAAGAGATAATGTACAAATTGTACTATGTACCCACACTGACTTATGCAGCTGAGACTTGGACTTTTGACTAACAGGCAAGAGAGTATAATTCAAGCAAGTGAGATGAAATTCCTAAGAAGTAGACCGAGTGAGAAATGAAGATGTTAGGAAGGAAGCTGAGATAAGAAAGCTGAATGAGATAATTGAAAAGAATAAACTAAAGTGGTTTGAAAATGTAAAGAAGATGGAAGAGAATAGAATTCCAAGACAGATGCTGGAGGCGAAGTGTGAGGGCAAGAGAGCAAGAAGACGACCTAGAACAAGGTGGATTTAATCAGTGAAGAACGACATAACCCCTGCCCCACTATGGCACTACAGCTCTGAAGGGCCTTGGCCTACGAAGTGGTCGCTGCTCAGCCCAAAGGTCGGTAGATTGCGAGGTGTCATGTGGTCAGCACGACAAATCTTCTCGGCTGTTATTCTTGGCTTTCCAGACCGTCAGATACCTCTTCAATTCTAATCACGTAGGCTGAGTGGACATTGGACCAGCCCTCAGATCCAGGTAAACATCCCTGACCTGGCTGTGAATCAAACCGGGGGCTTCCGGATAAGAGGCAGTCATGCTACCCCTACACCACGTGGCCAGCAAAGAGCGGCATAAGAAGACAAAATTTAGACTGGGAAAAGATCGTGGAAGAGGAATGGTGGCTGGAAAGACGAAGATGGAGAAGTGCCATAAATACCCAACTCGGCAGGAGCTGGATAAGGGAAAATGATGATGATGATGATGATGATGATTCATTACTAACAATGCGCTGTGATAGGAGGAGCAGTCACAGCACAACTCCTGGCTCAGATGTTTTAAGTGATAGCGATTTGGTCCCTTGACTCAACACAGCGTCATTAGCGAACTGCAACCAAAATTTGGGGTGGAAGGGGGAGGCACACCCATTCACATCACTGCAGTAGTCACAAAGAAGATGGAACAGTTTCATGGACTTCCAAAAGACCTCACAAAACATTCATCGGCCAATCATGAGACATCATATATTCACAAAAAGATGCAATATATTATGTCAACCTTCATGAACAGTTCCCTGTATGGAAGTCTCCCTACAGAACAAGAACACGAATTACTAGAAAAACACAGAAATGGAAAATCGTATAAATCTATAATGTCTACTTCTTACACATCAAATTTAGGATCATTCTCTTTGAAATCCTCTAGCTCACTAGTTCACAGTTTAGCCCATAAGGACATATGATGGATGGCACTAAAAGACAAACACAGAGCTACCAGAGGAGAATTTCTTGTTGTATCTGCAAATCCACTGACTACTCACCTTCTAACCAGACATTAAAATATGAACATCGCTATTCATCATCAGGAAAAATGGACAGAGATTAGCTGGTGAGAAGAATCTCCGTCTGTTTACTGAAGATTTTTTAACGGCAGAATTGATGGTTGAAAACAGTTTTTTAAGACGTGATGTAATGAAATTGTGATATAAGGCATGTATTAGAAGAAAAATAAAATAGAAAATCTGATGAGGTATGCGCTAAAAATGACAAGCCCTTGCCGTGAAACTGCAAACAAGAAACATTCACTACAAGTACCACAATTCCTGGTACAAAACCTCCAAGTGGTAGAGAAGAAAGAAAAGCCAGTCACTAAAACTACGGTCATACCTTCATCCAGTGGTATGCAACTTGATCCAATGTTCCATCATCAACTTCCGATGTCTTCCATTATTGGACAAGCTTATCCTGAGCCACGACAAGAATATGGACAGCTATCAACTTCAAAACCTGAAGTTAAGGGAGATCCTATTGAAGGATGGGGAAAGCCCTTGACACTTACTTCACCTGCACCACCGCCCATTACAGATACTCGGAGCAATGTTAACATAGTTAAGAATAAAAGAACTACGTCCTAAAAGGAGAAAAAGGCAATGCAGAATAAGAAGCGTATGATTATAAATAAGAAAAACAGAACATGTAGACGACAAATGGGGTAAGATTTTAAAACGAAAGTTCAAAACCTCCAATTAAACAGAAAGGAAGTACTAACAGAGAAATAGGTAGAAAGACAAAGAGTTTAGTAAATCCTGTATATGTAGATCTACCATACATTCTATATCACGGAAATTTATATTACAACACAGTGGAATTCTTCAGTAAAGTATGAGTACGATACCATGTCTTCAGAGGAATAGAACACAGACAAGAAATCTACTATATTCTACCTAAAATGAAGAAAATCTGGGAGAATTAAGAATTTGGTATGTACAGAAATGAAATATATTTTCTTAGCAGTATGAGCATGTTTTCTATGGAATGGACTCATTTCTTTTTTAAATTTTCAAACAATCACCATTCATCTGTATTTAGATCACATTTCTGAGGTAATTAGTTTTTACCTAGTCTATTCATAAATGATATTAAAGAAGTTGGAAATTTATCAAACATCTTCCTGTTATGAGTGAAAATGAGGTTTAATTAAACAAATCTCAATGTTATGTGACTCAGTTATGTAACAGATGAGTTAGATTAACAATAAGTCAGTGAACATAACAGACATTTCCAAACAGTACCATTGTGAGGGGCCACTGACTTCGGTTTTGGGCCCCTTTCAACTACAAGTATCATCGATTCAATATTGTGCTATAAAAGCAGTCCCTTGGTCAGTAATACTATTGCTCTACACCAGCTTCTGTGCATGTGAGGCACTGTGGGTCGGTTCCACTGATCGATTTAAATTCATATCCATCCATTCACTCTTCGTTCTCACGTTTCGAATTATGGTCAGTGGATGTTTTTGGGCTTTTAATTTGTCACTTTATTTTGTCTCATTTCATACCATTAGAGGCCGATGACCTAGATGTTAGACCCCTTTAAACAACAAGCATCATCATAATCAGCTTTATTGTAACACTACTCTTTTGTTGGAAACCACCCAGAACAAATCGAGCTACTTTTCTTTAGATTTTTTCCAGTTCTTGAATCAAGTAATCCTGGTGAGGGTCCCATATACCGGAACCATACTCTAGTTGGGGTCTTACTAGAGACTTATATGCCCTTTCCTTTACATCTTTACTATAACCCTTAAACACTTCATATCCAGCTGCAGAAATCTGTACCCATTACTTACAATCCCATTTATGTTATTACCCCAATGAAGATCTTTCCTTACATTAACACATAGGTACTTAATGTTATAGAGTGCCATATTGGATTTTGGTAATATGCATACCACAAAATTTGCATCTATAAAAGGCAACAATCATGGATTGCTTAGGCACAGCTCCAAAAGAGTGTTGTGATTTCTGCAAAAAAATAACTGACTAGTGAAAGTGAGGCTATTGATGTAAGAGCTGCAACAGATGTCAGCATTTCATTTTTCTTTCATTTGCTTTACATCGCACTGACACAGATAGCTCTTACGGCAGCGATGGGATAGGAGTGGGTAGGAGTTGAAAGGAAACCACCATGGCCTTAATTAAGTTCCAACCGCAGCATTTGTTTGGTGTGAAAGTGGGATGGTGGTGGTGGTGATTATTGTTTTAAGAGGAAGTACAACTAGGCAACCATCCTCTATATAACACTAATCAGAGAGAAAAAATGGAAGGGTTCCGACACTTCGAAAAATGAAGGTATCGGCCAAAGGAAGACAAGGGCCGCAAAGGGCATGAAAATGAAAGACTCCCTAGCCCTCGCAAACCTAATAGCGTCGGGGTCGGAAAAGAACAAGAGTTGACCAAGGGAGGTCGGATAGGATAGATGAAGGTGAGGAGCCTGGCACAAGTAAGTGGAAGAAATGCCAGGACTCAGCTGAGGGCCCCGTGGTCGCCAACCCACGCTCCAAAGTTCAGAGCCCCTGGAGCCCCATTTAGTTGCCTCTTACGACAGGCAGGGGATATCGTGGGTGTTATTCTACTGCCCCCACCCACAGGGGGCCTAAGCTGGAACAGCCCTCAGGATCAACAAGCACACAAGCCCCCACACCGACATCAAGGTCATGGTGTCCCTAGAGGGGGTATGTTACAAGAGTGTGAGCAACTGCAAAATGACCTTGATAATGTTGTGAGATGGATAGAAGGCAATGGTGTGTCGAAAAATGGGGTCAAAGGTCAGGTTGTGAGTTTCACAAATAGGAAAAGCCCTCTCAGTTTTAATTACTGCATTGATGGGGAGAAAGGTCCTTACGGGAATCATTGTAGGTAGGTATTAAAGTAAGGAAATGATCTTCATTGGGATAATCACATAAATGGGATTGTATATAAAGGGTACAGATTTCTGTACCTGGTTATGAAGGTGTTTAAGAGGTGTAGTAAAGATGAAAAGGAAAGGGCATATAAGACTCTAGTAAGACCCCAACTAGAGTGTGGTTCCAGTGTATGGGGCTCTAATCAGTATTACTTGATTCAAGTACCAGAAAAATCTAAAGAAAAACAGTTCACTTTGTTCTGGATGATTTCCAACAAAAGAGTAGTGTTACAAAAGATTTTCGGTTGGGAAGACTTGGGAGAAAGGAGACGAGCTGCGTGACTATGCAGTATGCTCCGAGCTGTCAGTAGAGAGATGGCACGGAATGACATTAGTAGATGAATAATTGTGAATGGTGTCTTCAAAATTAGGAAAGATCACAATATGAAAATAAAGTTGGAATTCAAGAGGACAAATTGGGGCAAAATTTGTTTATAGGAAGGGGAGTTAGGGATTGGAATAACTTATTAAAGGGCATGATCAATAAATTTCCAATTTCATTGAAATTTAAGAAAAGGCTCAGAAGACATCAGATAGGAAATCTCCCACCTGGGCGACTGCCCTAACTGTAGATTGGCAATGATTGATTACATTGCTTGATTACATTCTGAAATATGTGAATACAGTTTGCTGAATCAATGTATTATTCTAGGCACCATACCAGAAAGATGGAAGAATGCATCACTCAAAGTGTTATATAAAGGAAAAGTGACCCTAATTCACATCAATGCAGAGCTTTAAAATTTGTGCTCTTCAAGATCCTCATGAAACTCCGTGTGAAATGAATAGATTCAACTGCAGATTCAAAAATTCCTGAATAGCAATTTGGGTTTTCGCACAGACAGATCTACCATTCAAGCAGCAAGATCTCTACAGGGCCAAATGAGAGAATCACTTAGACATCCCCGAGGTAAGTTGTTTGCTTTATTTATAGATCTAAAGCATATGACTTCTTGCACACTACTATCTAAATGACAAGACATAGGGATACTTTCGTACATTATTCAGTTACCGTTTTTGTAACTGTTATTTCTAATGCTTCAAACATCTTCTTTCCTCTTGAAGGATACATGTTTAAAGGTTACAAGGAGATTTGTAAATAATGCAGTAGTAGCTAAACAATACAGTTGTGGGAAAATAAGAAGGTAATATGCAATCTTAGACACACAAACCTGCCAGAATATACTGCAGTTGCTAAACAATGCAGATGCAGAATGTAGTATTAAGTAAAAGAACCTTCATTTTTAAACTGAAAGCCTGCCAGAACTAAGCATCAACATTAAGAACCAAAGCATTTATGGACCAAGTGACAGCCTTGGTCTACAATTGCAAAAAAGTTAGGCAGTTGGTCTACTATTGCCTTTTAAGATGATACTTGGTCTTCAAATACGAAACACAGTAATGGACTTAAATCATGTGGCGCTTAGCGTTTTTATTTCACTGGAAATTTGACTGACGAAAGTAGGCATTTCTTATATTTATATTGAAATTTGAAGTCTTGGCCACCAGAATGCACCTTCTAGGGACACCATGACCTTGTGGAGGCTTGTGTGCTTGTTGATTCTGAGTGGTGTGCCAGCTCAGGGTTACTCATGCTGGATTGGCCTCCATGTAGGGCCAACTTTACAATGTGTCCCCCGAGTTGCCTGAGAGGTGACTGTGCTCTTTATCTTTCATAACTATTTCTACCCTTTATTCTCACCTTCTTATATTTCATTCCTCTTTTGTCTAGCCAACCTCTCTGCCTCGGGTAGAATAAACGATAAGAATAGTTAGAATAGGTAAAATAGGTTAGTATGGAGTTTTTATCCTCCCCCAATTGCAAGTTTCGGGTCGTGGCGAGGTGATGCATGGCTACTGGGAGAGTAGTTCCTAGCGACCCACCTTCAGATACCGGGCGCCATCTGGAGTATATTGCCTCGCTTTCGGTATGTCAGCGCTCTGTCGAAGGTCGACCTTTTATATCCCGGGTACTCGTAGGACTATGTATGGTTTTTGAGTTTGGTTTTGATTCTTCGGAGGCTGCAGGCCTTAAAACTGCGTCCTTTAATTGTTCAGTTAGGAAACGTAAATGTTTCAATCTTGTTGACCTGCCTAGTAAGGAAGTTTCTGAAGAGCGTCTGCCACGATTTCTGGTTGCGACCAGAGTCGATGGGCAGAGCTTTCTTCAAGAGAACCTGTTCCTGATAAGCAATGCTGTGGAAGGTCTTGTTGGTGAAGTAGATGAAATGAGGGAATTGCGTGATTGTAGCGTACTCATTAAGACTAGTACGCACGTGCAGAGTAAAAAGTTATTGGAAGCCACAGTGTTCGGACCAGTGCCGGTTAAGATTGAGAGCCACAAGTCCCTGACTTGATTAAGGCCTCCGATGAAGACCTTACCCGGAGCCTTGCTCGTAGAGGACTATCCGACGTTAAACGTCTTAAGAGGCATGTCGATGATAACCTCTATGACACCAAGGCTTTCATCTTAACTTTCTTTCTTGATAAACTGCCCGAACATATTAAGGTATCCATGTACACACTCACTGTTCGACCATATTTTCCTTTTCTTATGAGGTGCCACAACTGCCAGCGTTTTGGCCACACCTCACCACGCTGCCAGCGATCAGCAATATGCGGGGCATGTGGAAAAGTGGTGCATGCCAGTGCGGAGTGCACACCACCACCAGTGTGTGTTGACTGCACTGGGGAGCACGCCCCTTGGCCCAAGGAATACCCTACATTTTAACAGGAGAAAAAGATCCAGGAGATTAAGACTCTGGATAAACTTTCTTATCCAGAGGCACAGAAGAAGTATAAATCAATGGCTACTCCAGAATTCTCCGTCTCTTTTGCAGAGAAGGCTGCTAGTGTACGCATATCTCCCGTATGTTTGTACCCTCTGTCCCGCCATGAACACCGCAAACATCAAGTACTCAGCAAGTAAATGTCAAACCACAGACAAATGGATCAATACACGTTTGGAGAAGAAACCTTCTCCAATGAGATGAGGGGTCCCAGGATCCCCAAAAAAGCCTGGCAAGCCATCTGCCAGCTCTCCTCCAAATTGTTCGTAAACGATGGGTAAGAGCGAGAGGCCCCAACTCACTCTTGTTTGATCACTTTCTGGAGAACCTTGTTCTCCCAGGAAGAAGGCCCACTGTTCCCAATCAATAAGATCACCGTCCGTGGAGTGTCCAGTCACCACACCTCCTCCTTCTGAGGAGACGATCGACACTGAACCACTCATTATCGTGGATGATGACGACAATACCGACAAGAACGGTGGACAATGGCAGGTAATTGCCAAAAAGAAGGGCAAGCAATTGCCCTAATTTTGCAACACTACAAATCCACACAATGGCACTATTGCAGTGGAACTGCAGTAGTTACCACTGTCGCCTAGCTGAGTTACGTCAACTGATATCCGTCTATGCGGCATCCATAATCTGTCTACAGGAATCTCATTTGAGACCTGGACACGACACGACTATGAGAGGATACCGTCTTTTTTCCAAAACAGAGTAGCTGTGGATGGCGCGGCACCTGGGGGCGTTTGTACCCTAGTTCGCTCCGACATCTTCAGCGAAGAAGTACCGCTCCGTATCAGCAAGATGCAGTTGCAGTTCACACTCCGTTGCCAGTAATGACAACGATTTGCAACATGTACTTTCCACCGGATTATAAACCTGAAATTCGTGCACTACAAGATTTGATCAGTCAGCTGCCTCCTCCTTTCCTCATGCTGGGAGACGTGAATGCCCGTAATATACTATGAGGTTCTCCGTCTTCCTGTTCTAGGGGGAGGATGCTCGAGGTGGTGGTGGTGATTATTATTTTAAGAGGAAGTACAACTAGGCAACCATCCTCTATATAACACTAATCAGAGAGAAAAATGGAAGGGGCCCAACACTTCGAAAAATGAAGGTATCGGCCAAAGAAAGACAAGGGCCACGAAGGGCGTGAAAATGAAAGACTCCCTAGCCCTCGCAAACCTAATAGCGTCGGGGTCGGAAAAGAACAAGAGTTGACCAAGGGGGGTCGGATAGGATAGATGAAAGTGAGGAGCCTGGCACAAGTAAGTGGAAACAATGTCAGGCCCCGTGGTCGCCAACCCACGCTCCAAAGTTTAGAGCCCCTCGTCCCATGGTGGACGGATGAAATTGCAGCAGCCATACATGATCGCCGACTGGCTTTTAAGCATTATCGTCGGAATCCTACAATGGACAATCATATAAATTTTTAGCGTCTGCGCGCGAAGGCCTGTTTTTTTATTTGAGAAAGCAAGAAAGCTACGTGGGAAAAGTAAGTGTCATCCATCACGGCACATACTCCGTCATCACAAGTGTGTATTGTCGGAGTACAGAATGTGCCCTCGGTACCCGGAATCTCCATTAATGGAGATATAGTTATGATTCCTTCATCATTGCCGACCACATCGCATCACATTTCACAGATACGTCCAAATTAGGAGATTTGACTCTGCATTTCTTCCAATTAAGCGTGAAGAAGGGGCGCACCGTCTTCCTTTTGCCTCTAGTGCTTCGCATCCTTACATCGTGCCCTTCATTGAGTGGGAGTTGCGGAGTGCACTCACGCCATGCAGAGATGCTGCTCCTGGACTAGACAAAATCCATAATCAAATGCTTAAGCATTTGAGTGACAGACGTCTCAAGAATATCCTCACCCTATTCAACAGAATATGAAGTGAGGGATGTTTCCATCTCAATGGCGCGAGGGAATTGTGATACCAATTCCCAAGCCAGGTAAAGATCCAAAATTTCAGGATAGTTATAGGCCAATATGCCTTACGAATGGCCTCTGTAAGCTATTTGAAAGGATGGTTGACCGGCGTTTTGTGTGGGCCATGGAAAAGTAGGGTCTCTTATCTAACTACCAGTGTGGGTTTTGCTGTCATCGGTCTGCCACTGATCATCTGGTCAGACTGGAGAGTGCAATTCAGGAGGCCTTTCTCCAGAAGAGACTCACATGACAGCCCCACAGGTAGTGGTGATTTTTGTTTTAAGAGGAAGTACAACGAGGTAATCATCCTCTCTGAACAAATAAGTGGACAAGAAATTTAAAATATAAAACAAAATTATTTATTCAACAAAGGAATATGGAAACGCAGTACAAAATAAAACAAAAACAAAATTTATAAAACTAGGCCGAAAGGATTACTAACGTATCAAAAGGGAGCGTACGTTCCCTGAGTAACAGTACACTTGTAATTTACATACCCTTGATAAGTCCACTGTCGCACATAAAGCGGATGACGAGATCAGCAGTAGTCGCGTCATCGGCTAGTATGCGTTCGAGTGTTTCCTGCAGGCCGAGGCTCCGTCTTAGGCCAGAGAGATCGGCGCACTCTGTGAGGATGTGGGCCACGGTGCAGTCGGCACCACAAGAACACACTGGGGGGTCTTCCCTCTTTAGGAGATAAGAGTGCGTGGATCGTAAATGACCTATCCTCAGCCTGCACAGTACTATGGCCTCTCTCCGTGAAGGTCGGAAAGAGGACCGCCACACGGTAGTTGTCTTCTTAATTGCTCTCAGCTTGTTGGGAGTTTGGATATCTAGCCACTCCGATTCCCAGAACGCCAAGATGGTTCGACGTAGCTGGCAACAAATATCCTTAGCAGGTACATTGACGGGTCTTGGAGGTAAAAGTGCAGCTTCCTTTGCTGCTTCATCCGCAAGTTCGTTTCCCACAAACCCAACGTGGCTTGGAAGCCACGCGAAAGTGATTCTGGTGCTAGCATCGCTTAACCTGGCTAGAAGGTCATGTATCAGCTGCACCAGTGGGTGTTGCGAGAAACAGGTTTCAATAGACTGCAGAGAGCTTAACGAATCGGTACACAACAGAAAGTGGCTTCTTTCGTCACGCAGTGCAAACTGCAGAGCCTCTAAGATGGCGTAAAGCTCTGCAGTATACACGCTACATACTTTAGGGAGCGAGACATTCGTACTGATATCATCAATGACAAAAGAGCAACCAACATTATCTCCGATTTTAGAACCATCCGTGAAGATAAGTCTCGCGGCCGGATATTGGTGAACAAAGTCCTGGAAATACCTCCGATGAACGGAGGAATCCGTTTTCACCTTGGGTCCACGGAGCAGATCTAGACGTATATCCGGTCGCGGAACCAACCACGGAGGTACCTCGCTAAGAGTTCGTTCAAGACAACTACCGATATCAATATTCAAATCATGACACAAGCTATCAATCCGAAACCCAACCGGCCGTGTGGCATTCGGCCGGTCTTGGCACCGCTGGTGGTATTGGGTGCGATAGATGCATTGATAGCTTGGATGTAGCGGCATTTCACGAATTTTGGCAGCGTACGTTAGGAGTAACTGCTGCCTCCTTATCCATAAAGGTGGAACTCCTGCTTCAGCGAGCAGACTGGGAACGGGGCTAGTACGGAAAGCACCCGTTGCCAGCCTTACTCCACTATGGTGAATACTGTCTAAAAGGCTCAGCGTAGATTTTGATGCTGAGCCATAAGCCGCACTTCCATAGTCAATTCGGGAGAGGACCGTAGCCGTGTAAAATCGTAGCAGTACCGCACGGTCAGCCCCCCACGAAGTGCCGCAGAGAAACTTAAGCATGTTAAGTCTCTTCATGCACGCAACCTTTAACTGACGGATGTGGGGCTGCCACGTAAGTCTCTTATCAAATTGGAGACCCAGGAATTTGCAGGTGTCAACCACTGGTAAGACACTGTTACGCAAGCGGAGCTCTAGTTCGGGATGCACAGGTCGACGTCGACAGAAGTGTACAACTGAGGTTTTCGCTGCTGAAAATCGAAAACCATGTTGCTGGGCCCATCTGTCGACTCGGTTAATAGCTTGCTGTAGCTGTCTCTCTGCAAACGTCACCCTTCCGGAGCTGTAATGTAGAGCTAAGTCGTCTACATACAGCGATGGAACGACTGCGGGCCCAGCAGCGGCAACTATGCCATTGATGGCGATTGCGAACAGCGTGACACTCAGTACCGATCCCTGAGGTACTCCATTTTCCTGAACGTAATATTGAGAAAATGCATTCCCTACTCGGACTCGAAAGAGACGGAGGGACATGAAGTTCTCAATAAACGTTGGCAAATTTCCCCGAAATCCCCACTGGTGTAGAGTGGAGAGAATCCCATATCGCCAGGTAGTATCGTAAGCTTTTTCAAGGTCAAAAAACATGGCGACTAGGTGTTCCTTCCGGAGAAAGGCCTTCTGAATGGCGCTCTCCAGTCTGACCAGATGATCAGTGGCAGACCGATGAGAGCGAAAACCACACTGGTAGTTAGACAAGAGACCCTCCTTTTCCATGGCCCACACAAGACGCCGGTTAACCATCCTTTCAAATAGCTTACAGAGGCCATTTGTAAGGCATATTGGCCTATAACTATCCAGAAGTTTTGGATCTTTACCTGGCTTGGGAATTGGTATTACAATTCCCTCACGCCATTGAGATGGAAACACTCTCTCACTCCATATTCTGTTAAATAGGGTGAGGATATCCTTGAGACATATGTCACTCAAATGCTTAAGCATTTGATTATGGATTTTGTCCGGTCCAGGAGCCGTATCTCTGCATAGCGCAAGTGCACTTCGCAACTCCCACTCCGTGAAGGCCACGTTGTAGGGATGCGAAGCACTAGAGGCAAAAGAGAGATGGTGGGCCTCTGCTTCGCGCTTAATTGGAAGAAATGCAGGGTCATATCTCCTAGAGCTGGACGTATCTGCGAAATGTGACGCGATGTGGTCTGCAATGACTGAAGGAATCGTAAGTATATCTCCATTAATGGAGATTCCGGGTACTGAGGGCACATTCTGTACTCCGACAATACGGCGGAGTTTAGTCCACACTTGTGATGATGGAGTATGTGCCGTGATGGATGACACATACTTTTCCCACGTAGCTTTCTTACTTTCTCGAATCAAAAAACGGGCCTTCGCGCGCAGACGCTTAAATGCGATATGATTGGCCATCGTAGGATTCCGACGATAATGCTTAAACGCCCGTCGGCGATCACGTATGGCTGCTGCAATTTCATCCGTCCACCATGGGACCTGTTTCCGGCGACGAATACCGGACGAGGAAGGAATTGTTTCCTCAACAACAGCCAAAATTCCAGTAGTAATGGAAGAGACGTGGTCGTCAACAGACTCCAGCATATCATCAGCCATCACTGCGCGTTTTGTAAATTCTGGCCAATTTGCCCGCCGATGTAACCAGCGCTTGGGTACTTCGGACTGTCTTTGATTCAAGAGAGACAGAATTATCGGGAAGTGGTCACTATCACAGAGGTCGTCGTGAACTTGCCACCGTAGCAGGGGAACTAGCGCACGGCTACACAAAGTGACATCCAGGTGTGAGAATGTGCCATGCGCGCTACTGAAGTGTGTTGGTTCCCCTGTATTGAGCACACAAAGATCAAATAGGTTGATCATTCGCTCAAGCTTCCTCCCCCTAGAACAGGAAGACGGAGAACCCCATAGTGTGTTACGGTCGTTCACATCCCCCAGCATGAGGAAAGGAGGAGGCAACTGAGTGATCAAATCTTGTAGTGCATGCATATCAATGTTATAATCCGGTGGAAAGTACACGTTGCAAACCGTTGTCATTACTGGCAACGGAGTGCGAACTGCAACTGCATCTAGCTGAGTACGGAGTGGTACTTCTTCGCTGAAGATGTCGGAGCGAACTAGGGTACAAACGCCCCCAGTTGCCGCGCCATCCACAGCTACTCTGTCTTTGGAATAAAGACGATATCTTCTCATAGTCGTGTCGTGTCCAGGCCTCAAACGAGATTCCTGTAGACAGACTATGGAGGCCGCATAGACGGATATCAGTTGACGTAACTCAGCTAGGCGACAGTGGTAACTACTGCAGTTCCACTGCAATAGTGCCATTGTGTGGACTGGTAGTGTTGCAAAATTAGGATAATTGCTTGCCCTTCTTTTGTCAACTACCTGCCATTTTCCGCCGTTGTTGTCAGTATTGTCGTCACCATCCACGACAATGAGTGTTTCAGTCTCCATTGTCTCCTCAGAAGAAGGAGGCGCAGTGACTTGACCCTCCGCGGACGGTGATCTCAATGGTCTGGAACAGTGGGCCTTCTTCCTGGGAGAACTAGGTTCTCCAGAAAGTGATCGAACAAGAGGGCGTCTGGCCCTCTTGCTCTTGCCCACCGTTTCTCTCTTTTTGGGAGGAGAGCCGGCAGATGGCTTGCCGGATTTCTTCGGTGATCCTGTGGACCCCGACTGAGTTGGAGAAGGCTTCTTCTCCATTTTTTTGAGGGAGCTCTGTGGCTTCACCTTCTCCTCCTTTATGATCTGGGCATTGGAAGGAGGGCTGGACTTTCCAGCCCTATTTGGGGAAGTCTTTCCCCCCGCCCTGTTGGGAGAGGACTTCCCAGCCGAACGTTCCTGGGAAGTGCTCTTCCCAGGCAACGTCGACAGTAACGCTCTTTTCGGTGCTTCGCTCGTTGAAACTCCAGTTTCTTTACTTATTGAATTTTGTTGCTGGCTTTGACTTTTCGATGCATTTTCGGTACTGGTGTTCTGTACAAAACTCTGCGGAGTGATCCGCATGTTTGCGACCTTTTCGGCGAAGGAGATGGAGAACTCCGGAGCAGCCATGGATTTGAACTTCCTCCGGGCGTCTGGATAAGATAGCTTATCCAGCGTTTTTATCTCCTGGATCTTCTTCTCCCGCTTGAATGTGGGGCACTCCTTGGAGATTGGAGCATGCGTACCCGGGCAGTTGACGCACACAGGTGGTGGTGTGCATTCAACCCCAGCATGCTCGCACTTCCCACACATTTTGCAGGTCGTCGAACCTGTACGTCGCAATGAGGTGTGGCCAAACTTTTGACAGTTTAACACCTCATTGGTGCCGGAATGTACGGACGAACAGTCAGGCGATACATTGCTACCTTTATTCGTTCAGGTATGGTCTCAGCGTCGAAGGTAAGGATGAAAGCACCCGTATCGAGTAGCTTATCACCCACACACCTCTTCAACCTCTTCACGTCGGTTACACCCCGACGTGCTAGGTACCGGATCATTGTATCATCGGAAGACTTAACCAAATCCCTGTGGAATATAACTCCCTTGCAGGAGTTAAGGGTTTGGTGCTTCTCGATTTTCACCTCTACCTTACCGAATAACTTGGCTTTAAGTAGCCGTCTGGACTGTTCAGCCGTAGATGTCTTGATAAGTACGGATCCATCTCGGAGCTTGCGCATCTCGTCGACTTCACCAGCAACAATTTCTTCAATTGAATTACTTATCATAAAAGGACATTCGTCAAGGAAACTTTTACCATCGACCCTGGAAGCAACCAGGAATCGAGGAAGACGTTCGTCACTCATGTAGTCTACAGGAACTGGAGTATACCGCTTATGCTTTTTACCAATATTTGACGCTGTTTTTTGAAGGGTGCCACCCTTTGTAAAAGAAGGAAGAGAAAGAGGTTCCGTCTTTTGTCCCACGAGTACTCACGGAAATATGAGGTCGACCTCCGGCAGAGCCAAGGAGATTTACCGGAGGCAAGGCTATATACTCCAGAGGGTGCCCGGTATCTGGAGGGGGTCGCTTGGAACTACTCTCCCAGTAGCCATGCATCACCTCGCCACGACCCGAAACTTGTGATTGGGGGAGGATAAAACCTCCGTACTAACCTAATAATTTTTTTAAAATTTAATTTTTTTATTTATTTTTTAATTTTTATTTTATTTTATTTTTTCATTTTTCTGTAATGTCTAACCTAATCTACCCGGGGCAGAGAGGGTGGCCAGACAGGAAGAGGAATGAAATTAAAGATGGTGAGAATAGAAGGGTAGAAATAGTGATGAAGAATAAAGAGCACAGACACCTCTCAAGCAACTCAGGGGACACCTTGTTAGTCTGGCCCTACACCAAGGCCTATCCAGCATGGGTAACCCTGAGCTGGCACAGCCCTCGGGATCAACAAGCACACAAGCCCCCACACCGACTTCAAGGTCATGGTGTCCCTAGAGGGGGTGGCAGCCCCACATCCATCTGTTAAGGTTGCCTGCATAAAGAGACTTAAAATGCTTAAGTTTCTCAGCGGTACTTCGTGGGGGGCTGACCGTGCGGTACTGCTACGATTTTACACGGCGACGGTCTTCTCCCGAATTGACTGTGGAAGTGCGGCTTATGGCTCAACATCAAAATCTACGCTGAGCCTTTTAGACAGTATTCACCATAGTGGAGTAAGGAGTAACGGGTGCTTTCCATACTAGCCCCATTCCCAGCCTACTCGCTGAAGCGGGAGTTCCACCTTTACAGATAAGGAGGCAGCTGTTACTCCTCATGTACGCTGCCAAAATTCGTAAAATGCCGCTACATTCAAGCTATCAATGCATCTATTGTACCCAATACCACCATTAGGCAACTGCATTCCTTTAAATTCAATATCTTCAGAAAGCCTACCCAAACATCTTCCACTATTCATCAAGATTCCTCTCATCCACAAATCCATAAAAGAGCAGCTTATAATAATATGGTTCATCGAGCCTATACTGTCCCAATGACCGAAAGTGATCTTAAAAAAGAATTGAACAACATCCGTATGATTGCTAAACTCAATGGATACAATAGTTCTTTCATTGAAGGTATTATCAATAAATACAAACATCGTCCTATAACCACTCTGAAAAAAGAAATACCAAAAGTTTCTTTATTTTCTACCTTTACGTTCAATAAAGATATTTATAAGGTCACTAACATTTTTAAAAAACATTATATTAAAATCTCCTTCAGAACCAACAATAATAACGCTAAAGTCTTACACAACTCATCATCTGTTAATAGAACTGACTGTTTTTTAAAATCCGGTGTATATAGGGTAAAATGCAACAGCTGCAACTTTTCTTATATTGGACGAACAGGAAGAAGCTTTAAAAAACTATACTTGGAACATGTCAATACCCTAAAACACAATAAATTTCCTGCAGTTGGTCAACACATGAATGATTATAAACATAAATTTACAGACATAAAACATGAAATGGTAATTCTCAAAATTATGAATAAAGGACCCCTTCTTAACATAACAGAGAATTGCTTTATAAATCTAGACCAGTATTTTAATCCAAACTTCAATCTTAATGACATTTCTGAAAAATTGAACATTCTTTTTGACCTGCTCATTTAGCTTTTAAGACAATCAAAATCAAATGTTAAAGGTCCGATTTTTCATTTTATTTATAGTACTTTTCTTAAACAATCTTCCATATTCCCACATCCCTCGTCCTCACCTTAATATCCTCTCACCCTTCCCCTTTTCTTCTCTTTCCGTTCTTTTTCTCCCTTCACCTCCTCAAGATTTACCTTGAACCTCACCTACCCCTTTTTCTCTCTTCAGCTTATTACAACACGCATCAATTCCCTTATGACATATGTTATTTAAATATTTTCTTCCACCTGACCAAATTTCTTTCTTTTTTTCCTTGCTGTCATTTTTTCAGAGTCAAATGTTTGGTCCGCATTGAACTGCGTATTTCTATCCACCTTTATTTAACTCCATATATGTCAATCCTCCTCGCGTAACATCCATCGTCCTTCAAGATTCTCGAAACAGAAGAGCTTTTTTCTAGCATCTTACTTCGCATCGACATTTATTTCAAGTTTATAAACATCTTGAGAAGACAATGTTACGGTACTGTAATATCAATTGATCTCTGAATGAGCAGCAGCGTCGCTTGAAAACCAACCTTTTTCGAATTCCATGACCAACAACTTAAGTTATACTTTCACAACTTGTTACTTTCATACGGCGCACGGGACCTTTTTATGGATCTCTAATTTTAACATAATGTAGCGCATCTCTGGATTCTTAAGCCTCCATGTGCAACAATTACCTTCCTTCAAGTTCGAAAAAACTGAAGAGCCTTCCCAGCATCCATGTGTTTTTACGTCTATGAATATCTTAAAAAACAACGTATCTTCATCTCAGTTGTTCTTCAAATATACAGCAGCAAATTTAAGAAGCCAACATATGTTGAATTCCTTGACCAACAACTGAAAAATTTCCATCCCTATCAACTTTTTAATGCTATACGGCGCACTGGTCTTTAATCGTACATAAACGACGTGACTTCGGCTCAGTGATTCTTCAGTTGGATGCCAGTATCTTAAAGGAGCTAGCATAATCTAATCTCCTTATCCAGCAACTCAAGAATTCTTTTCTATAACCTCTTTTTAGTGCGCTCTGGACTTTTTAATGCTATACGGCACACTGGACTTTATTCATAAATAAACGACGTAACTTCAGCTCAGTGGTTCTTCAATTGAATACCTGCATCTTAAGGGAGCAGCAACTCAAGGATTTTTTTTAATATGCATTGGACATATTATGAATCTCTTTCAGTGAGTTATTTTTTAACATAGTGCTGCAAAATATCTCACATGGTATGTACTTTTACGAGACCTTACGTTTCTTTACATTGTTTAATTTCTGCGGTATTTGCATTTTAATTTTTCTTTAGGCTGACGATGATCTATTACTAGGTCAAAACTAGTACCTAATCATTTATGTAATTTAAACTATTTACATTTTGTATTTAAAAGGTGGACCCTAATAATACATTAATTTACTCTATTGGAATGCCACACGGCCGGTTGGTTTCGGATTGATAACTTGTGTCATGATTTGAATATTGATATCGGTGGTGGTCTTGAACAAACTCTTAGCGAGGTACCTCCGTGGTTGGTTCCGTGACTGGATATACATCTACATCTGCTCCATGGACCCAAGGTGAACACGGCTTCCTCCATTTATCAGAGGTATTTCCAAGAATTCATTCACCAATATCCGGCTGCGAGACATACCTTCATGGATGGTTCTAAAATCGCAGATAATGTTGGTTGCTCTTTTGTCATTGATGATATCAGTACGAAGGTCTCGCTCCCTAAAGTATGTAGCGTGTATACTGCAGAGCTTTACGCCATCTTAGAGGCTCTGCAGTTTGCACTGCGTGACGAAAGAAGCCACTTTCTGTTGTGTACCGATTCGTTAAGCTCTCTGCAGTCTATTGAAACCTGTTTCTCGCAACACCCACTGGTGCATCAGATACATGACCTTCTAGCCAGGTTAAGGGATGCTGGCACCAGAATCACTTTTGTATGGCTTCCAAGCCACGTTGGGATTGCGGGAAACGAACTTGCGGATGAAGCTGCAAAGGAAGCTGTACTTTTACCTCCAAGACGAGTCAATGTACCTGCTAAGGATATTTGTTCTCAGCTACGTCGAACCATCTTGGCGTCCTGGGAATCGGAGTGGCTAGATATCCGAACTCCCAACAAGCTGAGAGCAATTAAGAAGACAACTACCGTGTGGCGGTCCTCTTTCCGACCTTCACGGAGAGAGGCCATAGTACTATGCAGGCTGAGGATAGGTCATTTACGATCCACGCACTCTTATCTCCTAAAGAGGGAAGACCCCCCAGTGTGTTCTTGTGGTGCCGACTTCACCGTGGCTCACATCCTCACAGAGTGCGCCAATCTCTCTGGCCTAAGACGGAGGCTTGGCCTGCAAGAAATACTCGAACGCATACTAGCCGATGACGCGACTACTGCTGATCTCGTCATCCGCATCATGTGCGACAGTGGACTTATCAAGGGTATATAAATTACAAGTTTACTGTTACTCAGGAAACGTACATTCCCTTTTGATTTGTTAGAATTTTTTTTGGCCTAATTCTAATTGTTTTTTTTTCAATTTTGTACTGCATTTCCAAATTCCTTTGTAGAATAAATAATATGGTTTTATATTTTAAATTTCATTCCACTAATTTGTATAGAGAGTACTTCCTCTTAAAACAAGAATCACCACCACCACCACCACCACCAGAATGCAGGAAAAGCCTGAAATGGGCAAATTGTCGCTTAGTCTACGAATGCATAAGTACATCCAATTACACTAAGCAAGGCTTTATCTGACCCTGTAATCATTAAGAGAGGAATTCCTCTGTGCAGTATTATTGGACATTTATGTTTCCTTATATATATAAATGATGTGGGAAGGGAAGTGGAGTCAGAAGACTTTCTGTGTATTATACTTTTTGTATAGAGTAAGAAATAAGTTACAAGATTGTGAGCATCTGCAAAATGACCTTGATACTGTTGTGAGATGGGCAGAAGGCAATGGTATGATGATAAATGGGGTTAAAAGTCAGGTTGTGGGTTTTCAAATAGGAAAAGCCTTCTCAGTTTTAATTTCTACATTGATGGGTTGAAAGTTCCTTATGGGAATCCTTTCAAGTACCTAGGTATTAATGTAAGAAAAGATCTTCATCGGAGTAATCACATAAAGGGCATTTTAAATAAAGAGTACAGATTTCTGCACCTGGTTATGAAGGTGTTTAAGGGTTGTAGTAAGGATATAAAGGAAAGAAGTCTCTATTATGACCCCAAATAGGGTATGGTTCCCGTGTATGGGAACCTCATCAGGATTACTTGATATAATAACTGGAAAAAATTTAAAGGAAAGCAGCTAGATTTGTTCTGAGTGTTTTCCAACACAAGAGTAGTGTTACAAGAAATTTTGGACTGGGAAGACATGGGACAAAGGAGACGAGCTGCATGACTAAGCAGTATGCTCTGAACTGTTAGTGGAGAGATGGCACTGAATGACATTAGTAGATGAATAATTGTGAATGGTATCTTTAAAGGAGGAAAGATCACAAGGTGAAAGTGTAGTTGGAATTCAAGAGGACAAATTGGAGCAAAGTTTCTTTGTATGAAGGGGCGTTAGGGATTGAAATAACTTTCATTAATCAATCACTCAATCAATCACTCAATACTGATCTGCATTTAGGGCAGTCGCCCAGGAGGCAGATTCCCTATCTGTTGATTTCCTAGCCTTTTCCTAAATGATTTCAAACAAATTGGAAATTTATTGAACATCTCCCTTGGTAAGTTATTCCAATCCCTAACTCCCCTCCCTATGAATTAATATTTGCCCCAGTTTGTTCTTGAATTCCAACTTTATCTTCATATTGTGATCTTTCCTACTTTTATAAACGCCACTCAAATGTATTCGTCTACTAATGTCATTCCACGCCATCTCTCCACTGACAGCACGGAACATACCACTTACATTCAATTCACAAAGTATACATTTATTATTCACCTATTCAATACATACAGTACCACATTTTGTGGTTAAATAATCATGAAAGTTTGAAAAGTTGTGAGATTAATGACGTGTAACATACCACTTAGTCGAGCAGCTCTCCTTCTCTCTCCCAATTCTTCCCAGCCCAAACTTTGTAACATTTTTGTAATGCTACTCTTTTGTCAGAAATCACCCAGAAGAAAATCGAGCTGCTTTTCTTTGGATTTTTTCCAGTTCTTGAATCAGGTAATCCTGGTGAGGGTCCCATACACTTTAAACATACTCTATCGTCGCCATAAGACCTATCTGTGTCGGTGCGACGTTAAAGCCCCTAGCAAAAAAAAAAAAAAAAAAAAAAAAAAACATAATACTCTAGTTGAGGTCTTACCAGAGACTTATATGCCCTCTCCTTTACATCCTTACTACAACCCCTAAACACTCTCATAACCATGTGCAGAGATCTGTACCCTTTATTTACAATCCCATTTATGTGATTACCCCAATGAAGATCTTTCCTTATATTAACACCTAGATACTTACAATGATCCCCAAAAGGAACTTCCAACCCACCCATGCAGTAATTAAAACTGAGAGGACTTTTCCTATTTGTGAAACTCAAAACCTGACTTTTGATCCCGTTTATCAACATCCCCATTGCCTGCTGTCCATCTCACAACATTATCAAGGTCACGTTGCAGTTGCTCACAATCTTGTAACTTATTTATTACTCTATAGAGAATAACATCATCCGCAAAAAGCCTTACCTCTGATTCCACTCCTTTATTCATATCATTTATATATATAAGAAAACATAAAATTCCAATAATACTGCCTTGAGGAATTCCCCTCTTAATTATTACAGGGTCAGATAAAGCTTCACCTACTCTAATTCTCTGAGATCTATTTTCTAGAAATATAGCATCCCACTCAGTCACTCTTTTGTCTAGTCCAATTGCACTCATTTCTACCAGTAGTCTCCAATGATCCACCCTATCAAATGCTTTAGACTGGTCAATCGCAATACAGTCCATTACAGTCCATTAAGGGAGATGTTCAATAAATTTTCAATTTCATTGAAATTTAAGAAAAGGCTGTGAAGGCATCAGATAGGGAACCTGCCACCTGGGTGACTGCCCTAAATGTATATTAGTAGTATTTGATTACAGTGCTTGATTACATACTGAAAGATGTGAATACAGTCTGCAGATTTAATGTCTTATTCTAGGCACCATATCAGAAAGAAAGAAGAATGCATCACTCAAAGTGTTATATAAAGGGAAAGGTGACCCTAATTCACATCAACGCATAGCTTTGAAGTTTGTGTTCTTCATGATCCTGATGAAACTTCTTGTGAAATGAATAGATTCAACTGCAGATTCAGAAATTCCTGAAGAGCAATTTGGGTTTTGCAAAGGCAGATCTACCATTCAAGCAGCAACATCTCTACAGAATCACTTAGACATCCCCGAGGTAACTTTTACGCTTTATTTATAGATCTAAAGCATTTGACTTCTTGCACTCTACTACCTAAATGACAGAACATAGAGATATATTCGTACATTATTCAGTTACCGTTTTCGTAACTGTTATTCCTAATGCTTCAAACAACAGACAGGGAATCTGCCACCTGGGCAACTGCCCTAAATGCAGATCAGTAGTGATTGATTGATCTTTCCTCTTGAAGGATGCATGTTTAGAGCTTACTAGGTGATTTGTAAATACTGCAGTAGTAGCATTTTTTTTCCTATTTTGCTTTACGTCGAACCGACACAGATATGTCTTATGGCGATGATGGGATAGGAAATGCCTAGGAAGTGGAAAGAACGGTAGTAGCTAGACAGTCAGATGTGGGATTATAAAGAAGGAAATATACATTCTTAGACACAAACCCACCAGAATTAACTGCAGCTGCTGAACAATACAGATGCCGAATGCAGTATTAAGTAAAAGAACCTTCATTCTTAAACCAAAATCCTGCCAGAACTAAGCATCAACATTAAGAACCAAAGCATTTATAGACCATGTGACAGCCTTCGTCTACAATTGCAAAATGTTTAGTCGGTTGGTCTACTGTTGCCTTTTAAGATGATACTTGGTCTTCAAATGCGAAACACAGTAATGGACTTAAATCGCGTGGCGCTTAGTGTTTTTTATTTTACAGATAATTTTACTGAAGAAATTTTGCATTCCTTATTTTTATATTGATGTTTGAATTCTTGGCCACCAGATTGCAGGCATAGTTGCCGCTGCTGGGCCCGCAGTCGTTCCTTTGCTGTATGTAGATGACTTAGCTCTACATTACAGCTCCGGAAGGGTGGCGTTTGCTGAGAGACAGCTACAGCAAGCTATTAACCGAGTCGACAGATGGGCCCTGCAACACGGTTTTCGATTTTCAGCAGCGAAAACCTCTGTTGTACACTTCTGTCGACGTCGGCCTGTGCATCCCGAACCAGAACTCCGCTTGCGAAACAGTGTCTTACCAGTGGTTGACACCTGCAGATTCCTGGGTCTTCATTTTGATAAGAGACTTACGTGGCAGCCCCACATCCGTCAGTTGAAGGTTGCCTGCATGAAGAGACTTAACATGCTTAAGTTTCTCAGCGGCACTTCGTGGGTGGGTGACCGTGCGGTACTGCTGTGATTTTACACAGCTTCGGTCCTCTCCCGAATTGACTATGGAAGTGCGGCTTATGGCTCAGCATCAAAATCTACGCTGAGCCTTTTAGACAGTATTCACCATAGTGGAGTAAGGCTGGCAACGGGTGCTTTCCGTACTAGCCCCATTCCCAGCCTACTCGCTGAAGCGGGAGTTCCACCTTTACGGATAAGGAGGCAGGAGTTACTCCTCACGTATGCTGCCAAAATTCGTGAAATGCCGCTACATCCAAGCTATCAATGCATCTATCGTACTCAATACCACCAGCGGTACCAAGACCGGCCGAATGCCACACGGCCGGTTGGGTTTCGGATTGATAGCTTGTGTCATGATTTGAATGTTGATATCGGTGGTTGTCTTGAAAGATCTCTTAGCGAGGTACCTCCGTGGTTGGTTCCGCGACCGGATATACGTCTAGATCTGCTGCGTGGACGCAAGGTGAACTTGGATTCCTCCGTTTATCGGAGGTATTTCCAGGACTTCGTTCACTTATATCCGTCTGCGAGACTTACCTTCATGGATGGTTCAAAAATCGGAGATAATGTTGGTTGCTCTTTCGTCATTGATGATATGAGTACGATGTTCTCACTTCCTAAGGTATGTAGCGTATATACTGCAGAGCTTTATGCCATCTTAGAGGCTCTGCAGTTTGCACTGCGTGACGAAAGAAGCCACTTTCTGTTGTGTACCGATTCGTTAAGCTCTCTGCAGTCTATTGAAACCTGTTTCTCGCAACACCCACTGGTGCGGCAGATACATGACCTTCTAGCCAGGTTATGGGATGCTGGAACCAGAATCACTTTCACATGGCTTCCAAGCCACGTTGGGATTGCGGGAAACGAACTTGCGGATGAAGCTGCAAAGGAAGCTGTACTTTTACCTCCAAGACGAGTCAATGTACCTGCTAAGGATATTTGGTCTCTGCTACGTCGAACCATCTTGGCGTCCTGGGAATCGGAGTGGCTAGATATGTGAACTCCCAACAAGCTGAGAGCAATTAAGAAGACAACTACCGTGTGGCGGTCCTCTTTCCGACCTTCATGGAGAGAGGCCATAGTACTATGCAGGCTGAGGAGAGGTCATTTACGATCGACACACTCTTATCTCCTGAAGAGGGAAGACCCCCCAGTGTGTTCTTGTGGTGCCGACTTCACCGTAGCCCACATCCTCACAGAGTGCGCCGATCTCTCTGGCCAAAGACGGAGCCTCGGCCTGCAGGAAACCCTCGAACGCATACTAGCCGATGACGCGACTACTGCTGATCTCATCATCCGCTTTATGTGCGACAGTGGACTTATCAAGGGTATATAAATTACAAGTGTACTGTTACTCAGGGAACGTACGTTCCCTTTTGATACGTTAGTAATCCTTTCGGTCTAATCCTGTAATTGCTTTTTGTTATATTTTGTACTGTGTTTCCAAATTACTTGTTGAATAAATTATTTCTTTTTTATATTTTAAAGTTCTCTTCCACCTATTTGTTCAGAGAGGATGATTACCTCGTTG
Organism: Anabrus simplex; assembly: GCF_040414725.1. Lineage (NCBI taxonomy): Eukaryota > Metazoa > Arthropoda > Insecta > Orthoptera > Tettigoniidae > Anabrus > Anabrus simplex. Next base: position 1,713,824,943 of record NC_090265.1, read on the forward strand.
TACTTCCTCTTAAAACAAAAATCACCACCACCACCACCAGATTGCAGGAAAAGGTGGTGGTGGTGATTATTGTTTTAAGAGGAAGTACATCTGGGCAACCATCCTCTATATAACACTAATCAGAGGGAAAATATGGACGGGATCCTACACTTGGAAAAATGAAGGTGTCGGCCAAAGGAAGACGAGGGTAAGGGCCATGAAGGGCGTGGAAATGAAAGACTCCCTAGGCCTCGCCAACTTAATACCGTCGGGGCCTGAAAAGAACAAGAGTTGACCAAGAGAGGTCAGATAGGATAGATGAAAGTTAGGAGCCTGGCACAAAGTAAGTGGAAGCAATGCTAGGACTCAGCTAAGTGCCCCGTGGTCGCCAACCCACGTTTCAATAATCAGAGCCCCTGAGGCCCCGTTTGGTCGCCTTTTATGACAGGCAGGGGATACCATGGGTGTTATTTTACCTTCCCCACCCACAGGGGTAGAAGAGCCTAAAATGAGCAAATTGTCACTTAGTCAACAAATGCATAACTAAGTCCAATTAGTCTAGGCGAAGCTTTATCTGACCCTGTAATAATTAAGAGGAGAATTCCTCAAGGCAGTATTACTGGATATTTATGTTTCTTTATACATATAAATGATGTAAGTACAGAAGTAGAATCAGGGGGAAGGTTTTTTGGGAATGATGTTATTTCATATAGATTAGAAAAAAGTTACACGATTGTGAGCAACTGCTAAATGAACTTGATAATGTTGTGAGATGGACTGAGGGCAATGGTATGACGATAAACGGGGTTAAATGTCAGGTTGTAGGTTGCACAAATAGGAACAGCCTTCTCAGTTTTAATTACTGCATTGATGGGGTTGAAAGCTTCTTATGGTAATAATTTAAGTACCTAGGTGTTAATGTAAGAAATGACCTCCATTGGGATAATCCCATAATGGGGATTTTAAATTAAGGGTACAGGTTTCTGCACCTGGTTATGAAGTTGTTTAAAGTCTGCAGTAAGGATGTAAAGGGAAGGACATATAAGTCTGTAGTAAGACCCCAACTAATGTATGGTTCCAGTATATGGGACCCTCACCAGGATTACTTTATTCAAGAACTGGAAATATCTAAAGAGATGCAGGTCGATTTCTTCTGGGTGATTTCCAACAAAAGAGTAGTATTTCATTAACTTTGGGCTGGGAAGACTCGGGAGAACAGAGATGAGATGCCTGACTAAAAGCTGTCAGTGGAGAGATAGTATGGAATGACATTAGTAGATAATAATTCTGTGTGGTGTCGTTAAATGTAGGATAGATCACAATGCGAAAATAAAGTTGGAATTCAAGAGAACAAATTGGGGCAAAATTTGTTTATAGGAAGGGGAGTTAGGGATTGGAATAACTTACTAAGAGAGATGTTCAATAGTTTTCCAATTTCTCTGAAGTCAATTAAGAAGAGGCTCAGAAAACATCAGATAGGGAATCTGCCACCAGGCAGACTGCCCTCAATAAAGATCAGTAGTGATTGATTAAATTGCTTGATTACATTCTGAAAGATGTGATAACAGTCTACTGAATCAATGTCTTATTCTAGGCACCACACCAGGAAGGTGGAAAAATGCATCACTTAAAATGTTATATAAAGGGAAAGGTGACTCCAGCGACCCCAATTCATAGCAATGCATAGTTTTGAAATTAGTACTCTTCAGAATCCTGATGAAACTCCTTGTGAAAAGAATAGGTTCAACTGCAGATTCAAAAATTCCTGAAGAAAAATTTGGGTTTTGCACACGCACATGCAGCAAGATCTCTACAGGGACATATAAGAGAATCACTTAGAATTCCCCAAGGTAAGTTGTTCTCTTTATTTATAGATCTAAATCTTTTGACTTCATGAACACTACTATCTAAACGACAGGACATACGGCTACAATCGTACATTATTCAGTTACCATTTTCATAGCAGTTATGCCTAATGCTTCTAACATCTTCTTTAATCTCGAAGGATGCATGTTTAGGGCTTACAAGGACATTTGTAAATACTGCAGTAGTTGCTAAACAATACAGAAGTGGGATTATAAAGAAGGAAATATGCATTCTTGGACACAAAAATACACCAGAATACACTGCAGCTGCTAAGCAATGCAGATGCCAAATGCAGTATTAAGTAAAAGTACCTTCATTCCTAAACAAAAAGCCTACCAGAACTAGGAATCAACATTAAGAACGACAGCATTTATAGACCAAGTGACAGCCTTGGTCTACAATTGCAAAATGTTTATTCGGTTGGTCTACTATTGCCTTTTAATATGATACTTGGTCTTCAAATGCAAGCACAGTAATGGAATTAAAACGTGTGGCGCTTAGGTTTTTTTATTTTACTGGAAAGTTTACTGAAGATAGTTGGCATTTCTTATTTTAATATTGAAGTTTGAAGTCTTGGCACCAGAATACAGGAAAACCCTGAAATGAGCCAATTGTTGCTTAACCTACAAATGCATAACTATTTCCAATTAGACTAGGCGAAGCTTTATCTGACCCTGAAATGATTAAAAGGGGAATTCCTCAAGGGAGTGTTATAGGATATTTATTTTCCTTATACATATAAATGATGTGAGTAACGAAGTGGAATCAGAGAGAAGGCTTTTTGCGAATGATGTTATATTGTATAGAGTAAGAAATTAGTTACAAGATTGTGAGCAACTGCAAAATGACATTCATAATGTTGTGAGATGGACAGAGGGCAATGGTGTGATGATAAACAGAGTTAAAATCAGGTTGTGTGTTTCAAAAATAAGAAAAGCCATCTCAGTTTTAATTACTGCATTGATGGGGTGAAAGTACCTTATGGGAATCAATTTAATTACCTAGGTATTAATGTAAGAAAAGATCTTCATTGGGGTAATCACATAAATGGGAATGTAAATAAAGGGTACCGTACAGATATCTGCACCTGGTTATGAAGGTGTTCAATGGTGGTAGTAATGATGTAAAGGAATGGGCATATAAGTCTCTAGGAAGAACCAAACTAAAATGTGGTCCCAGTGTATGGGACCCTCACCAGGATTACTTGATTCAAAAACTGTAAAAATCTATAAAGCAGCTCGATTTGTTCTGGGTGATTTCCAACAAAAGAGTAGTGTTACAAAAAATGTTAGGCTGGGAAGACTTGGGAGAAAGGAGATGAGCTGCATGACTAAACAGTATGCTCCAAGCTGTCAGTGGAGAGATGGCATGGAATGACAATACTAGATGAATAATTCTGAGTGGTGTCTTTAAAAGTAGGAAATATCACAATGTAAAATAAAGTTGTAATTCAAGAGGACAAATTGTGGCAAAATTTGTTTATAGATAGGGAAGTTAGGGATTGGAATAACTTACTGAGAGAGATGTTCAATAAATTTCCAATTTTTTTGAAGTCATTTAAGTAAAGGCTCTGAAAACATCAGATAGGGAATATGCCACCTGGGTGACTGCCCTAAATAAAGATCAGTAGTAACTGAACACATTGCTTGATTACATTCTGAAAGATGTGATAACAGTCTGCTGAATCAGTATCTTATTCTAGGCACCATACCAGGAAGATGGAAAAAAGTATCACTCAAGTGTTATATAAAGGGAAAGGTGACTCCAGTGACCCCAATTCATATCAGGGCATAGCTTTGAAATTTGTGCTCTTCAAGAACCTGTTGAAACACCTTGTGAAACGAATACAATCAGTTGCAGATTAAAAAATTCCTGAAGAGAAATTTGTGTTTCGCACAGGCAGATCTACCATTCATGCAGCAAAATCTCTGCAGGGATAAACAAGAGAATCAATTAGACGTCAACGAGGTAAGTTGTTCTCTTCAATTATAGATCTAAAGCTTTTGACTTAATGCACACTACTATCTAAGCTACAGGACAGAGGGATACAATCGTACAATATTCAGTTACCATTTTCATAGCAGTTATTCCTAATGCTTCTAACATCTTGTTTCCTCTTGAAAGATGCATGTTTAGAGCTTACTAGGAGATCTGTAAATACTGCAGTAGTTGCTATACAATACCGAAGTGGGATTATAAACAAGGAAATATGCATCCTTAGATGCACAAACACGCCAGAATATACTGCACGTGCTAAACAGTGCAGATGCCGAATAAATTATTAAGTAAAACAACCTTCATTCTTAAAGCAAAAGCCTGTCAGAACTAAGAATAAACATTAAGAACCAAAGCATTTATAGATCAAGTGACAGCTTTGGTCTACAATTGCAAAATGTATAGTCGGTTGATCCACTATTTCTTTTTTAATATGATACCTGGTCTTCAAATGCAAAACACAGTAATGGGCTTAAATTGTGTGACGCTTAGTGTTGTTAATTTTACTGGAAATTTTACTGAAGAAGGTTGGTATTTCATGTTTTTATATTAAAGTTTGAATTTTGGTGAGGAAAATCCTGAAATGGGCAAAATGTTGAATGCACAACTATGTCCAATTAGACTAGGCAAAGCCTTATCTGACCCTGTAATAATTAAGAAGGAATTCCTCAAGGCAGTATTATTGGACATTTATGTTTCCTTATACATATAAATGATGTAAGTAAAGGAGTGTAATCAGAAGAATTTTTGCAAATGATGTTATATTGTACAGAGTAAGAAATAAGTTACAAGATTGGTAGCAACTGCAAAATGACCTTGATAATGTTGTTAGCTGGACAGAAGGCAATGGTATGATGATAAACGGGGTTAAAAGTCAGGTTGTGGGCTTCACAAATAGGAACAGCCCTCTCAGTTTAAATTGCTGCAATAATGGGGTGAAAGCTCCTTATGAGGTGGTGGTGGTGGTGGCGATTATTGTTTTAAGAGGAAGTACAACTAGGCAACCATCCTCTATATAACACTAATCAGAGAGAAAAACTGGAAGGGGTCCGACACTTCAAAAAAGGGTATTGGACAAAGGAAGACAAGGGCCACGAAGGGACTGAAAATGAAACACTTCCTAGGTCTCCATACGTAATACTGTTGGGATCGGAAAAGAAGAAGGTGGTGGTGGTGGTGATTATTGTTTTAAGAGGAAGCACAACTAGGCAACCATCCTCTATGTAACACTAATCAGAGGGAAAAATTGAAGGGATCCGACACTTCGAAAAATGAAGATATCGGTCAAAGAAAGACAAGGTCCACGAAGGGCGTGAAAATGAAAGACTCCCTAGCCCTCGCAAACCTAATAGCGTCGGGGTCGGAAACGAACAAGAGTTGACCAAGGGAGGTCGCTTAGGATAGATGAAAGTGAGTAGCCTGGCACAAGTAAGTGGAAGCAATGCCAGGACTCAGCTGAGGGCCCCGTGGTCGCTAACCCACGCTCCAAAGTTCAGAGCCCTTGGGGCACCTTTTAGTTGCCTCTTTCAACAGGCAGGAAACATCGTGAGTGTTATTCTACCGCCTCCACCCACAGGGGTTTCCTTATGAGAATCATTGTAAGTACCAAGGTGTTAATGTAAGGACTCCAACTAGAGTACGGTGCCAGTGTATGGGCCCCTCACCAGGATAACCTTCAAGAGAGTGGTGGTGATGGTGGTGATTATTGTTTTAAGAGGAAGTACAAGTAGGCAACCATCCTCTATATAACACTAATCAGAGAGAAAAATGGAAGGGGTCCGACACTTCGAAAAATGAAGGTATCGGCCAAAGAAAGACAAGGGCCACGAAGAGCGTGAAAATGAAAGACTCCCTAGCCCTCGCAAACCTAATAGCGTCGGGGTCAGAAAAGAACAAGAGTTGACCAAGGGATGTCGGATAGGATAGATAAAAGTGAGGAGCCTGGCACAAGTAAGGGGAAGAAATGCCAGGACTCAGCTGAGTGCCTCGTGATCGCCAACCCACACTCCAAAGTTCAGAGCCCCTTTTAGTCGCCTCTTACGACAGGCAGGGGATACCGTGGGTGTTATTCTACCGCCCCCACCCACAGGGGGGAAACCTTCAAGAGAAAGAAATGCAGCTCGATTTGTTCTGGTTCTTTTTTGTTTCCAACAAAAGAGTAGTGTTACAAAAACTGATGATGATGATGATGCTTGTTGTTTAAATGGGCCTAACATCTAGGTCATCAGCCCTAAAATGTACAGAAGGAAATGACAAATTAAAAGCCCAAAAACATCCACTGACCACTATTCAAAACATGAGGACGAAGGATGAATGGAAGGATGGATGGATATGAATTTGAAACTATCAGTGAAACCGACCCACAGTGCCTCACGTGCACAGTAGCTGGTGTAGAACAATAGTATTAGTGACCCAGCGACTGCTTTATAGCACAATGGTTGGTGGTGGTGGTGGTGGTGATTATTGTTTTAAGAGGAAGTACAACTAGGCAACCATCCGCTATATAACACTAATCAGAGGAATAAATGGAAGGGGTCCGACACTTCAAAAAATGAAGATATCGGCCAAAGAAAGACAAGGGCCACGAAGGGCGTGAACATGAAAGACTCCCTAGCCCTCGCAAACCTAATAGCGTCGGGGTCTGAAAAGAACAAGAGTTGACCAAGAGAGGTCGGACAGGATAGATGAAAGTGAGGAGCCTGGCACAAGTAAGTGGAAGCAATGCCAGGACTCAGCTGAGGGCCCCATGGTCGCCAACTCACGCTTCATATTTCAGAGCCCCTGGGGCCCCTCTTAGTCGCCTCTTACGACAGGCAGGGGATACCGTGGGTGTTATTCTACCGCCCCCACCCACAGGGGGTTTATAGCACAATACTGAATCTGATATTTGTAGTCGAAAGGGGTCCAAAATCCTAGTCAGCAGCCCCTCACAATGGGACTTATCACTAGGAAAGTGGAACCTTATTATTTGTCATGTTGCGGTACTAATCAAGAATAGCATAGATTCACGGTATTCCACACATTATGGTACTACACACAGGTAATAAAATTCACACGTTTATTACACACCTATCTGTTTAGGACATTACATAAAATCAGTTTCATGGTCCGTATCGCACTTCAATAGATTCACAATTAAGTATTTTTTATTTTCCACCTAGTCGATACAATGATTGCTTAAGGCAATTTAATGGTTAAAAGTGGTTCATGTTTCGTATTTTATCAACATCTTCAGCCACATAACACTGTTTAGATGAAAAATATATAAAATTGACAAAGTAATGCTTAAGAGGAAGTGTCCTTAAAATTAACATAAGATTGACAACATTAAAACAAACACCCTGAGACACAGAAAGGGTCAGCATATTATAGTTACATTAACAGAGAGTTTAGTATTCCTTTATCCAAATCTGAAAGGAATAAAGAACTGTTGTTTATCCGACAACAAGCCCTCTTGAATGGTTTCAACAATAACATGATTGATAAAATAATTAATAAATTTTCGGAGAAGCAGCATTCCAAATTAGCAATCAAACCTAGTAAAACTGAAAAATACATCAAGTTCACATATAATAATCCAAACATACATGTAATAACAAATTTATTTAAGAGAAGAAATTTCAAAATTGCATTTTCCACCAATAACAACATGAAACATCGAATGCAAGAATACATGCATAGGACAATCTGGCCGCAATTTTAAAGTTGGTTATTTGGAACGTGTGAATGCTGAAAAACATAGAAGATTCTCAGCTATGGGATCACACATGACTGCCACAGGTCATAAATTTACCGACATAGAACAAGACCTGACCATCATAAAGAAATTAAAGAAGGGCAGCTTAATGAACACATATGAAGATCTATACATTCATCTAGACCAACTTATAAAGAAAAATGATAACCTTAATGAGGCTGTAGAATATAAGAATCCTTTATATTATCAAATTCTAGTATATTTGAAAATGCTTGAGAAAGATCACGAAAAAAGAATTGGAATTTCTCCATCTACAGATAGCCCTACAACTTATTTCTCCTCAGTTGAAGCTATAGGTGGCAGCAAGGAGGTTCTTGACACACCTATATCCCCCGCTCCTCCACCTCCTCAGGTGCAAGAGCAAGGAAGAACGCATCATCAATATTACACCAGACACAAGACTGTGAAAGAATGACAGGAGTTACTGTTCCAAAGGAAAGCATGCTTAATAAGAATTGACAACTAGGAATTAGTTATATTTTCATCTGCATTAATAATAAGAACCACATTGTGATATCTGGTTTTCTTCATTTCGACAATTACCTATAAACTGTATAATTTATAATTTGACCTTTTTTCATGAATTATTAAGAAAAGAATATTCATTTAGGACATACTCTCTATGGAATATTGTACAAGTGTTTCCTTGACAACTGCTTTCAATTGTAGTAATAATTTATATATTTTCTCTTGAGTTTTTGTTTGTTTTAATGTTGTCAATCTTATGTTAATTTTAAGAACACTTCCTCTTAAGCATTACTTTGTCAATTTTATATATTTTTCATCTAAACAGTGTTATGTGGCTGAAGATGTTGATAAAATACGAAACATGAACCACTTTTAACCATTAAATTGCCTTAAGCAATCATTGTATCGACTAGGTGGAAAATAATAAATACTTACTTGTGAATCTGTTTAGGACATTGCGGTGCCATCTACAGGCAACGCAAGCCTATGGCATTCATCACATAAGGGTACTAACCACAGGGACTCGTACAATCCCGTGTTGTTCCTCATGTAGTTGGTACTAATCATAGGCAAGCCAGAACCATGGGTTCTCTTATCCCATGGTGTTGCTCATATAGTGCTACTAATCACAAACTTATTTGGTACCCAACATAGTGGTACTTCACGCAAGTAAATGCAACCCATGGTAGTTTCATGTTTCTAGTTTGATCATACCTTGGTCACCCCTTTTAGTTGTCTCTTATGACAGGCAGGGGTTACCATGGGTGTATTCTTCGTTTGCGTCCCCCACACACAGGAGGTTGTGTGTTTGGTCCGTGAGAGATATTTTTTTCTCCTCAAGTCCACCGGCAAGCCGGTTAGGACTCCCCTATCCGCCAGTGGAATATCACCTCTCCCCATGCTACGCCAGTATAATACGTTCATGGTTAACAAAAATACGTTTGGGCTGGGAAGATTTGGGAAAAAGGATACGAGTTGCATTACTAAGCAGTATGCTCTGAGGTATCAATGGAGAGTGGCAAGGAATGACATTAGTAGATAAATAATTCTGAGTGGTGTCTTTAAAAGTAGGAAAGATCACGATATGAAAATAGAGTTGGAATTCAAGAGAACAAATTGGGGCAAAATTGGTTTATAGGAAGGGGAGTTAGGAATTGGAGTAACTTACTAAGGTAGGTGTTCAATAAATTTCCAATTTCTTTGAAGTCATTTAAGAAAAGGCTCAGAAAACATCAGATAGGTAATCTGCCACCTGGGCGACTGCTCTAAATGTAGATCAGTAGTGATTGCGTACATTGCTTGATTACATTTTTTAAAATGTGATAACAGTCTGCTGAATCATGTCTTATTCCAGGCATCATACCAGAAAGAGTTAAGAATGCATCACTCAAAGTGTTATATAAAGAGAAAGGTGCCTCCAGCGACCCCATTTCATATCAATGCATAGCTTTGAAATTTGCGCTCTTCAAGATCCTGATGAAATTCTTGTGAAATTAATAGATTCAGCTCCAGATTCAAAAATTCCTGAAGAGCAATTTGGGTATTGCACAGGCAGATCTCTACAGGACCAATTAACAGAATCACTTAGATGGTGGTGGTGGTGGTGGTGGTGGTGGTGGTGGTGGTGGTGGTGGTGGTGGTGGTGGTGGTGGTGGTGGTGGTGAAGTACAACTAAGCAACCATCCTCTATATAACACTAATCAGAGAGAAAAAATGGAAAGGATCAGCCACTTCGAAAAATGAAGTTTCAGCCAAGGAAAGAACAGGGCCAGAAGGGGCATAAAAATAAAAGACTCCCTAGGCCTTGGGAAACTAATACCTTCATGGTCAGAAAGAACAAGTGTTGACCAAGAGAGGTTCTATAGGATAGATGAAAATAAGGAGCCTGGCACAAGAAAGTGTAAGCAATGCCAAGACTCAGCTAAGGGCCCCATGGTCGCCAACCCACGCTCCCGAGCTTAGAGCCCCTAGGGAAAAATCAATCACTTAGACATCGCCGAGGTAAGTTGTTCACTTTATTTGTAGATCTAATGCTTTTTACTTCATGCACACTGCTATCTAAATGACAGGACATAGGGATACAATCGTACATTATTCAGTTACCATTTTCATAACATGCTTCTAACATCTTCTTTCCTCTTGACGGATGCATGTTTAGAGCTTAATAGGAGATATGTAAATACTGCAGTAGTTGCTAAACAATGCAGAAGTGGGATTATAAAGAAGGAAATATGCATTCTTAGACACACAAACCTGCCATATATACTGTGGCTGCTAAACAATTCAGATACTAAATGCAATATTAAGTAAAAGTACCTTCATTCTTAAACCAAAAGCCTGCCAGAGCTAAGCATCTACATTAAGAACCAAAGCATTTATAGACAAAGTGACAGCCTTGGTCTACAATTGCAAAATGTTTTGTCAGTTGGTCTAGTATTGCCTTTTAAAGTGATACTTGGTCTTCAAATATGAAAAGCAGTAATGGACTTAAATCATAATGTTCTTAGGGTTGTCAATTTTATAGGAAATTTTACTGAAAAAAGTTGGCACATCTTATTTCTATATTGAAGTTTGAAGTCTTTGCCACCAGAATATAGGAAAGGCCTGAAATGTGCAAACTGTCGTTTAGTCTATGAATACATAACTACGTCCAATCAGACTAAACAAGGCTTTATCTGACCCCGTAATATTTAAGAGTGGAATTCCACAAGGCAGTATTATTGGATATTTATTTTTCCTTATACATATAAATGATGTGAGTAACGAAGTGAAATCAGAGAGAAGGCTTTTTGCGAATTATGTTATTTTGTATTGAGTAAGAAATAAGTTACAAAATTGTGGGCAACTACCAAATGAACCTGATAATGTTGTGAGAAGGTCAGAAGGCAATGGTATGATGATAAGCTGGGTTATAAGTCAGGTTGTGTGTTTCACAAATAGGAAAAGGCTTCTCTGTTTTAATTACAGCAATGATGAGCTGAAAGTTCCTTACGGGCATCATTTTCAGTACCTAGGTGTTAATGTAAGCAAAGAACTTCGTTGGGGTAATCACATAAATGGGATTGTAAATAAAGGGTACAGATTTCTGCACCTGGATATGAAGGTGTTTAAGGATTGTAGTAAGGATATAAAGGAAAGGGTATACTTTCTTGATTCAAGAACTGGAAAAAATCTAAAGGAAAGCTGGCGATTTGTTCTGGATGTTTCCAACAAAGTAGTAGTGTTACAAAAAGTTTGCAATGGGAAGACTTGGGAGAAAGGGGATGAGCTGTGTGACTAAGCAGTATGCTCCGAGCTGTCAGTGGAGAGATGGTATGGAATGACATTACTAGATGAATAAACCTGAGCGGTGTCTTTAAAAGTAGAAAGGTCACAATGTGAAAATAAAGTTGGAATTCAAGAAGACACATTGGAGCCAAATTAGTTTATAGGAAGGGGAGTTAGGGATTGGAACAACTTACTAAGGGAGATGTTCTATAAGTTTCCAATTTCTTTGAAGACGTTTAAGAAAAGGCTCAGAAAACATCAGATAGGGAATCTGTCACCTGGGCGTCCACCCTAAATGTAGAGCAGTAGTGATTGATTACATTGCTTGATTACATTCTGAAGGATGTGATAATAGTCTGCTGAATCAATGTCTTATTCTAGGCACCAAACCAGTCAGATGAAAGAATGCATCATTCAAAGTTTTATATAAAGGGAAAGGTGACTCCAGTGACCCCAATTCATATCAAGGCATAGCTTTGAAATTTGTGCTCTTCAAGATCCTGAGGAAACTCCTAGTGAAATGAATAGATTCAATGGCAGATTCAAGAATTCCTGAAGAGCAATTTGGGTTTTGCACAGGCAGATCTGCCTTTCAAGCAGCAGGACCACTACAGGGCCAAATGAGAGAATAATTTAGACATCCCCGAGGTAAATTTATCACTTTATTTATAGATCTAATGCTTTTGATTTCATGCACACTACTCTCTTGTAATTTTTTGATGATAATAATAAATAAAATCATGAATAAAAATATATAAATAAAATTGCTCAAAAACTTAATAAAATTAATAAGCATAATTAACCGAAATGTCCGTAGTATGGGCGCCAGAGTTCACCAGAATGGATCCCTCGAATTTAGATAAGAGCATGATAAGCTGTATATCCCAGGGCGTGTACATAATGCTGTGTACTGGTACATCTGTTGCAGGCCTTACCTAACCTCCTGAAAACGACTAACTAGGTAGGAACTGCACCTAGGTTTATCAATAACACTGATTCTAAAATAGCTAACTATATTCTGAACAAATTCCGTGCATGAGCACCTCATCATCATACAACATTATACATATAATACACACATAAAATATTGCTGGAAGACTCCATATTTACAACAACAACAATAATGAAAATCGTGGGAAAACGAAAGCGAGAACTAAGCTACCATTTGTAGATGGTCCGATGAACAATGTACAAGTATGAAGATAAATACCCTTCACTGTCTCTATATCAATTCGATTTACCGATTCTCATAATCGGCAGTTATCACATCACACAGATACTGTACCTTGTACTACTGTGTTCACATATTTTAACACTTGTTGTAAAGATATATACACACGTCTGTCGATCCTCAACATATAAATTTATGGAAAGTCTGAGATAGCTTTCACCAACATATAATGCTAGGCCACCACAAATGCTACAATACTTAATGCGCAAGCACTCTCCACAATCGGCCACTTTCCACAAACATAACAAGACTACGCTCCACGAACGTTTGAAGTCCAGTCCATTGCAGCCGTGTCACTCCAGTACTATGTATCAGCACCACTTCCTTCCCGTACAGTGCGTCAGTTGTAGTTGTAGTTGTAGTTATCTTCCTTCTTGTTCCTTTACAATCACCTCTACAATCACCCTTACAATGTTCCTTACAATGTCTCTCGTTGCCGCCGTATCATCAACCTTTATAGACATCAACATCCCCCTCCTCTCAGATGATACGTCTGGATTGGTGCTTGCCAGCCAATCATGAGTGAACCTCTTCTTTCTCCCAAGTTATAAACAAACACTCAGGAGTTTTACATGAATCATCAAATTTCCCTGGTACAACAACAAGCTCATCTCATCAGGCTGGGATATATACATGACTAATGGAATTTCCTGACACAAGTACATCACAACAGACACTGGGGTAGCCATATGACTTATTCAAATTACCAGAGTTATTACAGCAATGTTTTCCCACTCGTGCAAAACAAATTACTCATACCTACATATGTGGATATCTTCCAGCTTATAAATATAAATGACAAAACCTACAAATGAAATACCGATAATAATAATAATAATAATAATAATAATAATAATAATAATAATAATAATAATAATAATAATAATAATAATAAATCGAATACTGACAATAATATCTCTACCTTCTACATATAATTCGGGGGTGTGATATATGTACTATCACACTCTAAATGACAGGAATAGGGATACAATTGTACCATTCAGTTACCATTTTCATATCATGCTTTTTACATCATCTTTCCTCTTGAAGGATGCATGTTTAAAGGTTACTGGGAGGTTTGTAAATAATGCAGCATTTGCTAAACAATACAGAAGTGGGATTATAAAGAAGGAAATATGCATTCTTAGGCCTATATTACACTATCACATCTCTGTGTCACAGAAGTTTGATAATGTTTATGTGATAAAATATTTTACAGTGTAATACAGCATCTTTGATCACATCTAGCTGTGACACAGTTGTGTGATAAAAGTTATACTCATGATCATACCTTTGATCAAGTCTGTGACAATTCAGAAAGAAAATGGCGGATAATAAGCGCACATGGTCTGTGGTAACCACAAAACTTCTTATTTAATATTATGAATATTATGAATCACATGCAAAGTTGTACAATTCGAAGCACAAAGATTATAAAAGCAGGAACAGAAGACTGAAAATTGACAAAAATATTCTCTCTCTCTCTCTCTCTCTCTTGTTCTCCTCAACCTGATGATTTGTGGGTAGCATGACTGTCCTCATCCAACGACCTTCTATCCTGAGCCAGCTGCTTGATTAGTTGATATGGACGTCACCCTTTAATGCCATCGAGGAACCCTGCTCTTGGTCGTCCTCTTCTAGTATTTCCTTCCAGTTTCCCTTCAAGCAGTGTGGTGCACCATGATGAATGCTGCAGTAAATGACCTCTCCAACTACATCTTCTTTTCGCGATCATTTTCTCTTCTTCAGCTCTCTTGAGAACTTCTTCATTTGTTAGCCTGTGAGTCCAGAGTATTTGTAACATTCGACGCCAGCACCACATTTCAAATGCATCTATTCTTTTCTTATCAGCCTTTAATAGAGTCCAGGTTTCAGAGCCATAGGACACAATGCTCAAAATGAAGCTCTTAATGAAATGCTTTCTTACCGGTAGAGATATTGCCTTGGAGGTCAACAGGCTTCTTTTTTTTTAAATTTTATTGAAAGCTCCTTTAGGCTGGGCTATTTGAGAACGGACGTCCTTTCCACACCTCTGATCAGATATAATGATGCTTCCCAAATAACTGAACTGATTTACTTGAGTCAATTTTTTCTCCTTCCAACCAAACATTAACATCCTGTTTACCATCCGGGGTCTTGGTTTTTGTTTTTTTAACATTCATGTTACACTTTAGTATTAGTAGATCATTCAATTTCTTTAGTGAGGTCTGTATCTCATTCTCAGTTTCAGCTATGAGAGCAATATCATCCGCGAAACGTATTGTTTGGTATAGTTGGCCATTTATTTTTATTCCATGAGTGGTGGTGGTGGTGGTGATTATTGTTTTAAGAGGAAGTACAACTAGGCAACCATCCTCTATATAACACTAATCAGAGAGAAAAAAATGGTAGGGATCCGACACTTCGAAAAATGAAGGTATCGGCCAAAGAAAGACAAGGGCCACGAAGAGCCCTCGCAAACCTAATAACGTCGGGGTCTGAAAAGAACAAGAGTTGACCAAGAGAGGTCGGATAGGATAGATGAAAGTGAGGAGCCTAGCACAAGTAAGTGGAAGCAATGCCAGGACTCAGCTGAGGGCCCCGTTGTCGCCATCCCACGCTCCAAGGTTCAGAGCCCTTGGGGCCACTTCTAGTCGCCTCTTACGACAGGCAGGGGACTCCGTGGGTGTTATTCTACCGTCCCTACCCACAGGGGGTTGAAAATGAAAGACTCCCTAGCCCTCGCAAACCTAATAGCGTCGGGGTTGGAAAAGAATAAGAGTTAACCAAGAGAGGTCAGACAGGATAGATGAAAGTAAGGAGCCTGACACAAGTAAGTGGAGGTGGCTGATAACTCTTTCATTGCTTCTTCTAAATACACATTGAATAATAGAGGTGACAGACCACATCCCTGCCATACTCCTTTTCTTATTTTCTCATTGATTTGCTCCTTTCCTACAAACGCTGTCTGGTACTTGTACAGCTGATAGATGATTTTCCGATCTCTGTAGTCCACTTTCAGACTTCTAAGGGCTTTAAGCATAGTATTCCAGTTAACTTTATCAAACGCTTTCTCTATATCAATGAAAGCAATTAGGATGTTCTTATTGATTCTTAGGGCTTGTTCAATAATTTTTCTAAGGCTCAGAATTGCTTCTCTTGTTCCTCCGTTTCTCCTAAACCAGAATTGATCCTCTGAGAGATTTTCTTCTATTCTCCATGCGATGGTACATAATTCTTGTAAAAATTTTGGAGGCATGTGTTACCAAGCTTAACATTCTATAATATTGACATCTCTTTCTATGATTACTTTATATAATGTTGAGTTCAGTTGCACTGTTCTTCTGATATATTTATCCAGAATTTTCTCCATTGCTTTCAGCATGAAGGAGGATGCTTTGGTTTGGGCATAGTAGGTCAATGAAAATTGATTAATTTAAAAGTGCGCATAAGAGATTGAAATATTTCAGATTCCCTAACGGAATTAACATCTAATCATCTGATGGCCAAGCAGGCATCAATTTTTGATAATGAGACAAAGTGTCTCATAGTGTATTGGCACTGCCAGTGGCTACATTTAACCTACGCAGTGGCCTGCCCAGTATGCACTAGCCAGCATCTTGGTAGGTGTGCTAGGTACCAACTGATGAGCCCAGCCTAGCACACGAGGGCGAAACGCTGGCAACCAGGAATGAGTTAGCTGAAAAAAAAAAAAAAAGGAAAAAAAATTATAATGTCCTATAATGGACCATTTATATTGGTATTATAAGAGATTGAAAGACGAGAGAATTTGAAAGAATTAACATAATAAAGTGTACTAGATTGGAAGAAGAGAGATTCTTCAAGTAAAGCACAAATAAAGTGTACTAGATTGGAAGAAGAGATATTCTTCAAGTAAAGCACAAGTAAAGTGTACTGTAAGTGCCACATGTTTATTATATCTTAGATAAATAGTGATCAAGAAGTTATACAAATTCCTCAAAACAATGTCTTAATCAACTATGCCACTGCCTGCTAGAATCGTATTTTAGGTCATGTCATTTAAGAATGGTGGATGGTGACAAATTTTACACAATGCTGAACAATCACCATTGTTGTTAGCGACGTCAGCTCTGACTGAGTAAAGAGTCAAGATCTGAGTCCTGACATTGCTTCCACATACTTGTGCCAGGCTCCTCACTTTAATCTATCCTATGAGACCTCCATTGGTCAAATCTTGTTCTTTCCGACCCCGACGCTTTTAGGTTTGCGGGGCTAGGTTGTCTTTCATTTCACACCCTTCGTGGCCCTTGTCCTCCATTGTCCGATACCTTTATTTTTCGAAGTGTCGGACCCCTTTCATTTTTCTGTCTGATTAGTGTTATATAGAGGATGGTTGCCTAATTGCACTTCCTCTTAAAACAATAATCACCACCACCACCTTAGGCATAGTATGCCTTTCCAGGTTTAGGTATGAATACTGCTTTAGCTTCAGACCATGCTTTTGGGCTGTACCCTAAAGCTAGACTAGCTCTGAAGAGGTCTGTCAGGGAACTGACGAGTATCTCCCGTCCTTCCTGTAGGAGTATCGGAAGAATCTCCTCTGGCCCTGGAGCGTGGATTCATCATTATAGTACTGTGACATAACATATGATAAAAGCTTTGTCATAGCGTAATATACTCAAGAAGTCCTTAATGAGCAAATTTCATCACATTCATGTGATCTAAGATTTTATAATATTCTGTGACACAGCAATGTGATAAGTGTAATATAGGCCTTAGAAACACAAACCCACCAGAATATACTGCAGCTGCTAAACAAGGCAGATGCCGAATGCGGTAATAAGTAAAAGAACCTTCATTCATAAACCAAAAGCCCACCAGAACTAAGCATCAACATTAAGATGGAGATGGTGGTGGTGGTGATTATTGTTTTAAGAGGAAGTACAACTGGGCAACCATCCTCTATATAACACTAATCAGAGAAAAAATGGAAGGAGTCCGACACTTCAAAAAATGAAGGTATCGGCCAAAGGAAGGCAAGGGCCACGAAGGGTGTGAAAATGAAAGACTCCCTAACCCTCGCAAACCTAATAGCGTCGGGGTCGGAAAAGAACAAGAGTTGACCAAGGGAGGTCGGATAGGATGGAGGAAATTGAGGACCCTGGCACAAGTAAGGGGAAGCCATGCCAGGACTCAGCTGAGGTGGTGGTGGTGGTGGTGGTGATTATTGTTTTAAGAGGAAGTACAACTGGGCAACAATCCTCTATATAACACTAATCAGAGGGAAAAATGGAAGGGATCCGACACTTCGAAAAATGAAGATATCGGCCAAAGTAAGACAAGGGCCACGAAGGGCGTGAAAATTGACTCCCTAGCCCTCGCAAACCTAATAGCGTTGGGGTCGGAAAAGAACAAGAGTTGACCAAGGGTGGTCGGATAGGATAGATGAAAATGAGGAGCGTGGCACAAGTAAGTGGAAGCAATGCCAGGACTCAGCTGAGGGCCCCGTGTTCGCCAACCCACGCTCCAAAGTTCAGAGCCTCTGAGGCCCCTTTTAGTCGCCTCTTACGACAGGCAGGGGATGCCGTGGGTGTTATTCTACCGCCCCCATCCACAGGGGGAGGACTCAGCTGAGGGCCCCGTGGTCGCCAACACACACTCCAAAGTTCAGAGTCCCTGGGGCTCCAGGACTCAGCTAAGGGCCCCATGGTCGCCAACCCACGCTCCAAAGTTCAGAGCCCCTGGGGCCCCTTTTATTCGCCTCTTACGACTGGCAGGAGATACTGTGGGTGATATTCTACTGCCCCCACTCACAGGGGGAATCAACATTAAGAACCAAAGCATTTATAGACCATATGACAGCCTAGGTCTACAATTGCAAAATGTTTAGTCGGTTGGTCTACTATTGCCTTTTAAGATGGTACTTGGTCTTCAAATGCGAAACACATTAATGGAGTTAAATTGTGTGGCACTTAGGTTTTTAAATTTTACTGGATATTTTACTGAAGAAAGTTGGCATTTCTTATTTTTATATTGAAATTTGAAGTCTTGGCCACCATATTGCTGAAAAGCCTGATATGTGCAAATTATCGCTTAGTCTACGAATGCTTAACTACGTCCAATTAGACTAAGCGAAGCTTTATCTGACCCTACAATAATTAACAGGGGAAGTCCTCAAGGCATTATTATTGGACATTTATGTTCTCTTATACATATAAATAATGTGAGTAAATAAGTGGAATCAGAGAGAAGGCCTTTGCGATGATGTTATTGTGTACAGAGTAAGAAATAAGTTACAAGAATGTGAGCAACTGCAAAATGACCTTGATAATGTTGTGAGATGGACAGAAGGCAATGGTATGATGTTAAATGGGGTTAAAAGTCAGGTTGTGGGTCTCACAAATAGGAAAAGCGGTGGTGGTGGTGGTGATTATTGTTTTAAGAGGAAGTACAACTAGGCAACCATCCTCTATATAACACTAATCAGAGGGAAAAAATGGAAGGGGTCCGATACTTCGAAAAATGAAGATATCGACCAAAATAAGAGAAAGGCCATGAAGGGCGTGAAAATGAAAGACTCCCTAGCCCTCGCAAACCTAATAGCGTCGGGGTCGGAAAAGAACAAGAGTTGACCAAGAGAGGTCGGATAGGATAGATGAAAGTGAGGAGCCTGGCACAAGTGAGTGGAAGCAATGCCAGGACTCAGCTTAGGGCCTCGTGGACGCCAACCCACGCTCCAAAGTTCAGAGCCCCTGAGGCCCCTTTTAGTCGCCTCTTACGACAGGCAGGGGATACCGTGGGTGTTATTCTACCGCCCCCACCCACAGGGGGAAATAGGAAAAGCCCTCTCAATTTTAATTACTGCATTGACGGGGTGAATGTTCCTCATGGAAATCATTGTAAGTACCTAGGTGTTAATGTAAGGAATGATCTTCATTGGGGTAATCACATAAATGGGTTTGTATATAAAGTGTACAGATTTCTGCATCTGGTAATGAAGATGTTTAAGAGTTGTAGTAATGATGTAAAGGAATGGGCATATACCAACTTGAGTATGGTTCCAGTGTATGGGGCCGTCACCAGAATTATTGATTCAAGGACTAGAAAATCTAAGGAAAAGCAGCTCGAATTGTTCTGAGTGATTTCCAACAAAAGAGTAGTGTAACAAAAAATTAGGGCTGGGGAGACTTGGGATAAAGGAGACGAGCTGTGTGACTAAATAGTATGCTACTTGGTGTCAGTGGAGAATGGCGTGGGAGGATATTTGTAGATGAATATTTCTGAGTGGTCTCTTTAAAAGTAGGAAATATCATGATGTGATAATAAAGTTGGCATTCAAGAGGACGAATTGAGGCAATATTTATTTATAGGAAGGGGAGTTACGGATTGAAATGACTTACTAAGGGAAATGTTCAATAAATTTCCCATTTTTTTGAAGTCATTTAAGTAAAGGCTCAGAAAACATAAGATAGGGAATATGCCACCTGGGTGACTGCCCTAAATGTAGATCAGTAGTGACTGAATACATTGCTTGATTACATTCTGAAAGATGTTATAACAGTCTGCTGAATCAGTGTCTTATTCTAGGCACCAAACCATCAAGATTGAAGAATGCATCACTCAAAGTGTTATATAAAGGGAAAGGTGCCTCCAGCAACCCCAATTCATATCAAGGCATAGCTTTGAAATTTGTGCTCTCCAAGGTGCTGATGAAACTCCTTGTGAAATGAATAGATCCAACTGCAGATTCAAAAATTCCTGAAGAACAATTTGGGTTTCGCACATGCAGAGATACCATTCAAGCAGAAAGATCTCTACAGGGCCAAATAAGAGAATCACTTGGACATCCTCGAGGTAAGTTGTATGCTTTATTTATAGATCTCTAGCTTTTGACTCCATGCACACTACTATCTACACAACAGGACATAGGGATACAATCATATATTATTCAGTTACCGTTTTCATAACAGTTATGCCTAATGGTTCTAACATCTTTTTCCTCTCGAAGGATGCATGTTTAGAGCGGTGGTGGTGGTGGTGATTATTGTTTTAAGAGGAAGTACAACTAGGCAGCCATCCTCTATATAACACTAATCAGAGGAAAAAAGGGAAGGGATCCGACACTTCGAAAAATGAAGATATCAGTCAAAAAAAGACAAGGGCCACGAAGGGCGTGAAAATGAAAGAGGTGGTGGTGGTGGTGGTGATTATTGTTTTAAGAGGAAGTACAACTAGGCAACCATCCTCTATATAACACTAATCAGAGGGAAAATATGGAAGGGGGCCGACACTTCGAAAAATGAAGATGTCGGCCAAAGGAAGACAAGGGCCGCGAAGGGCGTGAAAATGAAAGACTCCCTAGCCCTCGCAAACCTAATAGCGTCGGGGTCGGAAAAGAACAAGAGTTGGCCAAGGGAGGTCGGATAGGATAGATGAAAGTGAGTAGCCTGACACAAGTAAGTGGAAGCAATGCCAGGACTCAGCTGAGGGTCCCGTGGTCGCTAACCTACGCTCCAAAGTTCAGAGCCCCTGAGGCCCCTATTAGTCGCCTCTTACGACAGGCAGGGGATGCCGTGGGTGTTATTCTACTGCCCCCACCCACAGCGGGAAGCATGTTTAGAGCCTACTGGGTGATTTTTAAATACTGCAGTAGTTGCTAAGAAATACAGAATTGGGATTATAAAGAAGGAATTACGCAATCTTAGACGCACAAACCCTCCAGAATATACTGCAGAAGCTAAACAATGCAGATGCCCAATGCATTATTAAGCCTGCCAGAACTAAGCATCAACATAATGAACCAAATCATTTATAGATCATATGACAGCCTTGGTCTCCAAATGAGATGATACTTGGTCTTCAAAAGCGAAACACTGTAATGGACTTAAATCGTATGGCGCTTAGGGTTTTTTATTTTACTGGAAATTTTACTGATGAAAGTTGGCATTTCTTAGTTTTATATTGAAATTTGGCTGATGCTTGTTGTTTTAAGGGGCCTAACATCGAAGGTCATTGGCCCCTTGAAATTTGGATTCCTGGCTGCAAGAATACAGGAAAATTCTGAAAGGAGCATATTGTCACTTAGTCTACGAATGCATAACTACATAGAATTAGACTAAACAAGGCTTTATCTGACCCTATAATAATTAAGAAGGGAATTTCAAGGCATTATTATTGGACATTTATGTTTCCTTATACATATAAATGATTTGAGTAAAGAAGTGGAATTGGAGGTGGTGGTGGTGGTGGTGATTATTGTTTTAAGAGGAAGTACAACTAGGCAACCATCCTCTATATAACACTAATCAGAGTGAAAGTATGGAAGGGGTCCGACACTTCGAAAAATGAAGATATCGGCCAAAGGAAGACAAGGGCCATGAAGGGCATGAAAATGAAAGACTCCCTAGCCCTCGCAAACCTAATAGCATCGGGGTCTGAAAAGAACAAGAGTTGACCAAGAGAGGTCGGATAGGATAGATGAAAGTGAGGAGCCTGGGACAAGTAAGTGGAAGCAATGCCAGGACTCAGCTAAGGGCCCCGTGGTCGCCAACCCACGCTCCAAAGTTCAGAGCCCTTGGGGCGGTGGAATCAGAGAGAAGGCTTTTGCGAATGATGTCATATTGTATAGAGTAAAAAATATGTCACAAGATTGTGAGCAAATGCAAAATGACCTCGATAATATTGTGAGATGGACAAAAGGCAATGCCTTGACCATAAACAGTGCTAAAAGTCAGGTTGTGAGTTTCACAAATAGGAAAAGCCCTCTCAGTTTTAATTACAGCATTGATGGGTGAAGGTTCCTTATGGGAATCATTTTAAGTTCCTAGGTGTAAATGAAAGGTAATGAAAGGAAAGATGCCTTAATGGGGTTATTACATGAATGGGATTGTAAATAAAGGGTACAGATTTTGGTACCTGGTTATGAAGGTGTTGAAGGGTTGTAGTAAAGATGTAAAGGAAAGGGCATATAAATCTCTAGTACTTAAGAACCCAACTACATTATGGTTCCAGTGTATGGTACCCTCACCAGGATTACTTGTTTCAAGAACTGGAAATTTTTTTTAAAAAAGCATCTCAATTTATTCTGGTGATTTACAACAAAAGAGTAATTTAGTGTTACAAAAACGTTTGGGCTGGGAAGACTTGGGAGAAAGGAGATGAGCTGCATGACTAAGCAGTATGCTCTGAGCTGTCAGTGGTGAGATGGCATGGAATGACACTTGTAGATGAATAATTCTGAGTGGTGTCTTTAAAAGTAGGAAATATCACAATGTGAAAACATAGTTGGAATTCAAGGGGATAAATAAGGACAAAATTTGTTTATAGGAAGGGATTGGAATAACTTACTCAGGGAGATGTTCAATAAATTTCCAATTTCTTTGAAGTCATTTAAGAAAAGTCTCAGAAAACATCAGATAGGGAATCTGCCACCTGGGTGACTGGCCTAAGTGTAGATCAGTAGTGATTGATTACATTGCTTGATATCATTCTGAAATATGTGATAACAGTCTATTGAATCAATGTCTTATTCTAGGCACCACACCAGGAAGGTGGAAGAATGCATCACTCGTAGTGTTATGTAAAGTGAAAGGTGACTCCAGTGATGCCAGTTCATATAAAGGCATAGCTTTGAAATTTGTGCTCTTCAAGATCCTGATGAAGCTCCATGTGAAATGAATAGATTCAGCTGCAGATTGAAAAATTCCTGAAGAGAAATTTTGGTTTCGCACAGGCAGATCTACCATTCATGCAGCAAGATCTCTACATGGCCAAATAAGAGAATCACTTAGACATCCCCGAGGTAAGTTGTTCACTTTTATTTGTAGATCTATAGCTTTTGACTTCATGCACACTACTATCTAAATGGCAAGGTATAGGGATACAATCACACATTATTCAGTTACCGTTTTCATAACAGTTATTGCGAATGCTAACATCTTCTTTCCTCTTGAAGGATGCATTGTTTAGAGCTTACTAGGAGATTTTTAAATGCTGCAGTAGTTGCTAAACAATACAGAAGTGGGAATATAAAGTGGTGGTGGTGGTGATTATTGTTTTAAGAGGAAGTACAACTAGGCAACCATCCTCTATATAACACCTATCAGAGGGAAAAATTGAAGGGATCCGACACTTCAAAAAATGAAGTTATTGGTCAAAGAAAGACAAAGGCCACGAAGGGCGTGAAAACGAAGGACTCCCTAGCCCTCGCAAACATAATAGCATCGGGGTTGGAAAAGAACAAGAGTTGACCAAGGGAGGTCGGATAGGATAGATGAAAGTGAGGAGCCTGGCACAAGTAAGTGGAAGCTATGCCGGGACACAGCTGAGGGCCCCGTGGTCGCCAATCCATGCTCCAAAGTTCAGAGCCCCTGAGGCCCCTTTTAGTCGCCTCTAACAACAGGCAGGGGATACCGTGGGTGTTATTCTACCGCCCCCACCCACAGGGGGAGGATTTTAAAGAAGGAAATACGCATTCTTAGACACACAAACCGCCAGAATACACTGCAGCTGCTAAACAATGCAGATGCCAATTGCAGTATTAAGTAAAAGAACCTTCATTCTTAAACCAAAAGCCTGCCAGAACTAAGCATCAACATTAAGAACCAAAGCATTTATAGACCATAGGACAGCCTTGGTCTACAATTGCAAAATGTTTATTCGGTTGGTCTTTATTGCCTTTTAAGATAATACTTGGTCTTCAAATGTGAAAAAGAGTAATGGACTTAAATCGTGTGGCGCTTAGGGTTTTTTATTTTACTGGAAATTTTACTGAAGAAAGTCGGCATTTCTTATTTTTATATTGAAATTTGGATCCTTGGCCACCAGAATACAGGAAAATTCTGAAAGGAACATATTGTCCCTTAGTCTACGAATGCTTAGACTAGGCAAAGCTTTAACTGACCTTGTAATAATCAAGAGGGGAATTCCTCAAGGCATTATTATTGGATAATTATGTGTCCTTATACATATAAATGATGTTAATGAAGAAGTGGAATCAGAGATAATGCTTTTAGTGAATGTTGATATTTTGTATAGAGTGAGAAATATGAGCAACTGCAAAATGACCTTGAAAATGTTGTGAGATGGACAAAAGACAATGGTATGATGACAAACAGGATTAAAAGTCAGGTTGTGAGTTTCACAAATAGGAAACGTCCTCTCAGTTTTATTTTCTGCATTGATGGGTTGAACGTTCTTTAACGGAATCATTGTAAGTTCTTAGGTGATAATGTAAGGAAAGATCTTCATAAGAGGAATCACATAAATAATAAAGGGTACAGGTTTCTGCACCTGGTTATTAAGGGGTTTAAGAATTGTAGTAAAAATTTAAAGGAAATGGCATTTAAGTCTCTAGTAAGGCCCCAGCTAGAGTATGGATCTAATGTATGGGACCCTCACCAGGATTACTTGATTCAAGTACTGGAAAAAGTCTAAAGAAAAACAGCTCGCTTTGTTCTGGGTGATTTCCAACAAAAGAGTAGTGTTACAAAAGAGTTTCGGCTGGGAAGACTTGGGAGAAAGGAGACGAGCTGCATGACTCAGCAGTATGCTCCGAGCTGTCAGTGGAGAGATGGCCTGGAATTATATTAGTAGATGAATAATTCTGAGTGGCGTCGTTAAAAGTAATAAAGATCACATTGTGAAAATAAAGTTGGAATTCAAGAGAACAAATTGGGGCAAAATTTGTTTATAGGAAGGGGTCTTAGGAATTGGAATAACTTACTAAGGGAGATGTTCTATAAATTTCCAATTTCTTTGAAGTTATTTAAGAAAAGGCTCAGAAAACATCAGATAGGGAATCTGCCACCTGGGCAACTGCCCTAAATGTAGATCAGTAGTGATTGATTACATTGCTCGATTACATTCTGAAAGATGAGTCTGCTGAATCAATGTCTTATTCTAGGCATCATACCAGAAAGATGGAAGGATGCATCACTCAATGTGTTACATAAAGGGAAAGGTGACTTCAGCGACCCCAATTCATATCAAGGCATAGCTTTGAAATTTGTGCTCTTCAAGATCCTGATGAAACTCCTTGTGAAATGAATAGATTCACCTGCAGATTCAATAATTCCTGAAGAGCAATTTGTGTTTTGCAAAGGCAGATCTGCCATTTAAGCAGCAAGATAACTACATGGCCAAATAAGAGAATCGTTTAGACATCCCGAGGTAAGTTGTTTGCTTTATTTATAGATCTAATGCTTTTGACTTCATGCACACTACTATCTAAATGACAGGACATAGGCATACAATCATACGTTATTCAGTTACCATTTTCATAACATGCTTCTGACATCTTCTTTCCTCTTGAACGATGCATGTTTAGAGCTTACTAGGAGATTTGTAAATAATGCAGTTGTTGCTAAGCAATACAGAAATGGGATTATAAAGAAGGAAATACGCATTCTTAGACACACAAACACACCAGTATATATTGCAGCTGCTAAAGAATGCAGATGCCGAAAGCAGTAATAAGTAAAAGAACCTTCATTCTTAAACCAAACGCCTGCCAGAACTAAGCATCAACATTAAGAACTAAAGCATTTATAGACCAATATGACAGCCTTGGTCTATAATTGAGGACTGTTTTTTCAAAACTCGCTCATTGCAAAAATGGGGTGAATTGAGTTATATACGGGACATGGATGTTAGGTCACTTGGCTTTCATGTCCTTAAACTGGTTTTAGCAAAAGTTGTTTATTGTCATCATAAAAACTCGCTCATTACTACGATATGCGGTATACCAAAACTCGCTCATTACAGCAAACGTCGCTAGACTGCTGGATATTTGGCTGACATGTCAGATTCCATTGTTTTTTTAATGTATGAATGTTAGTATCCGGACCTTAAAATCAATAAAATGTATGTTCATTTCTGCAAAGAAAGAGATTTATAAGGGAAATCAAAATGTTCAATCTCAAAGTACAAGCAAATTTTCTATACGAAATTCAATTTAGATACATGTTTGACGTGTAAAGAACTTTTATTGATAATTAAAGATACAAAAAATGACGTTGTTAGGAACAAGGCTCGTATTGATTATAAATTACACAAAGCACGAGCTAATAATTTTTTTGCCATACTTAAAGAAAAGGATGATAGTCATGTTGATGTTATATTTGACATATAACAAAATCAACCCATTCCTAAAATATCTATAGAGGAAGCATTTTACCTGAGACAAGCATGGTTATATAATCTTTGTGTCATGTCGAATGAAAAGCGACTGAACAAAAGTAAAGTTTTCTTTTATACGTGGTTGGAGACAGAAGGGGTCATGGAGCGAATGATATAGCTTCGGGTGTAAAAGACTATCTTGAGCACTTAGAAAATAATCTTCACAAGGAAGGGGCTAGATATAAAAAACTCAGGCTATTTTCAGACTCTTGTGTATCCCAAAATAAGAATAGTATTTTATTAGGATCTGTGGCACGTTTCCTCGAAAAGTCTAAAGTTTTCACATCAGTTGAACATTATTTTCCCATTCGAGGTCATAGCTTTTTGCCGCCAGATCGAGTGTTCGGGAACGTAGAGAAAAAATACAGAGAGAAAGAAGATATTGTATCGCCTATGGAGTATCACAGCCTACCCGGTGGTCACGGAAAAGTGAGAATACTGCGAAAAGATAGCAACATCTATGATCTGAAGGCAAAATCAATAAAGATTTTGAACAGGAAAGTACCTTTCAAGTGGTGGTGGTGGTGATTAATGTTTTAAGAGGAAGTACAACTAGGCAACCATCCTCTATATAACACTAATTAGAGGGAAAAAATAAAGGGATCCAACACTTCGAAAAATGAAATGTTGTGAAGTGGACAGGTGGTGGTGGTAGTGATTATTGTTTTAAGAGGAAATACAACTAGGCAACCATCCTCTATATAACACTAATGAGAGGGAAAAATGGAAGATATCGGTCAAAGGAAGACAAGGGCCACGAATGGCGTGAAAATGAAAGACTCCCTAGCCCTCGCAAACCTAATAGCGTCGGGGTCGGAAAAGAACAAGAGTTGACCAAGGGAGGCCGGATAGGATAGATGAAAGTGAGGAGCCTGGCGCAAGTAAGTGGAAGCAATGCCAGAACTCAGCTGAGGGCCTCGTGGTCGCCAACCCACACTCCAAAGTTAAGAGCCCCTGAGGCCGCTTTTAGTCGCCTCTTACGACAGGCAGGGGATACCATTTGTGTTATTCTACCGCCCCCACCCACAGAGGAGAGAAGGTATAGAGGTTCCAGCTTTTCAATACACTGTTATTAAGTAGTACCAACATTAAGTTAGAACATGAGAATTTTGGTACTGGTTTTGACACATTTAAAGTTTCATCATCAGCTGATTAAGAGAACAGGGCAAAAGGACTAAATCATAAACAATTTTAAATACACATAACAAATATAAGACGTTATTCACAGTCAAGAGGGTGTACATAGAAATATCAGCACTCTTTATGAAGAAATAAATTTAGTTGAAGTTCATTGTAATGTGACAGTCTTGTATATTCCTGCTGTGCTGTATTCACGTAAAAACACGTTGAATTGATGGTAAATAATGAGTTAAATATCTTGATGCAACATAAGATCTTGAGGGATGATTCGTTAAAAGATAGATCCAGAGATGCAGCTTCTGTACGGTGGTGGTGGTGGTGGTGAATTTTTTGTTTTAAGAGGAAGTACAACAAGGTAATCATCCTCTCTAAATATATTAGTGGAAAATAAATTTAAAATAAACGCAAAATTATCCATTTGACAAAGGAATTTGTAAACACAGTACAAAATAAAACAAAAAATAACTTATTTATCCTGAAATATTACTAATGAATCAAAAGGGAACAGCATTCCCTGAGTAATAGTACGCTTCCAATTTATCTACCCTTGATTAGTCCAGTGTCACAAATAAATCAGATGACGAGATCAGCAGTAGTCGTGTCATCGGCTAGTATGCGTTCAGGTGTTTCCTGCAGGCCGAGGATCAGTTTTAGACCTGAGAGATCAGTGCACTCTGAAAGGATGTAGGCCACGGTGAAGTCAGCACCACATGAACACACTGGGGGGTCTTCTCTCTTTAGGAGATGGTGGTGGTGATTATTGTTTTAAGAGGAATTACAACTAGGCAACCATCCTCTATATAACACTAATCAGAGGGAAAATATGGAAGGGATCCGACACTTCGAAAAATGAAGATATCGGCCAAAGGAAGACAAGGGCCACGAAGGGCGTGAACATGAAAGACTCCTAGCCCTCGCAAACCTAATAGCTTTGGGGTCGGAAAAGAACAAGAGTTAACCAAGGGAGGTCGGATAGGATAGATGAAAGTGAGGAGCCTGGCACAAGTAAGTGGAAGCAATGCCAGGACTCAGCTGAGGGCCCCATGACTCTCTCTCTTTAGGAGATAAGAGTGCGAGGATCGTAAATTACCTATCCTCAGCCTACAAAATACCATGGCCTCTCTCCGTGAAGGTCGGAAAGAGCACCGCCACACGCTAGTTGTCTTCTTAATAACTCTAAGCGTGTTGGGAGTTCACATATCTAGCCGCTCCAATTCCCAGGACGCCAAGATGGTTCGACATAGCTGAGAACAAATATCTTTAACAGGTACATTGACAGGTTGTGGAGTTAAAAGTACCGCTTCCTTTACAGCTTCATCCGCAAGTTCATTTCCCGCAATCCCAACGTGGCTTGGAAACCACACAAAAGTGATTCTGGTGCCAGCATCACTTAACCTGGCTAGAAGGTCATGAATCTGCTGCACCAGTAGGTGTTGCCAGAAACAGGCTTCAATAGACTGCAGAGAGCTTAATGTGTCGGTACACATAAGAAAGTGGCTTCCCTCATCACGCAGTGCAAACTGCAGTGCATCTAAGGTGGCGTAAAGCTCTGCAGTATACAAGCTACATATACTATGAAGCGAGATCTTCGTGCTCATATCATCGGTAATGAAAGAGCAACCAACATTATCTCTGATTTTAGATCTATCCGTGAAGATATGTTTCGCAGCCGGATATTGGTGTAGGAAGTCTTGGAAATACCTCCGAAATACAGATGATTCCATGTTCACCTTGGGTCCACGGAGTAGATCTGGAGTAGTTCCGGTCACGGAACTAATCACCGAGGTACCTTGCTGAAAGTTTGTTCAAGACAACCACTGATATCGATATTCATATCACGACACAAGCTGTAGGCCGGTTTTGGTACCTCTGGTGGTATTGGGTACTTAATATGCATTGATAAACAGGATGTAGCAGCAGTAAATTCTGCCTCCTTATCCGTAAGGGTGGAACTCCCAATTCAGCGAGTAGGCTGCGAATGGGGCTAGTACGGAAAGCTCCCGTTGTCAGCCTAACTCCACTATGGTGAATACTGTCTAAAAGGCTCAGCATAGATTTTGATGCTAAGCCATAAACCGCACTTCCACATTCAATTCGGGAGAGGATCGTTGCAGTGTAAAACTGTAGAAGTACCGCACGCTCAGCCCCTCACGAAGTGCCGCTGAGAAACTTAAACATGTTAAGTGTCTTTATTTAGGTGGTGGTGGTGATTATTGTTTTAAGAGGAAGTACAACTAGGCAACCATCCTCTATATAACATTAATCAGGCGGAAAAATGGACGGGATCCGACATTTCGAAAAATGAAGATATCGGCCAAAGAAAGATAAGGGCCACAAAGGGCGTGAAGATGAAAGACTCCCTAGCCCTCGCAAACCTAATAGCATTGGGGTCAGAAAAGAACAAGAGTTGACCAAGGGAGGTCGGATAGGATAGATGAAAGTAAGGAGCCTGGCACAAGTAAGTGGAAGCAATACCAGGACTCAGCTAAGGGCCCCGTTGTCACCAACCCACGCTCCAAAGTTCAGAGCCCCTGGGGCCCCTTTTAGTCACCTCTTACGACAGGCAGGGGATACCGTGGGTGTTATTCTACCACTCCCACCCACAGGGGGAGGTCGATTACACCCCGATGTGCTAGGTACCGGATCATTGTATCATTGGAAGACTTAACCAAATCCCTGTGGAATATAACTCCCTTGCAGGAGTTAAGGGTTTGGTGCTTCTCGATTTTCACCTCTACCTTTCCGAATAACTTGGCTTTAAGTAGCCGTCTGGACTGTTCAGCCGTAGATGCCTTTATAAGTACGGATCCATCACAGAACTTGCACATCTCGTCGACTTCTCCAGCAACAATTTCTTCGATGGTATTGCTGATCATGATACCACATTAGTCTCTTATCAAAATGGAGACTCAAGAATCTGTAGCTTCTACCACTGGTAAGACACTGTTTCGCAAGGGGAGCTCTGGTCCAGGATGTACAAGCCGACATCGACAGAAGTGTGCAACTGAGGTTTTTGCCCCTGAAATTTGAAAACCACGTTGCAGGGCCCATCTGTTGACTTGGTTAATAACTTGCTGTAGCTGTCTCTCAGCAAACACCACCCTTCCGGAGCTGTAATGTAGAGCTGAGTCATGTACATACAGCGATGGAATGACTGCAGGCCCAGCAGCGGCAAATATGCCTGGATGGCGATTGCGAATATTGTGACACTCAGTACAGATCCCTGAGGTACTCCATTTTCCCCAGTGGTGTAGAGTGTAAAGAATTCCATATTGCCAGGTAGTATCGTAAGCTTTCTCCAAGTCAAAAACACAGAGACTAGGTGTTCCTTCCAAAGAAAGGCCTCCTGAATGGCACTCTCCAGTCTGACTAGATGATCAGTGGCAGACGAATGAGAGCGAAAACCACACTGGTATTTAGACAAGAGACACTCCTTTTCAATGGCCCACACTGGATGCCGGTTAAGCATCCTTTCAAATAGCTTGCAAAGGCCATTTGTAAGGAATATTGGCCTATAACTATCCAGGAGTTCTTGATCTTTACCTGGCATGGGAATTGGTATCACAATTCTCTCACGCCATTGAGATGGAAACACACACCTCACTCCATATTCTGTTGAATAGGGTGAGGAAATCCTTGAGACATCTGTCACTCAAATGCTTAAGCATTTGATTATGGATTTTGACTGGTCCAGGAACCGTATCTTTGCATAGCGTGAGTGCACTCCGCAACTCCCACTCCATGAATGGAATGGGAAGCACTAGAGGCGAAAGAGAGATGGTGTGCCTCAGCTTCGTGCTTAATTGGTAGAAATGCAGTGTCGTATCTTCCAGAGCTGGACGAATCTGCAAAATATGAAGCAATGTGGTTGGCAATGACTAATGGAATCATAACAATATCTCCATCAGTGGAGATACCAGAGTGGTGTTGGTGGTGGTGATTATTGTTTTAAGAGGAAGTACAACTAGGCAACCATCCTCTATTAAACACTAATCAGACGGAAAAATGGAAGGGATCCGACACTTCAAAAAATGAAGATATTGGCCAAAGGAAGACAAGGGCCATGAATGGCGTGAAAATGAAAGTCTCCCTAGCCCTCGCAAACCTAATAGCGTCGGGGTCGGAAAAGAACAAGAGTTGAGGTGGTGGTGGTGGTGATTATTGTTTTAAGAGGAAGTACAACTAGGCAACCATCCTCTATATAACACTAATCAGAGAGAAAAATGGAAGGGGTCCGACACTTCAAAAAATGAAGGTATCGGCCAAAGGAAGACTAGGGCCACGAAGGGCATGAAAATGAAAGACTCCCTAGCCCTCGCAAACCTAATAGCGTCGGGGTCGGACAAGAACAAGAGTTGACCAAGGGAGGTCAGATAGGATAGATGAAAGTGAGGAGCCTGGCACAAGTAAGTGGAAGCAATGCCAGGACTCAGCTGAGGGCCCCGTGGTCGCCAACCCACGTTCCAAAGTTCAGAGCCCCTCGGGCCACTTCTAGTCGCCTCTTACGACAGGCAGGGGATACCGAGGGTGTTATTCTACCGCCCCTACCCACAGGGGGTTGAAAATGAAAGACTCCCTAGCCCTCGCAAACCTAATAGCGTCGGGGTTGGAAAAGAATAAGAGTTGACCAAGAGAGGTCAGACAGGATAGATGAAAGTAAGGAGCCTGACACAAGTAAGTGGAAGCAATGCCAGGACCCAGCTGAGGGCCCCGTGGTCGCCAACCCACGCTCGAAAGTTCAGAGCCCTTGGGGCCGCTTTTAGTTGCCTTTTATGACTGGCAGGGGATACCGTGGGTGTTATTCTACTGCCCACACCCACAGGGGGACTCATTGATCAAACAGGTTGATTATTCGCACGAGCATCCTCTCCCTAGCATAGGAAGACAGAGAACCCCATAGTATGTTACGGGCGTTCACATCTTCCAGCTTCAGGAAAGGAGGAGGCAACTGAGCAATCATATCTTGTACTGCAGGCATTACTAAACGGAGTGCGAACTGCGACTCCATCCAGCTGAGTACAGAGCGGTATTTCTTCGCTAAAGCTGTCGGAGCAAACTAGGGCACTAATGCCTCAAGTTGCCAAGCGATCCACAGCTACACTGTCTTTGGAATAAAGGCGACATCCTCTCATAATCGTGTTGTTTGCAGGTCTCAAACGAGATTCCTATAGGCAAACTGTGGAGGCCGCATAGACGGATGTCAACTGACGAAGCTCAGCTATGCTACAGTAATAACTACTGCAGTTCCACTGCAATAGTACCATTGTGTGGATAGGTAAAGCTCTGAATTTAGAATAATTTTTTGCCCTTCGTTCGGTCCATTACCTGCAAGTTCCACCGTCCTTGTCGGTATCTTTCTTTCCATCATCTCTATCCACGACAATGAGTGGTTCGGTCTCCATTGTCAACTCAGAAGAAGGAGACTCAGTGACTGGGCACTCCGTGGATGATGATCTCATTGATCAGGAACGGTAGGCCTTCTTCCTAGGAGAACTGGGTTCTCCATAAGGTGATCGAACAAAAGGGCGCCGGGGCCTCCCGCTCTTGCCCACCATTTCTGTATTTTTTGGAGGAGAGCCGGCTGATTGATTGGCGTATTTCTGCGGGGATCCTGTGACCTCTGATTGATTTGAAGAAGGCTTCTTCTCCAATTTCTTAAGGGAGCTCTGTGGCTTCACCTCCTCCTTTGTAATCTGGGCATTGGAAGGAGGGCTGGATTTTCCAGCCCTATTTGAGAACCCTTTCCCCCCACCCTGTTTGGGGACGACTTTCCAGCCGAAAGTTCCTGGGAGGACTCTTCTCAGGCAATGTTGCAATAAGGCACTTTTCGATCCTTGTGCTGTTAAAACTCCACTTTCTGTAGGGATTACCTTTTGTTGCTGGCTTTGAATTATTGATGCATTTTCTGTACTGGTGTTCTGTACAAAGCACTGTGGGCTGATCAGCACATTTGCGACCTTTACTGCGAAGGAGATGGAGAACTCCATAATGGTGGTGGTGGTGATTATAGTTTTCAGAGGAAGTACAACGGGGCAACCATCCTCTATATAACACTAATCAGAGAGAAAAAATGGAAGGGGTCCGACACTTTGAAAAAAGGTATCAGCCAAAGGAAGACAAGGGTGTGAAAATGAAAGACGCCCTTGGCCTCCATACATAATACCGTCGGGTCGGACAAAACAGGAGTCGACCTAGAGAGGTCGGATATGATAGATGAAAGAGAGGAGCCTGGCACAATTGAGTGGAAGCGATGACAGGACTCTTTTCTTTTCCTCATTTACCACTTTCTTTTTAAATTTACTTTTAATTTCCAGGTACTTAATCTTACTTCCTTCTTTCCTATCTGTATTCCTTTCTTGCTATGCTTTTGTCACTTGTTTGACAACATCCTTCAACTTTTCATTCCACCAAGATTTCTCCTTTTCCTTCACTCTCTCTGAAGTTCTGCCACAAATCTTCTCTGCACAGCTTAAAAATATGTTTTAAATTTGGTCCACTCTTCTTCTGCACTTTCTATTTCTGATATAGAGAAATGCTGTTTTAATTCCCTCTGAATTCTGAGTTACTTTATCTTTTAATTTCCATACTTTTATTTTCTTCTATCTTATTTCTTTTACTCTCACTATTTTACCTATTTTCAATTTTCTACCACTACTCTGTGGTCTCCATCAAATGCCTCACCTTGTAGCGCTGTTGCATCCTTTAACAGTTTACAATTTATTTTCTCATCCAAAAAATAATAACTGTTTTTGTCCTTCTTTGTTATTTGCTTTACGTTGCACCGGCACAGATAGGTCTTATGGTGATGATGGGACAGGAATGGCCTAGGAATGGGAAGGAAGTGGCCATGGCCTTAATTACGTTAAAGCCCCAGCATTTGCCTGGTGTGAAAATGAGAAACCACGGAAAACCATTTTCAGGGCTGCCGACAGTGGGGTTCGAACTCACTATCTCCCGGATGCAAGCTCACAGCTACATGCCCCTAACTTCACGGCCAACTTGCCCAGTTTTTTGTCCTTCTGTCAACCCTGTCATATCTAGTGATCATTCTGCTATTCTTCTTTCTAAACAAAGTGTTGCACACAATCATTCCATTTCTCTCACAAACATCTCCCTCGCTGTTTTTTTCTCCATATCCAAATGAACCAGTCACTTCTTCCTTACCAATTCTGTCATTTCCAACCTGCGCTTTGAGGTCTCCCATGACTATCACTTCCACATTGATGATCATTTCCTCGAGTATGTCCAAGAATTCCTCTATATTTTCCTCACTCTTTCCAGTTTGGGGTGCATAAACTTGGATGAAATATTTCACTCCTTTATCTATCCTCAGTCTTAGTCTACTCTATCCACATTTTCATCCAGGTTCTTTTATCAAACACCCCTACTCCATTCTTTGCCTCAACCCCTCCACTCCAGTATAGGGTGTACCCTCTAATCATCTTCACACCCTTTGACCTCACTCAGTCTCATCATTACAACATTTTCTTTCTCCATAAAATCAATCAACTCCTCGGATTTTGCTGTCAAAGTCATAACATTAATTAATCCCACATTCATAATATTAACTGCTTTTAGCAGGTTTCACCCTAATCTTTTCCAAGGCTGATAATTACCACCACTCATTTTGGGCTATTGTTATGATATATTCGCCACACCCAAAGGCATTTTAGAGCTACTGCCAGCAATTAATCAGGCTACCCCTTACATGGCGAACAGATGCCCTTGCAGCCACTCCTGCTGATAAAATCTGTACTCTTACTATTCCCGAGTACTAGGCTGCCTCTTCTGCAATCTCCACAATTTCAAAGTCCATCTCCTCTGCTGTCAATTCCATTGAGGTTTTCACTCGTAACCCAGAGCTGGGACACTTACCTGATGCTACACACTGGTCAGTGTGCTCTGGGACTCACATAGACAGGGGCGTGACTCCCTGGGCAGTGTTGCCTCCAAAGAGGGTCCATACCTGCTACCTGCTCATATATTAAATGATACAAAGAGCACTAGGAAAGTTTTGCAATGTGAGTGAACACTTTAATCTTTTTCAAAATAATTTCCATCACACTCAATACACTTCTTCATACGTCAAAACCAGTCATTCTGGCACTTTTATTCAGTTACATTTTTACACTCTTGATCCCATGCTGTCAGAAGCTCCTCATCGGATGCAAAATGCCACCCTTTTAGCTTCATCTTCACTTCTGGGAAGAGTGCAAAGTCACATGGGGCAAGATCAGGACTGTATGGAGGGTGATCAAGCACAGTCCACCCTGATCTGGCAAGAAAATCCATTGTTACATTAGCACGATGTGCTGGAGCATTGTCGTGATGCAAGAGCCAAGTGTTGATCCGTGACCTTGGACGGACCTGAGGCAGACAAGTCTCACTGTACCACTTCGCAGTAACTGTCCTTTGTGTTTCTAGCACAATCCGAATCAGGATGCCCCGTGAAGAATACTGTAATCATCCTTTTCTTCACTGACCTTGACTTTCGCACAGTCACAGGAGTACCCTCATCTTCAAACAGCCATGGAGGAGAGCCGGCTGATTGATTGGCGTATTTCTGCGGGGATCCTGTGACCTCTGATTGATTTGAAGAAGGCTTCTTCTCCAATTTCTTAAGGGAGCTCTGTGGCTTCACCTCCTCCTTTGTAATCTGG
This sequence comes from Anabrus simplex, assembly GCF_040414725.1. Lineage (NCBI taxonomy): Eukaryota > Metazoa > Arthropoda > Insecta > Orthoptera > Tettigoniidae > Anabrus > Anabrus simplex. The sequence continues at coordinate 1,713,861,445 of NC_090265.1, forward strand.
GCATTGGAAGGAGGGCTGGATTTTCCAGCCCTATTTGAGAACCCTTTCCCCCCACCCTGTTTGGGGACGACTTTCCAGCCGAAAGTTCCTGGGAGGACTCTTCTCAGGCAATGTTGCAATAAGGCACTTTTCGATCCTTGTGCTGTTAAAACTCCACTTTCTGTAGGGATTACCTTTTGTTGCTGGCTTTGAATTATTGATGCATTTTCTGTACTGGTGTTCTGTACAAAGCACTGTGGGCTGATCAGCACATTTGCGACCTTTACTGCGAAGGAGATGGAGAACTCCATAATGGTGGTGGTGGTGATTATAGTTTTCAGAGGAAGTACAACGGGGCAACCATCCTCTATATAACACTAATCAGAGAGAAAAAATGGAAGGGGTCCGACACTTTGAAAAAAGGTATCAGCCAAAGGAAGACAAGGGTGTGAAAATGAAAGACGCCCTTGGCCTCCATACATAATACCGTCGGGTCGGACAAAACAGGAGTCGACCTAGAGAGGTCGGATATGATAGATGAAAGAGAGGAGCCTGGCACAATTGAGTGGAAGCGATGACAGGACTCTTTTCTTTTCCTCATTTACCACTTTCTTTTTAAATTTACTTTTAATTTCCAGGTACTTAATCTTACTTCCTTCTTTCCTATCTGTATTCCTTTCTTGCTATGCTTTTGTCACTTGTTTGACAACATCCTTCAACTTTTCATTCCACCAAGATTTCTCCTTTTCCTTCACTCTCTCTGAAGTTCTGCCACAAATCTTCTCTGCACAGCTTAAAAATATGTTTTAAATTTGGTCCACTCTTCTTCTGCACTTTCTATTTCTGATATAGAGAAATGCTGTTTTAATTCCCTCTGAATTCTGAGTTACTTTATCTTTTAATTTCCATACTTTTATTTTCTTCTATCTTATTTCTTTTACTCTCACTATTTTACCTATTTTCAATTTTCTACCACTACTCTGTGGTCTCCATCAAATGCCTCACCTTGTAGCGCTGTTGCATCCTTTAACAGTTTACAATTTATTTTCTCATCCAAAAAATAATAACTGTTTTTGTCCTTCTTTGTTATTTGCTTTACGTTGCACCGGCACAGATAGGTCTTATGGTGATGATGGGACAGGAATGGCCTAGGAATGGGAAGGAAGTGGCCATGGCCTTAATTACGTTAAAGCCCCAGCATTTGCCTGGTGTGAAAATGAGAAACCACGGAAAACCATTTTCAGGGCTGCCGACAGTGGGGTTCGAACTCACTATCTCCCGGATGCAAGCTCACAGCTACATGCCCCTAACTTCACGGCCAACTTGCCCAGTTTTTTGTCCTTCTGTCAACCCTGTCATATCTAGTGATCATTCTGCTATTCTTCTTTCTAAACAAAGTGTTGCACACAATCATTCCATTTCTCTCACAAACATCTCCCTCGCTGTTTTTTTCTCCATATCCAAATGAACCAGTCACTTCTTCCTTACCAATTCTGTCATTTCCAACCTGCGCTTTGAGGTCTCCCATGACTATCACTTCCACATTGATGATCATTTCCTCGAGTATGTCCAAGAATTCCTCTATATTTTCCTCACTCTTTCCAGTTTGGGGTGCATAAACTTGGATGAAATATTTCACTCCTTTATCTATCCTCAGTCTTAGTCTACTCTATCCACATTTTCATCCAGGTTCTTTTATCAAACACCCCTACTCCATTCTTTGCCTCAACCCCTCCACTCCAGTATAGGGTGTACCCTCTAATCATCTTCACACCCTTTGACCTCACTCAGTCTCATCATTACAACATTTTCTTTCTCCATAAAATCAATCAACTCCTCGGATTTTGCTGTCAAAGTCATAACATTAATTAATCCCACATTCATAATATTAACTGCTTTTAGCAGGTTTCACCCTAATCTTTTCCAAGGCTGATAATTACCACCACTCATTTTGGGCTATTGTTATGATATATTCGCCACACCCAAAGGCATTTTAGAGCTACTGCCAGCAATTAATCAGGCTACCCCTTACATGGCGAACAGATGCCCTTGCAGCCACTCCTGCTGATAAAATCTGTACTCTTACTATTCCCGAGTACTAGGCTGCCTCTTCTGCAATCTCCACAATTTCAAAGTCCATCTCCTCTGCTGTCAATTCCATTGAGGTTTTCACTCGTAACCCAGAGCTGGGACACTTACCTGATGCTACACACTGGTCAGTGTGCTCTGGGACTCACATAGACAGGGGCGTGACTCCCTGGGCAGTGTTGCCTCCAAAGAGGGTCCATACCTGCTACCTGCTCATATATTAAATGATACAAAGAGCACTAGGAAAGTTTTGCAATGTGAGTGAACACTTTAATCTTTTTCAAAATAATTTCCATCACACTCAATACACTTCTTCATACGTCAAAACCAGTCATTCTGGCACTTTTATTCAGTTACATTTTTACACTCTTGATCCCATGCTGTCAGAAGCTCCTCATCGGATGCAAAATGCCACCCTTTTAGCTTCATCTTCACTTCTGGGAAGAGTGCAAAGTCACATGGGGCAAGATCAGGACTGTATGGAGGGTGATCAAGCACAGTCCACCCTGATCTGGCAAGAAAATCCATTGTTACATTAGCACGATGTGCTGGAGCATTGTCGTGATGCAAGAGCCAAGTGTTGATCCGTGACCTTGGACGGACCTGAGGCAGACAAGTCTCACTGTACCACTTCGCAGTAACTGTCCTTTGTGTTTCTAGCACAATCCGAATCAGGATGCCCCGTGAAGAATACTGTAATCATCCTTTTCTTCACTGACCTTGACTTTCGCACAGTCACAGGAGTACCCTCATCTTCAAACAGCCACACCTTGTTCTGGGATTTTGTTGGAACATCGTAATAATAAAGCCAAGTTTCATCACCTGTAACGATGTTATTGATGTTACGCGAACTCCAATTTTAAAACTGTTTTAGCATTTTTCGGCACCATTTCACTCGATGTGCCCTTCGTTCCTCTGAAAGTGAACAGGGCTCCCAAAGGGACCAAACCTTTCTAACATGGAGATGGTCACGTAGAATTGAATGAATAGCTGGTGCATGGATGTGGAGGATCTCTTCTACCTACCAATATGTCAACTGCCTCTCTTGCTGCTACATTTTCTTCACAGCTTCAATGTTTTCGTAAGTCACTGATTCAGACAGTTGCCCAGAACGAGGATCATCTTCAACCCCAAAATTTCTCCTCTGGAACTCTTTGTACCATCGAAGATTGTTGTCCAATGTGGACAGTCTGTCTCCAGCACAGGAGTCATTTCCTCCAGCACTGCTCAGCAGTTAATCCACAAGCAGAATTGTAGTGGATAGTTGCACGATATTCACCTTTAGACCACACTGACATCTTAACTTGCTTTCAATCCCGCTGCTTGGTAACAACTGGTGTGAAGGTCGCACCTTTCTGTCTTCTAGATCGGTTTTCACCCTTCACCATAACAGGGGTGTCCAGCCAACCATTTTTGCATATTGCAAAACTTTCCTAGTACCCTTTGTATGAGCAAAGAATTAGTATCAAAGATAAGGCTTTTTGTAGATGATGTTATACTGTTACATAAGTTACAGGATTGTGAACAATTGCAAAAAGAACTTTACAATATTGTGAGATGGACAACAGACAATGTTATGGTGGTAAATAGGGTGAATATAGGGTCCAGTGACTGAAAAATCCTCCAAAATCAAAGAAAATGCTCTTACAATAAAAAACGAAGAAATGGAAATAATGCAAAATAAAAACGATACCGGTATATTATTGTAACCTTGGTGCCATGAACAGAGTTTGTAGGCCTAATATGTTTTTGGTTCTACTAACTACATATTTATGCTTTTAGGAACGCCAGATGTTTCACAAGAGTAAAAGTCCTATCAGTTTTAATTGCTGTGTTGATAGGCTGAAAGTACCTCAGGGGATCACTGTGAGTACTTTGGTGTTAAGAGAAGGAAAGAACTTAATCTAGACTGTAAATAAGAGTTGCACATATCTCCATAGGCTTATGAGGGTATTTTGGGGTTATAGCAAAGTTATAAAGGAGAGGGCAGATAAGGGTAAAAACCAGCTAAAATGTGGTTGCATTGCAGGGAACTGACATCAAGATTTCTTAATACAAGAACTAGAAAATATTTGAAGGAAAACAGCACGACTTGTTCTGGTTGATTTCTGACAAAAGAGCAATGTTATGAAAATGTTGCAAACATGTCTAAGACTTGTAAGGAGAGGAGCTGTTAAACTAAGCGGTATGTTCTGAGCTGTCAGTGGAGAGTGGTGGTGGTGGTGATTATTGTTTTAAGAGGAAGTACAACTGGGCAACCATCCTCTATATAACACTAATCAGAGGGAAAAATGGAAGGGGTCCGACACTTCTAAAAGTGAAGATGTCAGCTAAAGGAAGACAAGGGCCACGAAGGGCATGAAAATGAAAGACTCCCTAGCCCTCGCAAACATAATAGCGTCGGGGTCGGAAAAGAACAAGAGTTGACCAAGGGAGGTCGGATAGTATAGATGAAAGTGAGGAGTGGTGGTGATTATTGTTTTAAGAGGAAGTACAACTAGGCAACCATCCTCTATATAACACTAATCAGAGGGGAAAATGGAAGGGATACGACACTTCGAAAAATGGAGATATCGGTCAAAGAAAGACAAGGGCCACGAAGGGCGTGAACATGAAAGACTCCCTAGCCCTCGCAAACCTAATAGCGTCGGGGTCGGAAAAGAACAAGAGTTGACCAAGAGAGGTCGGACAGGATAGATGAAAGTGAGGAGCCTGGCAGAAGTAAGTGGAAGCAATGCCAGGACTCAGCTGAGGGCCCCGTGGTCACCAACCCACGCTCCATATTTCAGAGCCCCTGGGGCCCCTTTTAGTCGCCTCTTACGACAGGCAGGGGATACCGTGGATGTTATTCTACCGCCCCCACCCACAGGGGGATGAAAGTGAGGAGCCTGGCACAAGTAAGTGGAAGCAATGCCAGGACTCAGCTAAGGGCCCCGTGGCCGCCAACCCACGCTCCAAAGTTCAGAGCCCCAGGGGCCCCTTTTAGTCGCCTCTTACGACAGGCAGGGGATACCGTGGGTGTTATTCTACTGCCCCCATCCACAGGGGGTTGAAAGTGAGGAGCCTGGCACAAGTAAGTGGAAGCAATGCTAGGCCTCAGCTAAGGGCCCCGTGGTTGCCAACTCACGTTCTAAAGTTCAGAGCCCCTGGGGGTTCTTTTAGTCGCCTCTTACGACAGGCAGGGGATACCGTGGGTGTTATTCTACTGCCCCCACCCACAGGGGGGTGTCAGTGGAGAGATGGTGTTGATGCAAGTGTGATAGATGAGATGAGAATTTTGTAGAATATCCTGTTCATTCTATCATGGTCTTAAGCACTCACGAATTTATGAGAAAATGTATCTTCAAATCAAATCAAAATCTCTTTATTTGCAAATGAGGTGTCTACCTTGGTGGCAAATGGTACACTAAAATATTTATTATTGTCAAGCAATAAATTTCAAATTAACAAGAGAAGAAGAAAATTTTCCTAGAATACAATATTATACAATTTACACTAACAATTTTTTCTATTAAACACACAGCTCATCCTTAATACATTAATATTGTTTACAAAATTCTACTTATAATATCTCCTGTACTTACAAACATAGTGAACTCCTATACAGTATGTGGAATTACTTTAAATAATACTATACAACTGGTATAAGATTAACATTTACATTGGATTTATTTACTTATTTATTTTTTACCCATTTTGGAACCTAAGTAGCATAATGACCTGCTGCGTCTTAACCAGAGCCCCTTTTGCCACCACTTTTCAGAGTTCCTGAAGGGTCTTCACAGCTACCATAGCGGTCCCAGGGCCGTCAAAGTACCCACTATACTTCACCCCTACAGGCAATCCCCTACTTCGGCTGTCCAAACTCCATAGACCAGGGGATGGAATTAATTTATTCAAACACATTTTTTTTATTTACAATATCCTGCACTGGTCGAATGCCCTCTAACATTTCATTTATTTTCTATGTTGCTTTTTATATTCTTCTTGAATATCTGTACAGATTTTGGAAAAGGATCAAACACTATCCCTGGTAAACTGTTCCACTCCTTCACGCCCGTCCCAATGAAAGAAAATTTACCCCAATCGCTTTTGCTAATATTCCTTCTAATTTTATACTTGTGTTCAGTTCTGCCGATATAATTATCTCTGCGCATATTAAGAAAAGTAACGGACCGATTATACTTCCCTGTGCAAAGCCTCTCACGGTTTTCTCCCCATGTTTCTTCTCCTGTGTAAGCTCTATATTATCATATAAGTCTAGTTTTCTCCCTTCTCTTACTTTAAGTTTCCCACCCAAGTTCCTCTTAACATTCCTGATACACTACTTTTTCTCCTGAAATCCCCCGTTACATTCTTGGTGAGGATCCCAGACACTGTTTGCATATTCCAATAATGGACGAACCACACTTAAGTAACTTTTTTCTTTTAATTCTTTGTTGCATCTTTTAAGTAGCCTCATTATGACATGTAACAATCTGTATGCTTTCCCAACAATGTTATCAACATGACCCTTCCAGTGAAAATTACTTTCAAATCTCACACCTAAGTATTTGCACTTGCCATCTTTTGGGATAACTACCCCATCCAAAGTATATTCAAATTCAGTTTTAAAGCTCCTGTTTGTGAATGTTGTAACAGTTGATTTGCCTCCATTAACCTTCATATTATTTTCTTCAACCCATTCTTGGATACTCTCAAGATCCCTTTGTAATTCTGAACAATACACAATGTTATTTATTTCCCTATAAACAATTATGTCATCTGCATACAATCTTATTTTTGATGTTATATTGTTCCCTAAATCATTTGCATATATTAAGAAAAGTAACGGTCCGATTATACTTCCCTGTGCAATTCCCTTCTGAACTTTCTCTTCCTGTGATATATTATTTCCTACTTTGACTTTCTGAACCCTTGAATTTAGAAATGTTTTAATCCAACGTATAACCCTTATGTCCAATCCTATTCGCTTTAATTTCTTTAATAATATTCCATGTTCCACTCTATCAAAGGCTTTGGAAAGATCTATGGCTATGCAATCTAACTGGCCTCCTGAATCCCACTGATCTGATATGTCCTGCTGAAATTCCACCAGTTGTGCCTCACAAGAAAATTTCTTTCTAAATCCATACTGGCTCCTCATGAACCAATTTTTATCATCACACATCCCTCTGATGTACTTTGCTATTAAACTCTCCAGTATTTTACAAACTATACTGGTCAGGCTGATTGGTCTGTAGTTCTCTTGTTTCCTTTTATCACCCTTTCCTTTATAAATTGGTATTATTATAGATTCCTCCCATTCCTTTGGTATTACACTATTATATATGACATTGTCAAAGAGAAATTTTAAATAAGGCACTTTAATAACTCCCCAGTAATTTGATCTCTTTCTGCTGCTTTTCCTTGCTGAAGCAGTTGGATTTCTCTGAAAATATCTTCATTTATGAATGAGAAGCTTCTTGTTTCTCTATGTGTTTCTCCCTCTCTATCTTCTGTTACAGTTTCTAACTCCCGACAACCTTCTATTGAATCTCTGAATTCCCTACTAAATAGATTTGCTTTCTCAGTATCTGTTAAATAGTGTTCACACCTTTCTCCCACCATTGTAGGAATTTGGATTCCTTTTCCTTTCTAGAAGCCTGGCCAGGCACCTATGTAAGAACTGGATCTTGATGGTAGAGATGAGTTATTGTTTAGTTGAAGTTATGGTTTAACAGGAGGTATACTTGCGACCAAGGAGAATGAGTAACCATGTGTTGTGGATGACATGCTTGTAAGCAGTCAATTGTTTTAAGGTTGCGATCTCCATGTACTGTGATAGGCAATTGTTAATGTTACCGTGTTTTAGCGGTAGGTAGAGGCATAAGAAGGTGCGGGCGTGAATGGGTTTCAAACTACGGAATCAAGTTACTGTAAAATTAATTTAAAATTTAACTAGGTTATATTTTCTTTTCAAAAACCAAGCAATAACAGACATGGCAGGTACAATGTAGCAAAACAAGGGGAGATACAATATTTACAGGTTTTGGGCTTCACGCCCCGACTTCAGCGATCAGCTCAGTTTTACCACAAACACAAGTTTTAACAGAGGGGCAGAAAACCCCATTCATCCCTAGGAGCCCCTGGCTCCGAATTACACAGAAAAGCCTCCACGAGGCATATGACACTCCATTTTCAAAAGAGCGATCCGCTCTTAAAATTTAAGCCTCTCAAAGGCCACACCAAACTCTATCTTCAAGCTGTCCTCTAAGGACGTATTCACAGGGGTAAAATACCCAACCTACAGAGGTCTATTACATGAAAAGAAGGTTGATTACATGACCTCTAAAATAACAATTTGAGAGGAGGCGATCTTGCACTCCTAATACACTTTGTTTTTTTAAAACCTAATCTGGCTCTGGGCCGCTAACGCAAGGGCTAATCCCATACTACAGAGGTGACTTAGAGAAGAACACTTTACATTACATAAACGAAGAATAGTTTGAGAAAATAAGTTCACCTCCAAACAAATGTGAGTGGGAGCTCGAGAGGGTTAGCACTCTCTATCCCAATATGTAGCTTTACAAGAAAAAGATGAAAAGAGTAATTACATTTTAGGAAAAGGTTACATGATGGAAATGCTTCGAACCCGCCGCGAGTGTTAAACTGCCGACCTAGCAAGAAAAGAAGTTATTAATAGGCCATTACCTGGTGTTGAACGGCTGAAGAAGAAAGAGGCGCTTCCCGCCTCCTGCTATGTACTTAATACACAGAAAGATGGAACAGAAGTGGCCCGGAGACCCCAAAATCAGCAGTTTATATCCTCTCGCGGAAGATTCTAGGTGTTAGGGGAAATAAAACACCCTCCCTCAAAGTTTTTATTGGCTAGGGAAAAGAAACCCCTACATAGAGGAAGAAGAAACACATTATTGGTGGAAAATTAATTAAAGAAATTCGGGATTGGCTAGATCCAAAATAAGGGGAGAAAGAGGGGTATACAGCCAACTTAAACCATGACAGAAAAAAATTTAACAAAGAACAAACTCTTGAAATAAAAATTTCTCCAACAAAATAGTTCTTTGATTTCGCACTAGGTTGCACTATTGTAATTCTTCAGTAGTGTCCTCTAGAAGAGAAAGTTCACACTTCTTACTTCAAGCGAAACAAAAACACATCAAAAGTGACACAGTTCAAAAACTCAAAATTTTCCACGTGGTGACATCTTCTGAGAAAGTAGAGAATTAATAGAATAGATAAAGTTCAACCTTCCTCCAGAAGAGGAGTTTCAACTGGCGCAACTTTTAAATAAACGGTGTAGAGGTGTACCGCCCGGTACAGACCTCCCCCCCCAAAAGTTCCTCCAGGGGTGACACATGAAATCAGTTTGAAACAAAGTCCAAGTAATGATGTTGATACGAAGATAGATAGCAGAAGCATATACAAGATTTCTTAATTCAGTTTCAAAATGTTGTTGTTGCAGGTGAATGAAAGTCTTTATGTTTGTAGAATTTGAATTTCTGAAGATAAACTTTTAATACTTAAAGGTGAAGAAAAATTTTGCAATGTCCACCAAATATTGTTGTTGAATTCCCAAGGGTAGTTATTGCTTATGGTGACTGTCCATGTAGTTGATGTAGATTGAGTCGAATGGCCGGACCGGCCGTTGCAGCTTGCGTCCAACGGAGGCCGCTCGGACCCCTCAAGTACCCTGAGATACCGCTCGCCCGCACTATGAGGGGAGCAGAGGTGTTGAAGTACGCCGCGCCCGCGGTGAACAGATACAGGCTGCGGGCATGTAGCAGGTCGTGCGCCGCACATCAGCCTTGGCCGGGAGGAGAGCTCCGGCTCGCCGTGCACATGTCGTCCTCGCTGGAGAGGAGGGGGCCCATCCCCCTCCCCAGTCGCTGCACGGCGCTGCGCGGCTGCGGGGGCGCTGAAACATTAAAGCTAGGCGGCAGAATTGTGTTGGACAATCATTTTCTTTGAGGGTACAGGCTTGTGGAGAGGTTGAGGGGCCAGCGGCGTGTAGATATCCATGGCATTTACTATTATGAAGCCACAGTGTAAGGTGGAGCAGGAGACGGGAGCGTGGTAATGGCCGTGGCAAGAACAGGATGGCAGTTTAACGGGTCGGGGCAGGTTTTACACAAGGCTTACATCTAAAACCAAAATATTACAGAAGGGGCAGAATGCCTTAAAGTGAAACTCAAAAAAAATATAACCTTCATATCCTTTCAAAATAATATGAAGCAAGTTAACACAGAAATTACACCGGTTTCACCTGGGACAGGTGAACTCTAAATATCCTCTCGGTGGCTGGATTACTTAGCAATAAGGTAACCGGTGTAAGAAAATCGAGAATGATACAAGGCCCATGAAATCTGGGGGCAAGCTTGCCCGCGGGAACAAAATTTTTGACCATAACCTGGTCACCTACCTTCAAGGTGGTGGGTCTCCGTCCACGATCATACCTTTCCCTAACCTTTTCATGAGATACTTTAAGATTAGCTTTAGCCTTCTTCCAAAGATCTTTAATGTTGTCCGGATCTATTGTCTCGGGCAGAATGTCATTCAGAGACCAGAGGTTAGAGAGCGGCGTGTTGGGAACGAACTTAAACATCAAAGAAGCTGGAGTAAATTTGTGAGATTCATGAACCGCCGAATTCAAAGCAAAAGCTAACCAATGCAGGGACGTGTCCCACCTAGAATGATCTTCATGATGATAGGCAATAAGTGCGGACCTGAGATTACGGTTAACCCGTTCAGCCAGAGATGGTTGAGGGTAATAAGCAGATGTAGTTACATGAGAGATGGACAAGTCAAAACAAAATTTACGAAACAGATTTGATGTAAAAGCTTTAGCATTATCAGATACAATGTATTGGCACGGACCAAAAGAAGCAAAAATAGAATTTAGGCAAGTAATGGTGGACTGAGCGGTAGCCAGCTTAGTCGGAAATAACCAGGAAAATCTTGTAAAACCATCTACACACACAAAGATGAACTTGTTGGCATTACCCTTTGACTGGGGGAAGGGTCCCACATAATCGATATACAGGCGTTCCATGGGGCGCGACGCTTGATGAGAAGACAAAAGGCCTACTTTAGTGGACATGGTGGGTTTACTGATCAAACAAGATTTACAAGCTTTTACAAGTTCCCGAATTTCACCGTCCATACCTTTCCATATGAACATTTCACGAATCTTTTCACGAGTTTTAAAGATTCCAAGATGCCCCCCCAATGGGGTCTCATGATAGTATTTGAAGATCATAGGTACAAGAACCGCTGGAACAACAACTTTCATCAACTTATCATGCCTCGAAGGGCAACATAGAACACCATTCCTTAGAACATAAGGGACAGCATGTTCCCCAGAAGAAAGGGTTTCCATTATCGGAGCCAGCGTCGGATCTTCACGTTGGTATTTCTCAATATCCCTAAAAAGCATGGGAGCATCTGTTAAGATGGCATTAACACCAGATAGTATGGACTCGGAAGGTGATGAACTGTCGACCGGTTCGTGGGTCTCTACGTCGTTATGAAACATACGGCTGAGTCCATCGGCAACAACATTTTCAGTACCTCTGATATGCCGTACATCGAATTGGAAGGCAGAAATACGGATGGCCCAACGGGCTATACGACCTGTACGACGCGGCCTACCTAAGACCCAGCTTAAGGCTTGATTATCTGTCTCCAGATCGAATTTGACGTGTTCCAGATAGAGACGGAACTTTTCTAAGGCGAATAAGACTGCCAAACCTTCAAGCTCATATATGGAGTACTTTGCTTCTTGAGCTGACAATGTCCTAGACGCATAGGCGATGGGTCGCCTCCCTAGTTCAGTCTCTTGAAGAAGAACTGCAGCTACTGCTGACGACGATGCGTCGGTTTGGACGATGAATTTCTTCGAGAAATCAGGCATAGCAAGTACAGGGGCATTACAGAGAGCTAATTTCAGATCTTCAAAAGCGGCTTGTTGAGAAGGTCCCCACTCGAATTTGATGCCTTTCCTACGAAGAAGGTTTAAGGGCGCCGCTCTATTAGCAAAATTAGGAATGAACTTCCTGAAGAAATTCACCATGCCAATGAACCTGGCGATACCTTTAATGTCCTTGGGAGGTTTAAAATCACGGATGGCCTGTGTTCTAGAATGATCGACTGCTACACCATCAGGTGACACAATATGCCCTAGGAATGACATAGAGGGCTTAGCAAAGGCAACCTTGGACAACTTAACAGTTAACCCAGCCTTACGAAGGCGATTGAGAACTTCTCGCAAATGATCTAGATGTTCTTCAAAGGTTTCGGAAAATACGACGACATCATCCAAGTAGTGATATAAGTACTCAAATTTGATGTCGGAAAAGACCCTATCTAGTAGCCTAGTGAGCACAGCTGCCCCCGTGGGGAGCCCGAAAGGCACGCGGTTGTATTCATATAAATTCCAGTCCGTGGCAAACGCTGTAAGATGTTTAGACTCTTCGGCAAGGGGAATTTGATTATAGGCCTGATTCAAGTCCAAGATGGTGAAGAACTTGGCCTTACGAAACCATGAAAAGCAAGAATGAAGGTCGGGAAGGGGCACAGATTGCAACACCACCTTCCGATTGAGAGCCCTGTAATCAATGACAGGCCTGAAGCCTCCTTGGGGTTTCGGGACTAGAAAAATAGGCGAAGAATACGCTGACTTAGAGGGCCTAATAATACCATCCTTCAACATCTGATCGATGATTTCTTTCAGAGCCTTCATTTTAGGTGGAGATAGCCTATACGGTGGAAAACGGACAGGAATTGAATCCGTGACCTCAATTTTGTATTCAATAAGGTCAGTAACACCAAGAGTATCAGAGAACACCTCGGGAAACGACTGACACAGTTTCCGAATACTATCAGCCTGCTCCTCAGGTAGATGTCTAAGGTCTAACAACATCTCATCCTGGGTAGGCGAAATAGATGAACATGATACAGAATTACACTTTAACAAGGGAATTCTACAATTGGACGCAAATTTGAATGTGCACGACCTACTCTGAAGATCGAGCACCAGACCAGTGTGAGACATGAAGTCCGCTCCCAGTATGATGGGGCAAGACAAACGCTTGGCCACAAACAATTTGATCTTCCATGTAAATTTAAAAACCCGAATTTTGACATGTAAGGAACCTAGAATTTCTAATGGAGATGAATTAGCCGAAACATATTTAACAGGAGATGAGTCATAGTCAGGGAGTTTACAAACAGATTTCAATTTAGAATACCAATCAGCCGAAATAATGGAACAAACACTGCCTGAATCTAAGAGAGCTGTTATAGGCTCGTTATTTAACTCAATCTTAAGAAAAGGAACAGGTGCGGGGGTATCCGCCGCAATCCTAAGACACTCTTTAGGGCATTCAAAAGATGAATTTGAAGGCTGGTCGTTCTCTGCATTTACAACCTGTTTACTAGGGGCTAAGTCTCGGGAAGATGGATTAGTCGGCTCAGCCGACGCCACTAGTCACTTTTTATTATTGGAATAGCTGGAATTTGCACCAGAAGTTGAGCAGGAGGGGGTGCTATTTGAGTTTGGGCAATTCTTGGCGATATGTGAGAAGGCCCCACACTTAAAACAGCCTTGTGATGACCCTACTCCATTCCTTGTCCCACTTGACTTGATCAGAGGACACTTATTCCGCAGATGTTCAGGCGACCCGCAAGCATAACATTTACGGGGATTGACTGGTCGGCGAGGTGGAGGCCGAGTGTTACTAAAGGAAGGCGGGGGTTCTTTCGCGACACGCAAAGAATCGGCGTATCTAACTCCTTCCGCTGAGACGGCCAATGCTTCAAGTTCAGAGAAGGTTTGCGGACACGCCGCGAAACACAAATATGACCTGTAGGATGGCGAAATACCTTCTACAATAGCCTGCACAATCTGATCTTCAGGAAAGTGCAGAGCAAACACCCTAGTGTAGAATTTGATATCTTGAATGAAATCAGCCAAGTTTTCATCCAAGCGCTGTACACGGTAATAGTACTTCTGAATCAAGGAGGACCTGGCCCTAGCCGGGATGAAGTTAGCTAGCAAATGGGCATGGAAATCCTCAATAGATGATTGCTCGGCAATGGCTCTTACGATTTTATCAGAGAGAATACCAATAGCATACGGATAGATAATTTGCAAAATTTGACATGGCGAAAGAGAAAAAACCAGAGCATGATCCTGAAATTCCACTAGAAATCTTAAAAATGAAATTACATCACTGGTGGTGTTGACGGAAAACTTAGAGATACCTCTAAGCAACATTGCCAATGGATGAGGCAAGCTACTGAACCCAGGTGACATAGTCGTTAAAGGTTTCAATGGCAAGGAAGTTAATTCAGAGCGGATGTTACCCAATGACGCACGGCGTTCAGATTCGTTGTTGGATGGGGCAGAAATAGTTTGAGCAGCAACGGTTATCCTATTGACTTCTCCCTGAGGAGGCTCTTCATCACTACCTACGTTCACTGTGGCGGGTTGATCAGTTTTGGGAGGAACTTCGCCGGTTAGCAATTGAGTGACCTTATTAGACAATTCAGAAATAGTTTCAAGGAGCGTATTAGCGTCCTTCCTCTGAACGTCATTCACCTTTAGAGACAACAGATCATTAACTCTATTTGCAAAGTGATACAGCCTGCCTTGCACACGCTTAATTTGATTAGGAGACGGATCGTTTTCATCAAAAAAGCTGACTACAGATGCTAGCCCAGTAATATTCTCGACGATCGTGGAAAGAGAGTCATCAATTTCTTTCTCTCCCAAATTGGGGATGGAAATGGGTAAATCAAGGGACTCTCTAAGCTTGTTGGTGTCGATTGCAACCGTGCCTCCAGATTGCACATTTCTGATAGTTAACTCGTATATCAACTCCTCTTTGCGCAAATAGTTAAGGAGGAGAACATCGCGAGGGCCGGGCATGATGACAGAACAATTTTGAAAAACTCAAAAAATTCCAGCAACTGAGACAATTGTTAGAGTTCGAATCAAAGCAATGTTTAGCCGTCAAAAGGGGCTAAATTGAGACCCATTCAACCACGCTCTGCTACCACTTGTTACCGTGTTTTAGCGGTAGGTAGAGGCGTAAGAAGGTGCGGGCGTGAATGGGTTTCAAACTACGGAATCAAGTTACTGTAAAATTAATTTAAAATTTAACTAGGTTATATTTTCTTTTCAAAAACCAAGCAATAACAGACATGGCAGGTACAATGTAGCAAAACAAGGGGAGATACAATATTTACAGGTTTTGGGCTTCACGCCCCGACTTCAGCGATCAGCTCAGTTTTACCACAAACACAAGTTTTAACAGAGGGGCAGAAAACCCCATTCATCCCTAGGAGCCCCTGGCTCCGAATTACACAGAAAAGCCTCCACGAGGCATATGACACTCCATTTTCAAAAGAGCGATCCGCTCTTAAAATTTAAGCCTCTCAAAGGCCACACCAAACTCTACCTTCAAGCTGTCCTCTAAGGACGTATTCACAGGGGTAAAATACCCAACCTACAGAGGTCTATTACATGAAAAGAAGGTTGATTACATGACCTCTAAAATAACAATTTGAGAGGAGGCGATCTTGCACTCCTAATACACTTTGTTTTTTTAAAACCTAATCTGGCTCTGGGCCGCTAACGCAAGGGCTAATCCCATACTACAGAGGTGACTTAGAGAAGAACACTTTACATTACATAAACGAAGAATAGTTTGAGAAAATAAGTTCACCTCCAAACAAATGTGAGTGGGAGCTCGAGAGGGTTAGCACTCTCTATCCCAATATGTAGCTTTACAAGAAAAAGATGAAAAGAGTAATTACATTTTAGGAAAAGGTTACATGATGGAAATGCTTCGAACCCGCCGCGAGTGTTAAACTGCCGACCTAGCAAGAAAAGAAGTTATTAATAGGCCATTACCTGGTGTTGAACGGCTGAAGAAGAAAGAGGCGCTTCCCGCCTCCTGCTATGTACTTAATACACAGAAAGATGGAACAGAAGTGGCCCGGAGACCCCAAAATCAGCAGTTTATATCCTCTCGCGGAAGATTCTAGGCGTTAGGGGAAATAAAACACCCTCCCTCAAAGTTTTTATTGGCTAGGGAAAAGAAACCCCTACATAGAGGAAGAAGAAACACATTATTGGTGGAAAATTAATTAAAGAAATTCGGGATTGGCTAGATCCAAAATAAGGGGAGAAAGAGGGGTATACAGCCAACTTAAACCATGACAGAAAAAAATTTAACAAAGAACAAACTCTTGAAATAAAAATTTCTCCAACAAAATAGTTCTTTGATTTCGCACTAGGTTGCACTATTGTAATTCTTCAGTAGTGTCCTCTAGAAGAGAAAGTTCACACTTCTTACTTCAAGCGAAACAAAAACACATCAAAAGTGACACAGTTCAAAAACTCAAAATTTTCCACGTGGTGACATCTTCTGAGAAAGTAGAGAATTAATAGAATAGATAAAGTTCAACCTTCCTCCAGAAGAGGAGTTTCAACTGGCGCAACTTTTAAATAAACGGTGTAGAGGTGTACCGCCCGGTACAGTTAAAATGGTGGTTTGTTGATGTGTATATGATTATGTGAAGTTAAGGTGAAATAAATAAGTGTACCAACTGACAGCATTTCATGTGCATCTTTGTGGATACATCAATGTGAAATGGTATTAGTAGAAGAATAAGCTTGAAAGGGGTTTTAAACGCAGGAAAATTCATTATATATGAAAAAGTTGCAAATCGAGAGGATAAATTGGAATAAAGAAGAAACAGGAATTGGATTAATTTATCAAGGAAGATGTTTGATGAATTTCCAACTTTTTTGAATCATTTAAGAAAAGACTAAGTAAACGACTGACAGAGAATCCATCACCTGGGTGACATCATTGTTATTGTTATTTAGAACAACATATGTTCCATTTTGAGACATTTTCTGCTTTAAGACGAATCCAACTGTGTAGCATCAATGTTCCCTCTCCCAATCTATTCTTTTTTGCACTGACTACTCAATGGATCAGGTATCTGTGACAGTACCTCTACCACTTGACAGATTCCATGTACAGACTTAACCTATCATGGCTTGCCATTTGACTGTTAGATCACAGCTGTCATATTTACCATCTCTGGGTTACAGTGCTCCAGTACTTTAGAACAGTTAAAGCTGGATGTAGCAATCCCTAACCACTCATCCTCTGCATTCTTTTGTATGAGTGTCTGTAAAATGCTTTTTGTCTACTTTCAGAGGTAACTATCATCCCCACTTACAACATAGATACTCTCTGTTACTGGGTTCCTGCATACAAGACCATGTTACCTTCTTACGGCGGCCGACGTACGATCTACCTTTAGGATTGCAAGAAGAATTCTTCAACATATCACCTGAAATTCTAAAGATGTACCTGTTTATGAATCGAAATGTCCTATGTCCTATACCTGCAGTCACTTTAAGGAACTGTCCATATTTTCATCTGTGAACCTTGCATAAATTTTATTCAACATGTTAATTAGATATAATTTCTATTATAAAAAATAAAGCCCTCCAGTATCCATCACCCAAAAATGAAAATATGTTTTTTAAATGTCTCATTTAAATAAAGAAACTTGTTAAGAATTGCAACAGAATAGACATTTTTTATCTACTATGAATTAATATGTGTTAACTTGGATCACCTAATACTACAATGTTTCTAAGAAATGCTCAAAACGTAATGTTTCAAATATGGACCTGTGCATGGGATTTTTGGTACAGACAGATAAAAGGCTTGATGTTGATTGTTTCCTGTATTTATACAGACAAAATATTATTCAATTAGAGAGTAAGTTAGTCATATTTACCAGCAGCAGCTATTGTACTCAATCACCAACAATGTACAAAAGAAATAATATGAGATACTTTTCCTCACAAGAACTGTTTCTATTAAATTTAAATTTCAAGAAAATGTATGCTTTTGTTTTTCTGCCTTTATTTGAACGAGCACACAAACTGACCTGCACTCTGGCAGCGCTTGTCAGAGTGTGTCAAGCAGATCTCACAGGCACTGCTTGCAAACATAGGTCACTGTACAAAATACTGTTTGGCTTTGGTCTGTATGTGGTGTTACATGCTGAAGAAGCTGCATAATGCAACACTCAGTGCAGCATGAAACAAGCACAAGTAAACACTGCTTTACTTTTCCACCACTAGAGTACAGCATATGGCAAGCACAATAGAGATAACACCCAGCGTTACCAATTTTGCAATCTTGTCACTGTATCTCATGACAATTATATCTTTAAACAACAATATATTACTCGTTCTCATGTCTAAATAGACACCTAGCAACTTTTCTTAAACTCGTATTAGCAACAGAAATATATCTTTCTCAGTGTGTACAGAATGACACAGTTACCTTTACTTACCAGAATGTAAGCACAAAACATCACAATTGCTACATTTTTGGTGTTTATGTGTTTATGAATAGCATCAATAAATTAATTTTGTGTACAATGATATAGGGTGCACTGGATATTCCTTCCAAATTTATAGGCCTATGTATGTAAATTAGCCTACAAATTGAAGGTAAGGTATTTCGTAAATTTCAGTTTCACAGTAAATGAAATTGTGACCATATGTTTCTTCACGTGTTTATGTTGGAAACATATGTGGTTATTTATTCCTATGTGAGGTAAGCACATGTTTTTGTGAGTACCACATGAATGATGGTGATGTGTGAATGTGGAATGTTTTTCCTCTAAAGGGCCCAACAAATTAGATCCCATGGCATTCAGTCATAGGCGTTTTACAAATCTATGAATATGATATGCTGATCTTTACTGTGCAATACCAATATAAATGGTCCCTTATTGGACATTATAAATTTTCTGGCTAACTCATTCCTGGTTGCCAGTGTTTCGCCCCCGTGTGCTGGGTTGGGCTCATCAGTTGGTAGCTAGCACACCAAGACGCATGGCTAGTGGATACCGTGGAGGCCACTGCGTAGACTACTTGAAGCCACCAGCAGTGCCAATGCACTATGAGAGACTTTGTCTAACTACCAAAGAAAAGAAAAATTTATTTTGGAAAAACTATTAATTGTAAGTTATATGAAAAAATTTGGTGATATCTCTACTTTTATGTAGGTGACATTCCCACAAAGTTTCGTGAAAATCCATGCTTTAGGTAAAAAAATCTTTTTATCTCCGGAGTATCATCTTAAGGCCACGGCTGCTTCCTTCCAAGGACGTAAAGCAAATTCTAAATAAAAAGTAAAAATCTCTTCACAACCCCTTCCAAGGAAAAATTGTATCCCCGCTACTGGTCTGAAATTATTTTGTGGGTACGCCATTGGATCATCATTTAAGGTACAAGGTAAGCACAAAGAATGGTCAGATACTCAAAATACACCACCATAAATGATGCGGTTATGGCTCAAAAGTACTAAAGAGAGGGGATCTAGTGTTTTAAGTAGAATGCTACTCAATAGAACGTGACTTCCCATTTTAAAAATATTTCATGCATCGACTGCCATTAAAGCCTCGGCTGTCTTGATGAAAAGATATCAATCAATCAATATTGATCTGCATTTAGGGCAGTCGCCCAGGTGGCAGATTCCCTATTTGTAGATTTCCTAGCCTTTTCCTAAATGATTTCAAACAAATTGGAAATTTATTGAACGGCTCCCTTGGTAAGTTATTCCAATCCCTAACTCCCCTTCCTTTAAATGAATATTTGCCCCAGTTTGTCCTCTTGAATTCCAACTTT
This sequence comes from Anabrus simplex, assembly GCF_040414725.1. Lineage (NCBI taxonomy): Eukaryota > Metazoa > Arthropoda > Insecta > Orthoptera > Tettigoniidae > Anabrus > Anabrus simplex. The sequence continues at coordinate 1,713,881,249 of NC_090265.1, forward strand.
ATCTTCATATCTTTCCTACTTTTATAAACGCCACTCAAACTTATTCATCTACTAATGTCATTCAACGCCATCTCTCCGCTGACAGCTCGAAACATACCACTTAGTCGAGCAGCTTTTCTTCTTTCTCTCAATTCTTCCCAACCCAAATTTTGCAACATTTTTGTAACGCTACTCTTTTGTCGGAGATCACCCAGAACAAATCGAGCTGCTTTTCTTTGGATTTTTTCCAGTTCTTGAATCAGATAATCATGGTGAGGGTCCCATACACTGGAACCATACTCTAGTTGCGGGTCTTACCAGAGACTTATATGCCCTCTCCTTTACATCCTTACTACAACCCCTAAACACCCTCATAACCACGTGCAGATTTGTACCCTTTATTTACAATCCCATTTATGTGATTACCCCAAAGAAGATCTTCCCCCTTATATTAACACCTAGATACTTACAATGATCCCCAAAAGGAACTTTCACCCCATCAACGCAGTAATTAAAACTGAGAGGACTTATCCTATTTGTGAAACTCACAACCTGACTTTTAACCCCGTTTATCAACATACCATTGCCTGCTGTCCATCTCACAACATTTTCGAAGTCATGTTGCAGTTGCTCATAATCTCGTAACTTAATCACTCTATAGAGAATAACATCATCCGCAAAAAGCCTTACTTCCGATTCCACTCCTTTATTCATATCATTTGCCTTGAGGAATTCCCCTCTTAATTATTACAGGGTCAGATAAAGCTTCACCTACTCTAATTCTCTGAGATCTATTTTCTAGAAATATAGCAACCCATTCAGTCACACTTTTGTCTAGTCCAATTGCACTCATTTTTGCCAGTAGTCTCCCATGATCCACCCAATCAAATGCTTTAGACAGGTCAATCAAGATACAGTCCATTTGACCTCCAGAATCCAAGATATCTGCTATATCTTGCTGAAATCCTACAAGTTGAGCTTCAGTGGAATAACCTTTCCTAAAACCGAATTGCCTTCTATCGAACCAGTTATTAATTTCACAAACATGTCTAATATAATCAGAAAGAATGCCTTCCCAAAGCTTACATACAATGCATGTCAAACTTACTGGCCTGTAATTTTCAGCTTTATGTCTATCACCCTTTCCCTTATACACAGGGGGCTACAATAGCAACTCTCGATCTGGTATAGGTCCTCCGACCAAACAATAATCAAATAAGTACTTCAGATATGGTACTATATCCCAACCCATTGTCTTTGGTATATCTCCAGAAACCTGATGAATTCCAGCCTCTTTTCTAGTTTTCAACTTTTGTATCTTATTGTAAATGTCATTTTTACCATATGTAAATATTATTACTTCTTTGGCCTTAGTCTACTCCTCTATCTCAACATTATCCTTGTAACCAACAATCTTTACATACTGCTGACTGAATACTTCTGCCTTTTGAAGATCCTCATAAACACACTCCCCTCGTTCATTAATTATTCCTGGAATGTCCTTCTTGCAACCTGTTTCTGCTTTAAAATGCCTATGCATACTCTTCCATTTTTCACTAAAATTTGTATGACCCCTAATTATGCTTGCCATCATGTTATCCTTAGCTGCCTTCTTTGCTAGATTCAATTTTCTAGTAAGTTCCTTCAATTTCTCCTTACTTCCACAGCCATTTCTAACTCTATTTCTTTCCAGTCTGCACCTCCTTCTTAGTCTCTTTATTTCTCTATTATAATAAGGTGGGTCTTTACCATTCCTTACCACCCTTAATGGTACAAACCTGTTTTCGCATTCCTCAACAATTTCTTAAAACCCATCTCAGAGTCTGTTAACATTTTTATTTACCGTTTTCCACCGATCATAGTTACTATTTAGAAACTGCCTCATGCCTGCTTTATCAGTCATATGGTACAGCCTAACAGTCCTACTTTTAAGACCTTCCTTTCTATCACATTTATTTTTAACTACCACAAAAACAGCTTTATGATTACTAATACCATCTATTACTTCAGTTTCCCTATAGAGCTCATCTGGTTTTATCAGCACCACATCCAGGATATTTTTCCCTCTGGTTGGTTCCATCACTTTCTGAATCAGCTGTCCTTCCCATATTAACTTATTTGCCATTTGTTGGTCATGCTTCCTGTCGTTTGCATTTCCTTCCCGATAGACATCTGGCAAATTCAGATCTCCCGCTACAATCACATTTCTTTCCATGTCGTTCACATAGTCGGCTATCCTATCAAATAATTCCGAATCCACGTCAGTGCTACCCTTTCCCGATCTGTACACTCCAAATATATCAAGTTGCCTATTATCTTTAGAAATGAGCCTTACACCTAGAATTTCATGTGTCTCATCTTTAACTTTTTCGTAGCTTACAAATTCTTCTTTCACCAGAATGAACACTCCCCCTCCCACCATTCCTATCCTATCTGTACGATACACACTCCAGTGCCGTGAGAAAATTTCTGCATCCATTATATCATTTCTCAGCCATGATTCAACTCTTATTACAATATCTGGTAAATATATATCTATTAAATTACTCAATTCTATTCCTTTCTTTACAATACTTCAATAGTTCAACACTAACATTTTTATGTCATCCCTACTTGATTTCCAGTTCCCTGTTCCCTTATCACCACTCCCTAGGCCATCCCGTTTCCCTGAATGTACCTCCCTATTACCCTTCCAAACAAATTTCCTAACTTATACGTACCACTGCGGTTTAAATGAAGGACATCTGAGCGCAGATCCCTATCTCCTACCCACCAATTAGGATCTAGAAATTTCACTCCTAGTTTCCCACATTCCCACTCCATAGTCTCATTTAAATACCCAATCACCCTCCAGTCAGTATCCCTCCTACACAGTATTCCACTACTAACAATCTCCGCTTTCTTAAACTTCACCCGAGCTGCATTTACCAGATCCCACACATCTCCAACTATGTTGGTACTTATATCAGCTTGCCTTACGTTGTTGGTTCTAACGTGAAACACTACCATCTTCTCCTTCCCCTCCTCCCTATCTTCTACTTTCCTCAACATCTGCTTCAACCTAATTCCTGGATAACATTCTACCCTGGTTCCCTTTCTTCCACACACTTTCCCCACATGTCTAACGATGGAATCCCCCCTGACCAGAGCCTCAACCCTACCCACCTCATTTGATCCCCTCCCCTCCTCGTCAGTGGTGGTGGTGATTATTGTTTTAAGAGGAAGTACAACTAGGCAACCATCCTCTATATAACACTAATCAGAGAGAAAAATGGAAGGGACCGACACTTCGAAAAATGAAGATATCGGCCAAAGGAAGACAAGGGCCACGAAGGGCATGAAAATGAAAGACTCCCTAGCCCTCGCAAACCTAATAGCGTCGGGGTCTGAAAAGAACAAGAGTTGACCAAGAGAGGTCGGAAAGGATAGATGAAAGTGAGGAGCCTGGCACAAGTAAGTGGAAGCAATGCCAGGACTCAGCTAAGCCCCTCCTCGTCAGTCCTATCTTTCCTGATAGCTGCAGAAGCTACTTCCTCCTCCCTTTTCTCGTTCCCATGACCCTGTTCCACCTGTCTTTCCCTATCCACTACTCTACATTTCCCTTTCCTACCTTTTCTCTTCCTCTTACTTCCACACATCTCACCAACAGTTCCCTGTCCCTCATCTTCCCTCTGTTGTTCTACCTGGAGTGACTTGTACCGATTTCTCACAGACACCTGTCCTGAATTCTGATCCTGAATAGGGCCCTTAGCCTGCAATCCCCTTCCCCTTAGAACATTAGACCACCTGTCTTCTACAACTCCCCCCTTTCCTTCCCCTCCCTCTTGTACACCTACTGTAACCTGTACATTGTTTGAGGGAGTCCTATCTTCCTTCCTGTCTTCTGTGAGAATCCTAATTATCTCCCTCAAACTTTCCATCTGGTGGTGGTGGTGATTATTATTTTAAGAGGTGGTGGTGGTGGTGATTATTGTTTTAAGAGGAAGTACAACTAGGCAACCATCCTCTACATAACACTAATCAGAGAGGAAAAATGGAAGGGGTCCGACACTTCGAAAAATGAAGGTATTGGCCAAAAGAAGACAAGGGCCACGAAGGGTGTGAAAACGAAAGACTCCCTAGCCCTCGCAAACCTAATAGCGTCGGGGTCGGAAAAGAACAAGAGTTGACCAAGGGAGGTCGGACAGGATAGATTAAAGTGAGGAGCCTGGCACAAGTTAGTGGAAGCAATGCCAGGACTCAGCTGAGGGCCCCGTTGTCGCCAACCCATGCTCCAAATTTCAGATCCCCTGAGGCCCCTTTTAGTCGCCTCTTACGACAGGCACGGGATACCGTGGGTGTTATTCTACCGCCCCCACCCACAGGGGGTGAAGGTCGGAAAGAGGACCGCCACACTGTAGTTGTCCTTAATTGCTCTCAGCTTGTTGGGAGTTCGGATATCTAGCCACTCCGATTCCCAGGACGCCAAGATGGTCCGACGTAGCTGAGAACAACAATCCTTAGCAGGTACATTGACTGGTCTTGGAGGTAAAAGTATAGCTTCCTTTGCAGCTTCATCCGCAAGTTCGTTTCCCGCAATCCCAACGTGGCTTGGAAGCCACGCGAAAGTGATTATGGTGAGAGCATCCCATAACCTGGCTAGAAGGTCATGTATCTGCCGCACCAGTGGGTGTTGCGAGAAACAGGTTTCAATAGACTGCAGAGAGCTTAACGAATCGGTACACAACAGAAAGTGGCTTCTTTCGTCACGCAGTGCAAACTGCAGAGCCTTTAAGATGGCGTAAAGCTCTGCAGTATACACGCTACATACTTTCGGGAGCGAGATCTTCGTGCTGATATCATCAATGACGAAAGAGCAACAAACATAATCTCCGATTTTTGAACCATCCGTGAAGATAAGTCTCGCAGCCGGATATTGGTGAACAAAGTCCTCGAAATACCTCCGATAAACGGAGGAATCCGTGTTCACCTTTGGTCCACGTAGCAGATCTAGACGTATATCCGGTCGCGGAACCAACCACGGAGGTACCCCGCTAAGAGTTCTTTCAAGACAACCACCGATATCAATATTCAAATCATGACACAAGCTATCAATCCGAAACACAAACGGCCGTGTGGCATTCGGCCGGTCTTGGTACCGCTACTGGTATTGAGTACGATAGATGCATTGATAGCTTGGGTGTAGCGGCATTTCACGAATTTTGGCAGCGTACGTGAGGAGTAGCTGCTGCCTCATTATCCGTAAGGGTGGAACTCCCGCTTCAGCGAGTAGGCGGGGAATGGGGCTAGTACGGAAACCACCCGTTGCCAGCCTTATTCCACCATGGTGAATACTGTCTAAAAGTCTCAGCGTAGATTTTCATGCTGAGCCATTAGCCGCACTTCCATAGTCACTCCGGGAGATGACCGTAGCCGTGTAAAATCGCAGCAGTACCGCACGGTCAGCCCCCCACGAAGTGCCGCTGAGAAACTTAAGCATGTTAAGTCTCTTCATGCAGGCAACCTTCAACTGATTATTAGTGATTATTGTTTTAAAAGGAAGTACAACTAGGCAACCATCCTCTATATAACACTAATCAGAGGGAAAATATGGAAGGGGTCCGACACTTCGAAAAATGAAGTTATCGGCCAAAGGAAGACAAGGGCCACGAAGGGCGTGAAAATGAAAGACTCCCTAGCCCTCGCAAACCTAATAGCGTCGGGGTCGGAAAAGAACAAGAGTTGCCCAAGGGAGGTCGAATAGGATAGGTGAAAGTGAGGAGCCTGGCACAAGTAAGTGGAAGCAATGCCAGGACCCAGCTGAGGACCCCGTGGTCGCCAACCCACGCTCCAAAGTTCAGAGTCCCTGGGGCCCTTCAACTGACGGATGTGGGGCTGCCACGTAAGTCTCTTATCAAAATGGAGACCCAGAAATTTGCAGGTGTCAACCACTGGTAAGACACTATTTCGCAAGCGGAGCTCTGGTTCGGGATGCACAGGCCGACGTCGACAGAAGTGTACAACAGAGGTTTTCGCTGCTGAAAATCGAAAAACCCATGTTGCAGGGCCCATATGTCGACTCTGTTAATAGCTTGCTGTAGATGTCTCTCAGCAAACGCCACCCTTCCAGAGCTGTAATGTAGAGCTAAGTCGTCTACATACAGCGAAGGAACGACTGCAGGCCCAGCAGCGGCAACTATGCCGTTGATGGTGATTGCGGACAGCGTGACACTCAGTACCGATCCCTGAGGTACTCCATTTTCCTGAACGTAATATTGAGAAAAAGCATTCCCTACACGGACTCGAAAGAGACGGAGGGACATGAAGTTCTCAATAAACGTTGGCAAATATCCCCGAAATCCCCACTGGTGTAGTGTGGAGAGAATTCCATATCGCCAGGTAGTGTCGTAAGCTTTCTCCAGGTCAAGAAACACGGCGACTAGCTGTTCCTTCCGGAGAAAGGCCTCCTGAATGGCGCTCTCCAGTCTGACCAGGTGATCAGTTGCAGACCGATGAGAGCGAAAACCACACTGGTAGTTAGACAAGAGACCCTCCTTTTCCATGGCCCACACAAGACGCCGGTTAACCATCTTTTCAAATAGCTTACAGAGGCCATTTGTAAGGCATATTGGCCGATAACTATCCAGAAGTTTTGGATCCTTACCTGGCTTGGGAATTGGTATTACAATTCCCTCATGCCATTGAGATGGAAACACTCCCTCACTCCATATTCTGTTGAATAGGGTGAGGATATCCTTGAGACATCTGTCACTCAAATGCTTAAAGCATTTGATTATGGATTTTGTCCGGTCCAGGAGCCGTATCTCTGCATAGCGCAAGTGCACTTCGCAACTCCCACTCCGTGAAGGCCACGTTGTAGGGATGCGAAGCACTAGAGGCAAAAGAGAGATGGTGTGCCTCTGCTTCGCGCTTGATAGGAAGAAATGCAGGGTCGTATTTCCTAGAGCTGGACGTATCTGCGAAATGTGACGCGATGTGGTCTGCGATGACTGAAGGAATCGTAACTATATCTCCATTAATGGAGATTCCGGGTACTGAGGGCACATTCTGTACTCCGACAATACGGCGGAGTTTTGTCCACACTTGTGATGACGGAGTATGTGCCGTGATGGATGACACATACTTTTCCCATGTAGCTTTCTTACTTTCTCGAATCAAAAAGCGGGCCTTCGCGCCCAGACGCTTAAATGCGATATGATTGGCCATCGTAGGATTCCGACGATAATGCTTAAAAGCCCGTCGGCGATCACGTATGGCTGCTGCAATTTCGTCCGTCCACCATGGGACCTGTTTCCGGCCACGAATACCGGACGAGGAAGGAATTGTTTCCTCTGCAGCAGCCAAAATTCCAGTAGTAATGGAAGAGACGTGGTCGTCAACAGACTCCAGCATATCATCAGCCATCACTGCGCGTTTTGTAAATTCTGGCCATTTTGCCCGCCGAAGTAACCAGCGCTTGGGTACTTCGGACTGTATTTGATTCAAGAGAGACAGAATTATCGGGAAGTGGTCACTATCACAGAGGTCGTCGTGAACTTGCCACCGTAGCAGGGGAACTAGCGCACGGCTACACAAAGTGACATCCAGGTGTGAGAATGGGCCATGCGCGCTACTGAAATGTGTCGGTTCCCCTGTATTGAGCACACAAAGATCAAATAGGTTGATCATTCGCTCGAGCATCCTCCCCCTAGAACAGGAAGATGGAGAACCCCATAGTGTGTTACGGGCCTTCACATCCCCCAGCATGAGGAAAGGAGGAGGCAACTGAGCGATCAAATCTTGTAGTGCATGTATATCAAGGTTATAATCCGGTGGAAAGTACACGTTGCAAACCGTTGTCATTACTGGCAACGGAGTGCGAACTGCAACTGCATCTAGCTGAGTACGGAGCGGTACTTCTTGGCTGAAGATGTCGGAGCGAACTAGGGTACAAACGCCCCCAGTTGCCGCGCCATCCACAGCTAATCTGTCTTTAGAATAAAGACGATATCCCCTCATAGTCAAGTCGTGTCCAGGTCTCAAACGAGATTCCTGTAGACAGTCTATGGAGGCCGCGTAGACGGATATCAATTGACGTAACTCAGCTAGGCGACAGTGGTAACTACTGCAGTTCCACTGCAATAGTGCCATTGTGTGGATTAGTAGTGTTGCGAAATTAGGTCAATTGCTTGCCCTTCCTTTTGTCAACTACCTGCCATTTTCCGCCGTTCTTGTCGGTATTCTCGTCATCATCCACGATAATGAGTGCTTCAGTCTCCATCGTCTCCTCAGAAGGAGGTGGCGCGGTGACCGAACACTCAGCGGACGGTGATCTCATTGATCTGGGACAGTGGGCCTTCTTCCTGGGGGAACTAGGTTCTCTAGAAAGAGATCGAACAAGAGGACGTCGGGGCCTCTCACTCTTACCCACCGTTTTCGAATACTTCGGAGGAGGACTGGCAAGTAGTATAATTGGATGGTTCTGCGGCCTCCTCCTCCTCCCGCCGGAAATTTGAATTTTTGAGGGAAATTTGAATTTTGGCGGGAGATTTGAATTTTGGCGCGAGATTTGAATTTGTAAGCAAAGCCACGTGCTTTTTGACAGCTGTCATCGACAACAACGCATCGCTAACCTCACTGCTGCCATCTTGACGGGCCTAAACCTCAGTGGTACCAACTTAACCTAACTAGCGCGAGGTAAACAAAGCCACGTGTTTCTTGACAGCCAGGTGCTTTTTGACAGACAACAACGCATCGCTAACCTCAGTACCGCCATCTTGACGTGCCTAAACCTCAGTAGTACCAACTTAACCTAACTAGCGTGAGGTAAACAAATCCACGTGTTTTTTGACAGCCACGTGCTTTTTGACAGACAACAACGCATCGCTAACCTCAGTACTACCATCTTGACGTGCCTAATTCTCAGTAGTTCCAACTTAACCTCACTAGCGCGAGATAACAAAGCCACGTGTTTTTGACAGCCACGTGCTTTTTTGACAGCTTTCATCCGCCATCTTTAAACCGCAGACACCGTGCTGGCCGCTTTATCGCAGTAGCTGCAAATTCGTCACCTGTCATCCGCAGTGCTGCCATCTTGGCGGGCCTATACCTTAGTGCTACCAACTTAACCTCACTAGCGCGAGATAAACAAATCCACGTGCAGTTGTCATCCACCATCTTTAATCTATAGAACACAGTGCTGCCCTCTTTAGCTAGATAACTGTGGTGGCAGGCAATTCTACGTGACAACAGCCATCTTTGAGCACCGTGCTGCCCTCTATGTGGTGGCGGCATATTTTACATGCTCTTGTTTGGAAACAAACCCACGCGCTTTTTTTTGACAGCCATCATCCGCCATATTTAAGCAGCAAAGTACAGTGCTGCCCTCTTTGTGGTAGCGGCAAATTCCACGTGCTCTTGTTTGGAAACAAACCCACATGCTTTTTTGACAGCTGTCACCCGCCATCTTTAGCCAACAGAGCACTATGCTACTATCATGCGGGCAATTTCGTTAGCTGTCATCCGCCATCTTTAATGAACAGAGCACCGTGCTGCCATCTTTGTGTTGGCATCTTTATTCTTTGACATGTGGTGGCGGATAATTTGAAAAATGCTTTTTGACAGCAGCCATCTTCAATCAACAGAGCACCGTGCTGTGCACTCTTTGTGGTAGCGGTAGACAATTTAAAAGAACATGTCAAGGAATACCTTTGTTCTAAGAAGATATTACAAGAAAAGTGATTAAGAATATAATCGAACACGGTACTCGATACAACATATGATTAGAACATCAGTTGATGTGTTTACAACATATCTGGTGTATACGTTTGTTCTAAGAGAAAAAGTAAGACTAAAATTTTGAACAGCTTGCGTAAGATAGCAACTCTTATAACTTCCTTTACTTTGCTAAGGCATAGCTTTATCGAACATACAACGCAATCTTATGCATAAGGCAGTGCACATATCGCGTACCTGCATGTTTATACTTGAACACATACTGCTGTTCATAGTTCGATATTGTAGAACACTGCATTGCAAGACTAGAATCAAACACTTTTGAGGAAAAAAATTCTGTTCTCGACATACTTACCGAACTAGACGATACTATACTTACGAATCTGCTCAACACCTTCTCTCTTGCTTTTCTTCTATGAGTAATAAACAAAAACTCTATCTTGCAAATAAGGAGCGGGAGGAAGGTAATACCTAATCTAAAATAAAAGAATATGCTAATTCTACATTATTTATTTACATCTTGTATGTACAAGTTTTATCTCGAATCGTTTTACCGTAGTGATGTTTGCGTACTTCTCCCTTCTCAACACAATTCTTATATGTACAAGTTTAAACTTGAATTATTTGCTGTTCTATACTCTCAGCGTACTTCTTATTATCTTTATACAATATGTACAGTGAATTGTGATGTAAGACAGCTTAACGTATATATTTTACAAAGTACACACCTCTAGCATAATGTTTACACACACACACGCGCACACACACACACACACACATGCATCTGCTTTATGTAAACTAGTACCGATCAATACTACTATCAACATTATTAAGGGCTACCTTACTAATTAAATGAGTGTACAACTGGTGCTTCTTGCTTCTAATGACAGACATTTACTTATGCAAAATAGGTGGATTACTTTTAATGCAATTGTTATAGTTTTCAAAACTTAGCTAATTCTGAACGACATTCTTTTTAACCCCTTCAATCTCTTTATTTGTAGTTCATTTAAGAGTTTTATGCAATATGACTTGGATTTAGTACCTACAAATGAATCGATAATATTCCCAGCACATTCATCTTTAATTTTACCTAGAACCTTTTTGTTCACTAGCGGTAGATGATATTGATTATTTGCAGGATAGTTACTTGTATCAAACCTACCCAAGTCTGGCTTTATATCATTGTAATAGTCATCAGTTTTGATTTGATAAATAAACGAATCGGTATCTGTGTAGAGCAATTGCGCATTATGCGCGTACTTCTTCATCATATAATCATAATGAAGTGTTTCAGCCAATTCAAGTACTGCAAAGCCGACGTAGGTAGGTTTGTCATTCTTAACCCTAACACGATTCATCTGTATAATAACTAAATTCTCATGTATGATGGTACAGCTGTGGAAATTTGGTTTACTTATTAAATAGTTAGCACCGTACCTTTTCTTAATATTTTCCCAGTTTGTAATCAATTTTACATCAACGCGTTTGTCAACATTTTTCATAGTCTTACCAAACACACTGTTATTCATGAGCTTGTAGAAATCTTTTTCAAAATCGTTAACCGCATTCGTTCTTAAATTATTGTTCAGATCGATATATGACTTTAGCCACGGTGACTGATTAAATTCTAGTACGCGATGAATTTTGGATAACTTCAAACCATGCTGCAAACACTGTTTTAAATTTCGGTAATGAATGATATACTTAGATTTATCACACAAATTAGCAATTAGCATTTTCGTCGTTGATGCGATGTACGGGGACTTCACATTTTCTGGGCAGAAAGGTAAGTCATTATGAGAAGTGTGTAACTCTTTAGGATACTGTAAGTTAACTTCGAGGAAATAGCCTTTATCAGCTTCATCGCCTAGGGCGTGCAGCTGTAAAGCATCAATTTCGCACTGCGTTAGCCAGCGGAAACCACTCACCGGTAGATGCTGACTCATCGCCCACTCATACTGATTATTAGCATCGAGATAAACGATATACTGAGATTCCTGACTAGAATCGAAACTCGGCATGTACTTATTATTTGCTTTAGAATACCGCCCGCTGCACTGACTTAGATCGCCTCGAATAGATGATTTTATAAAGTGCACCAAATCAATATCGGTTAGCAGTTCCAAATTCACCTGCGTGTATTTTAACATCGCATCCCAACTTAACCCAGGCGCAGTAAAATACTGACATGGGTCAAGGCTGTAGGTTTTCTTGCAAACACAGCGAAAATTTTCAAAAACATCAGCTAACAAAAGTACATCCGTCTTTAAATATAAATCGGAGTATTCACCCAGCGTTTGAATGTGGAACTGCTCCCATATATGTTGTGCATGTAAATAGTCATCATCACGAATATCTGCAGAATTCAGCGAGCTGTAAAAGGATTGTTTCGATGGTAAGGCACGTTCTTCGAGGCTTTCTAAGCAGTCAAGATATTCATAACAAAAAACACCCTTACGCCGAAGTAAATTAAACTGCGCTTCTTCAGGAAAAACGCGTCGAATTTCCGTAAATTGTTCTGGCTGTAAATGACTAGAAAGTTTATCGAGGCTACTCGCCATAAAGCGAAACGAGTCAAGGAATCTCAGTTTTATAGAATGCTCCGCATCTACTTTTACAGACTTTGCAAACGCAATGTACCGCTCTTTATTCTGAGGGATTATATCTACTTTTTCATCTGAAGCTCCAAATTGTGAAATGATGAAATGTGAGTCGTAACCAGATAAGTTATGAAAAATTACAGGGATAAATTTAGGAACTCTGTACTTAAGATTACAGCTATAATGAGCGGCACATCTGTAGACACCAGTTAAATGATCATGATCAAAAACTTTAGGGTCATTTTCGTAAAATTCCCCATCACAAATGCTACACTTTGTAGCACGTTCATGATCATTTAACTGAATTTCGGTGAGTGGCTTCATAGGAATATTACTATTTAGAATACGACCAAGACGAACTGCATCACTTTCAAGTCTTTCTAAAAATACTTTAGCAGCATCAGGTCCTCGATACAGCTCTAACTTGTTAAGCGTACTATCATAACTACACTTGATGTAATACGCGAAGCTATACGGGACATGCATGTGCGTAGTATTAGTGAAAGAGTTGTCAGGATTAGGTAAGCATGTGTTGCATGGCGTGAGGATGGCTTCAAAGTCTGCATAAATCACGAAAGGTACCCACATCTGCTTGTGAAAATTTGTAAATTTTAAAACATCATTGCCTGTAGTAGGTATCTCTGTACGTACATGATTGCAGTCATTCTTGGAATGCTTCGTTAACTGATCTTCAGTTCTAAAATACAACAAGCATCCATCACATAGCCACTTTTTGTAACACCTGTTTGACAATTGACTACCAACAAGTCTACTCAGATTTTTAATCCAGCAAAAGTGGCTATTTTCACTGTTTTCGATATAGAGTAAGTTAACATGAGTACTCTTCTTATGACATGTATAATACAGAGGACCTACTACAGACTTTTTCTCTACACCATACACATTAATGCTAATGTTATTTAGTTCCTCAAAGCGCTTAATATCTTTTAACTGCATAGGAAATTCTGTACTATCGAAATTTAGTTGCGTTGAATAGTGTGGATACGATGATGTTCTCTTAGGTACGTCTGATTTAGCAGGATTTAAAGCCGACATCACCGCCCATGCAAAACATGCTTCGTCATTGTTTTGGATGTTTACAACAGCTTTTCTTTGCTGAATCCATGTCGGCAGCTCGATGTGCGAAGATCCACGCATAGGATTGTACTTATTGATGTTAACTTCTAGATACATTATTTCAACTAAAGCCCACCCTGATTCCTTTTCCTGAAATTCCTCGCTCTTAGTTGAAATAATGTTAGAGACATCCCTAAGTACATCACCAAAATTAGTTGACTGACTTATGACAAAATTCTTCGTATTAAATGATTTAATGTCCGTTATTTCGGATTCATCCGTGCTTTTAATGTACAAGGCGAAAAGTTCAAAATTAACTTTAAATAAATTATGATTGGACAAAGATTTAGCAAGAAGCTGTTGTACATCCGGTTGAACACAATTTAAAAAGTTTGAAGTGCTCTGAAACTTTTGACTGGTGCGAATTCTGTAACTAGAAATCCTACTTTTAAATGCTGTATTAATTTCCTCCATGTTTGCGTTACTACCACTTCTACACGCATTATTTTTATGTGCATTACTCCGTAAGTGTCCCTGAAAATGCGAAGATGGTACATCGATGTTACAGTGCTCGCAGTGAATAGTTTGAAGTTCATGATTTTTTCTAGGTTTTTTACTACTAGTACTTTCTACAGCTACATCCGTTTTTTTACGCTTTTCTCCTATTACCTGAGGGCAAGTAGATATCTGATGTGCTTCTACTAAGTGAGCCTCGTATCGCTCTACGTTAGCGAAATACACACTACAAACTTTACATAAAGCAGATGTTATGCTAGGGTGTTTTGATTTCATATGGCGCATGAAGTTAACTCGTCTTGTAAACGTTACATTGCATTCCTCACAGCAGGGGAACATCTGAAAAAAGAACAACCAATAGAGATTAGGCGAAAGTTACGATGTTCGGAAGAAACTAAGTTTCAACGTGTAGAGATCGGACATGGCTGTGAGTTTGAAATTATAAGATTAACCTCTTCTACAGCATGCTGACTGAAGAGAATAACTATTTATCAATAGACTAAAGTTACGATGTTCGGAAGAAAACCAAGTTTCAACGTATAGAGGTCGGACATTGCTGTAAGTTTGAAATTATAAGATTAACCTCGTCTATAGCATGAGGATTGAAGAGAACAACTATTTATCAATAGACTAAAGTTACGATGTTCGGAATAAACCCAGTTTCAGCCTGTTGAGGTCAGACATAGCTATGTGTGTTTGAAATTATAAGATTAACCTCGTCTACAGCATGAGGATTGAAGAAAATAACTATTTATCAATAGACTAAAGTTACGATGTTCGGAAGAAAACCAAGTTTCAACGTATAGAGGTCGGACATTGCTGTAAGTTTGAAATTATAAGATTAACCTCGTCTATAGCATGAGGATTGAAGAGAACAACTATTTATCAATAGACTAAAGTTACGATGTTCGGAAGAAACCCAGTTTCAACGTATGGAGGTCGGACATTGCTGTGAGTTTGAAATTATAAGATTAACCTCGTCTATAGCATGAGGATTGAAGAGAACGTCTATTTATCAATAGACTAAAGTTACGATGTTCGGAAGAAAACCAAGTTTCAACGTATAGATGTCGGACATTGCTGTAAGTTTGAAATTATAAGGTTAACCTCGTCTATAGCATGAGGATTGAAGAGAACAACTATTTATGATTACCTTAAAGTTAAGATGTTCGGAAGAAACCAAGTTTCAACGTATAGAGGTCAGACATAACTTAAAATCTTCACGCTGCAAACTGTTACTCGGATGAAAAAAATGCGTGCGTTCAAGCCTGAAACTCGAATGATAATATTCTGGTCGTACTTAAAAAGGAAAGAACAAACATATATGAATGTAGTGTAGGGTGCATCAGCTAGGATATACTAACAATTTGTTGGTTATTTTGATCCACCTTTTCAATACAATATTGAAAAGGTGGATCAAAATAACCAACAAATTGTTAGTATATCATAGCATAGTTCAATACGGGTCTAATAATGAGATTAGTTACATGTAATACATCAGCTAGCCTAGCTATCTTTACAACTCAAAGTTCGAAAACATACCTTAAAAATGCACGCGCTGCAGACTGTTACCCGGATGAATAAAATGCGTACTCTCAAGCCTGTAAGGTGGTGGTGGTGGTGATTATTGTTTTAAGAGGAAGTACAACTAGGCAACCATCCTCTCTATAACACTAATCAGAGGGAAGAATGGAAGGGGTCCGACACTTCGAAAAATTAAGATATCGGCCAAATGAAGGCAAGGCCCACGAAGGGCGTGAAAATGAAAGACTCCCTAGCCCTCGCAAACCTAATAGCGTCGGGGTCGGAAAAGAACAAGAGTTAACCAAGAGAGGTGGTGGTGATTATTGTTTTAAGAGGAAGTACAACTAGGCAACCATCCTCTATATAACACTAATCAGAGGGAAAAATGGAAGGGATACGATACTTCGAAAAATGAAGATGTCGGCCAAAGGAAGACAAGGGCCACGAAGGGCGTGAAAATGAAAGACTCCCTAGCCCTCGCAAACCTAATAGCGTCGGGGTCGGAAAAGAACAAGAGTTGACCAAGGGAGGTCGGATAGGACAGATGAAAGTGAGGAGCCTGACACAAGTAAGTAGAAGCAATGCCAGGACTCAGCTGAGGGCCCCGTGGTCGCCAACCCACGCTCCAAAGTTTAGAGTGGTGGTGATTATTGTTTTAAGAGGAAGTACAACTAGGCAACCATCCTCTATATAACACTAATCAGAGGGAAAAATGGAAGGGGTCCGACGCTTCGAAAAATGAAGATATCGGTCAAAGGAAGGCAAGGGCCATGAAGGGCGTGAAAATGAAAGACTCCCTAGCCCTCGCAAACCTAATAGCGTCGGGGTCGGAAAAGAACAAGAGTTGACCAAGAGAGGTCGGATAGGATAGATGAAAGTGAGGAGCCTGACACAAGTAAGCGGAAGCAATGCCAGGACTCAGCTGAGGGCCCCGTGGTCGCCAACCCACGCTCCAAAGTTTAGAGCCCCTGGGGTTTCAAGCCTGTAACTCGAATGATAATCTTCTAGTTGTACCTAAAAAAAAGTATATGAATGTAGATGTTTATTACCTAGCGTAGAAGTTGCTTTGCAAACAGTAACTAACAGTTCAGGCTTACCTTAAGTTAAAGGATGAAGAATAATATTCACAGCAGACAGTACTTAGACGGGAGATGTGCACGTAATAAACGCATACAGAGAACTGTGAGCGCTTCATGCAGACTGCAGTGAGTAAATATGCTCCTTGTTACCAAGCGGATATCAAGAATTGCAGACGTTTGCAGTACAGTCGGAACGAAATGTTTATGCAACAAGAGCTCTCCTGAGGGTCTTACGCTGAGTTCTGCAGGCTGACGTCTTTAAGCCGGGATCGAACCTGCTGTTGATGCCGAGGTGTCAGAATTTAAGAGTTCTGCAGTGGATCGAGCCTTGGAAAGTTAGCACGTGATTGCAATGTTTGAGGAAAAAACTAAGTTTCAACATATAGAGGTCAGACATGGTTGTAAGTTTGAAATTACAAGATTAACCTCTGCCATGTCTATACCTTCTAATTATAGAGTGGATATGTGAAAGTAGAAGCACAAGTAAGTAGAAGCAATGCCAGGACAAAACTAAGGACCTCGTCATCAATAGAAATTAGCTAAATGTTACGATGTTCGGAAGAAACCCAGTTTCAACCTATAGAAGTCGGACATGGTTGTAAGTTTGAAATTATAAGATTGACCTCTCCTATAGCATGAGGATTGAAGAGAACAACTATTTATCAATAGACTAAAGTTGCAATGTTCGGAAGAAACCAAGTTTCAACCTACTGAGGTCGGACATTGTCGTGAGTTTTACTAAGCTAAGTCTACATCCACAGTACCCCCTACCTGTTAGCAACAACACGAAACGCTGAGGTACCGAAATATACAAGTTCTACAAGCAGGCGTATTTGTACTGTGATTAAACGGGAAGGTTTGAGCTCAGCTCGAGAAGCTGCTAATAATTTTAATGCGAACTGTACGCGTGCAGCGGACTTCGTACTCTGCTGAGGCAAACGCATTCCAGGTAGGAGCTGGCTAGCCTGATGCAACTTGCGCGCGCGTGTGTGTAGGCATGCTTCAAAAACACATCCCAGATATTTTTTCTCGTTCTAGAGTCTGCTTATTCTAAATCCAGTGCTAGTACATAGCTACTCGTAAGGCATAACACCTGAAATGCACTAGGAAGCAGCTAGCCGCTGCTCTCCTCCTGTTTTTACATGAGATTTTAAATTGTAAGAACCTATTTTACGGCCAGATGCCCTTCCTGACGCAAGAATCTGTTTTACGGCCGGTTGCCCTTCCTGACGCTGAAAGACCAGGATTTAGCCCGTTACCCTTCCTGATGTAACAAGACTAGGATTTATTTTTTTAAACTGCACTTGGCTAGAAATAGCCACACGGAATTATTATATAGAAAGAGAATTACCGGCTCCTACAGTTTGGTTTAGTGTGCTTGCCTCTCACCCGGCAGTCTCGGGTTCGAATCTCTTGGGATTAAAAATATGTTTTACAGCCGAGTACCCCCTCCTGACGCAAGAGTTTAAATCGCAAGAATCTGTTTCACGGCCGGTTGCCCTTCCTGACGCTGAAAGACCAGGATTTAGCCAGTTACCCTTCCTGATGTAACAAGACTAGGATTTATTTTTAGACTGCACTTGGCTAGAAATAGCCACACGAAATTATTATATAGAAAGAGAATTACCGGCTCTTACGGTTTGGTTTAGTGTGCTTGCCTCTCACCCGGCAGTCTCGGGTTCGATTCTCTTGGGATTAAAAATACGTTTTACAGCCGAGTGCCCCCTCCTGACGCAAGAGTTTAAATCGCAAGAATCTGCTTTACGGCCGGTTGCCCTTCCTGACGCTGAAAGACCAGGATTTAGCCAGTTACCCTTTCTGATACAACAACTCTAGGATTTATTTTTAGACTGCACTTGACTAGAAATAGCCACACGAAATTATTATATAGAAAGAGAATTGCCGGCTCCTACGGTTTGGTTTAGTGTGCTTGCCTCTCACCCAGCAGTCTCGGGTTCGATTCTCTTAGAGGTGGTGGTGATTATTGTTTTAAGATGGTGGTGGTGATTATTGTTTTAAGAGGAAGTACAACTAGGCAACCATCCTCTATATAACACTAATCAGAGGGAAAAATGGAAGGGATCCGACACTTCGAAAAATGAAGGTATCGGCCAAAGGAAGACAAGGGCCACGAAGGGCATGAAAATGAAAGACTCCCTAGCCCTCGCAAACCTAATAGCGTCGGGGTCGGAAAAGAACAAGAGTTGACCAAGGGAGGTCGGATAGGAAAGATGAAAGTGAGGAGCCTGGCACAAGTAAGTGGAAGGAATGCCAGGACTCAGCTGAGGGCCCCGTGGTATTGTTTTAAGAGGAAGTACAACTAGGCAACCATCGTCTATATAACACTAATCAGAGGGAAAAATGCAAGGTGGTGGTGATTATTGTTTTAAGAGGAAGTACAACTAGGCAACCATCCTCTATCTAACACTAATCAGAGGAAAAAATTGAAGGGATCCGATACTTCGAAAAATGAAATATCGGCCAAAGGAAGACAAGGGCCACGAAGAGCGTGAAATGAAAGACTCCCTAGCCCTCGCAAACCTAATAGCGTCGGGGTCGGAAAAGAATAAGAGTTGACCAAGGGAGGTCGCATAGGATAGATGAAAGTGAGGAGCCTGCCACAAGTAAGTGGAAGAAATGCCAGGACTCAGCTGAGGGCCCCGTGGTCGTCAACCCACGCTCCAATGTTCAGAGCCCCTGGGGCTCGATTCTCTTAGAACGAAGGTACACCCCAAACACATCATTCAATGTTCTGATCATATGTTGTATCGATTATATTCTTAATCACTTATTTTGTAACATAATCTTCAAGTATTCGATAAAGCTATGCCTTAACAGAGCAGGGAAAAGGAGGTTATAACAATCGCTATCTTACGCAAGACGTTCAGAACCGTAGTCTTGTTTTCTTTTAGAACAAAGGTATTCCTTGACATGTTCTTTTTAAATTGTCCGCCACAACGAAGAGTACGTCACGGTGCTCTCAGATTGTGGATGAAGAATTTGCCGCCACCACATGTCAAAGAATAAAGATGCCAACACAAAGATGGCAGCACGGTGCTCTGTTCATTAAAGATGGCGGATGACAGCTAACGAAATTGCCCCGCATGAGGGCAGCACGGTGCTCTGTTCATTAAAGATGGCGGATGACAGCTAACGAAATTGCCCGCATGATAGTAGCATAGTGCTCTGTTGGTTAAAGATGGCGGGTGACAGCTGTCAAAAAAGCATGTGGGTTTGTTTCCAAACAAGAGCACGTGGAATTTGCCGCCACCACAAAGAGGGCAGCACTGTACTCTGCTGCTTAAATATGGCGGATGATGGCTGTCAAAAAAAGCGCGTGGGTTTGTTTCCAAACAAGAGCATGTAAAATATGCCGCCACCACATAGAGGGCAGCACGGTGCTCAAAGATGGCTGTTGTCACGTAGAATTGCCTGCCACCACAGGTATCTAGCTAAAGAGGGCAGCACTGTGTTCAATAGATTAAAGATGGTGGATGACAGCTGCACGTGGATTTGTTTATCTCGCGCTAGTGAGGTTAAGTTGGTAGCACTATGGTTTAGGCCCGCCAAGATGGCAGCACTGCGGATAACAGGTGACGAATTTGCAGCTACTGCGATAAAGCGGCCAGCACAGTGCTCTGCGGTTTAAAGATGGCGGATGACAGCTGTCAAAAAGCACGTGGCTGTCAAAAAACACGTGGCTTTGTTTATCTCGCGCTAGTGAGGTTAAGTTGGTACTACTGAGGTTTAGGCCCGTCAAGATGGCAGTACTGAGGTTAGCGATGCGTTGTTGTCTGTCAAAAAGCACGTGGCTGTCATAAAACACGTAGATTTGTTTACCTCGCGCTAGTTAGGTTAAGTTGGTACTACTGAGTTTTAGGCCCGTCAAGATGGTGGTACTGAGGTTAGCGATGCGTTGTTGTCTGTCAAAAAGCACGTGGCTGTCAAAAAACACGTGGCTTTGTTTACCTCGCGCTAGTTAGGTTAAGTTGGTACCACTGAGGTTTAGGCCCGTCAAGATGGCAGCAGTGAGGTTAGCGATGCGTTGTTGTCGACGACAGCTGTCAAAAAGCACGTGGTTTTGTTTACAAATTCAAATCTCGCGCCAAAATTCAAATCTCCCGCCAAAATTCAAATTTCACGCGGGAGGAGGAGGAGGCCGCTGAACCATCCAATTATACTACTCTGGCAGATGACGTGCCAGGCTTTTTTGGAGATCCTGGGATCCCCAGTCTCGTTGGAGAAGGTTTCTTCTCCAAACGTGTAGGGGAGCATTTAGGCTTCCCTTTCTCCTCCTTTTTCGGGCCAGTTGAAGGATGGCTGGAAGGTGATTTTCCAGCCTTTGTTGGGGAAGTCTTTTCCCCCGCCCTTGTGGGGGAGGACTTCCCAGCCGAATGTGTCTGGGAAGAATTTTTCCCGGACGTCTTCGGCAATGACGTACTTGCTGTCTGTTTAACCTGTGGTTTGACGTTTACTTGCTGATTACTGGATGTTTGCAGAGTTGATGGTGGGACAGAGGGTACAACACTTACGGGATTTATGCGTACACTAGAAGCCTTCTCTGCAAAGGAGACGGAGAATTCAGGAGGAGCCATTGATTTATACTTCTTCCGTGCCTCTGGATAAGAAAGTTTATCCAGAGTCTTAATCTCCTGGATCTTTTCCTCCTGTTTAAATGTAGGATGGTGGTGGTGGTGGTGATTATTGTTTTAAGAGGAAGTACAACTAGGCAACCATCCTCTTTATAACACTAATCAGAGGGAAAAAGGGAAGGGATCCGACACTTCGAAAAATGAAGATATCGGTCAAAGAAAGACAAGGGCCACGAAGGGCGTGAAAATGAAAGACTCCCTAGCCCTCGCAAACCTAATAGCGTCGGGGTCGGAAAAGAACAAGAGTTGACCGAGGGAGGTCGGATAGGATAGATGAAAGTGAGGAGCCTGGCACAAGTAAGTGGAAGGAATGCCAGGACTCAGCTGAGGGCCCCATGGTCGCCAACCCACGCTCCAAAGTTCAGAGCCCCTGGGGCTTAAATGTAGGACATTCCTTGGATCGAGGGGCGTGCTCGCCAGTGCAATTAACACACACTGGTGGTGGTGTGCAGTCCGCACCGGCATGCGCCGCTTTTCCACATGCCCCACATATTGCTGATCCATGGCAGCGTGGTGAGGTGTGGCCAAAACGCTGGCAGTTGTAGCACCTCATAGGAGAAGTAAAATATGGTCGAACAGTGAGTGTATACATGGATACCTTAATACGTTCGGGCAGTTTCTCGAGATCGAATGTTAAGATGAAAGCCCCCGTGTCGTAGAGGTTATCACCGACACGCCTCTTAAGACGTTTAACGTCGGATACACCTCTACAAGCAAGGCTCCGGATAAGATCATCATCGGAGGCTTAATCAAGTCCCTATGAAAGATAACTCCTTTGCAGGAGTTAAGGCACTTGTGGCTCTCAATCTTAACTGGCACTGTTCCAAACATTGTGGCTTGCAATAACTTTTTACTCTGTACGAGCGTACTGGTCTTAATGAGTACGCTACCATCCCGCAATTTCCTCATTTCATCTACTTCACCAACAAGACCTTCCACAGCATTGCTTATCAGGAACGGGTTCTCTTGAAGAAAGCTCTGTCCATCGACTCTGGTCGCAACCAGAAATCGTGGCAGACGCTCGTCAGAATCTTCCTAATTACACAGGTCAACACGATTCAAACGTTTACGTTTCCTAACTGAACAATCAAAGGACGCAGTTTTAAGGCCTGCAGCCTTCGAAGAAGAATCAAAACCAAACTCAAAAACCATCCACAGTCCCACGAGTACCCGGGATATAAAAGGTCAACCTTCGGCAGAGCCCTGACGTACCGAAGGCAAGGCTATATACTCCAGAGGGCGCCCGATATCTGGAGGTGGGTCGCTAGGAACTACTCTCCCAGTAGCCATGCATCACCTCGCCACGACCCGAAACTTGTGATTGGGGTGGGCCGCTAAGAACTACTCTCTCAGTAGCCAAGCATCACCTCGCCACGACACGAAACTTGCGATTGGGGGGAGGATAAAACCTCCATACTAACCTATTTTACCTATCCTAATTTTTCTTATCGTTTATTCTACCCGAGGTAGAGAGGCTGGCTAGACAGGAAGAGGAATGAAATTTAAGAAGGTGAGGACAGAAGGGTACAAATAGTTATGAAATTTAAAGAGCGCAGACACCTCTCAAGCAACTCGGGGGACACCTTGTTAATCTGGCCCTACACCGAGGCCAATCCAGCATGGGTAACCCTACGTTGGCACAGCCCTCGGGATCAACAAGCACACAAGCCCCCGCACCGACGTCAAGGTCATGGTGTCCCTAGAGGGAGCCATGTTTCACAGTTTTTAAATTCTCTGCCAGGAAATTCCTTGTAGATATGAAATGTATCTGTTTAATATGTCTAGCATTAATATTTCGTGCTTAAATACGTTAATTACTGCGTTGGGGTGTGACCGTTCTGATGGTGGCGGTAGTGGTGGTGATTATTGTTTTAAGAGGAAGTACAACTAGGCAACAATCCTCTACATAACACTAATCAGAGAGACAGACGGAAGGGATCCGACAATTCGAAAAATGAAGATGTCGGTCAAACAAAGACAAGGGCCACGAAGGGCGTGAAAATGAAAGACTCCCTATCCCTCGCAACCCTAATAGCGTCGGGGTCGGAAAAGAACAAGAGTTGACCAAGGGAGGGCGGACAGGATAGATGAAAGTGAGGAGCCTGGCACAAGTAAGTGGAAGCAATGCCAGGACTCAGCTGAGGGCACCGTGGTCGCCAACCCACGCTCCAAAGTTCAGAGGTGGTGGTGGTGATTATTGTTTTAAGAGGAAGTACAACTAGGCAACCATCCTCTATATAACACTAATCAGAGAGAAAAATGGAAGGGGTCCGAACCTTCGAAAAATGAAGGTATCGGCCAAAGGAAGACAAGGGCCACGAAGGGCGTGAAAATGAAAGACTCCCTAGCCCTCGCAAACCTAATAGCGTCGGGGTCGGAAAAGAACAAGAGTTGACCAAGGGAGGTCGGATAGGATAGATAAAAGTGAGGAGCCTGGCACAAGTAAGTGGAAGCAATGCCAGGACTCAGCTGAGGGCCCCGTGGTCGCCAACCCACGCTCCATAGTTCAGAGCCCCTGGGGCTCCAAAGTTCAGAGTGGTGGTGGTGGTGATTATTGTTTTAAGAGGAACTACAACTAGGCAACCATCCTCTATACAACACTAATCAGAGAGAAAAAATGGAAGGGATCCGACATTTCGAAAAATGAAAATATCGGCCAAAGGAAGACAAGGGCCACGAAGGGCGTGAAAATGAAAGACTCCCTAGAACTCGCAAACCTAATAGCGTCGGGGTCGGAAAAGAACAAGAGTTGACCAAGAGAGGTCGCATAGGATAGATGAAAGTGAGGAGCCTGGCACAAGTAAGTGGAAGCAATGTCAGGACTCAGCTGAGGGCCCCGTGTTCGCCAACCCACGCTCCACAGTTCAGAGCTCCTGGTGGTGGTGGTGATTCTTGTTTTAAGAGGAAGTACAACTGGGCAACCATCCTCTATATAACACTAATCAGAGAGAAAATTGGAAGGGTGGTGGTGGTGGTGGTGATTATTGTTTTAAGAGGAAGTACAACTGGGCAACCATCCTCTATATAACACTAATCAGAGAGAAAAATGGAAGGGATACGACACTTCGAAAATTGAAGATATCGGCCAAAGAAAGACACGTGCCACGAAGGGCGTGAAAATGAAAGACACCCTAGCCCTCGCAAACCTAATAGCGTCGGGGTCGGAAAAGAACAAGAGTTGACCAAGGGTGGTCAGATAGGATAGATGAAAGTGAGGAGCCTGGCACAAGTAAGTGGAAGCAATGCCAGGACTCAGCTGAGGGCCCCGTGGTTGCCAACACACGCTCCAATGTTCAGAGCCCCTGGGGTGGTGGTGGTGATTATTGTTTTAAGAGGAAGTACAACTAGGCAACCATCCTCTATATAACACTAATCAGAGGGAAAAAGGGAAGGGATCCGACACTTCGAAAAATGAAAATATCGGTCAAAGAAAGACAAGGGCCACGAAGGGCGTGAAGAGGAAAGACTCCCTAGCCCTCGCAAACCTAATAGCGTCGGGGTCGGAAAAGAACAAGAGTTGACCAAGGGAGGTCGGATAGGATAGATGAAGGTGAGGAGCCTGGCACAAGTAAGTGGAAGGAATGCCAGGACTCAGCTAAGGGCCCCGTGGTCGCCAACCCACGCTCCAAAGTTCAGAGCCCCTGGGGCCCCTTTTAGTCGCCTCTTACGACAGGCAGGGAATACCGTGGGTGTTATTCTGCCGCCCCCACCCACAGGGGGAGCAGAGCCTCTGGGGCTATTGTTTTAAGAGGAAGTACAACTAGGCAACCATCCTCTATATAACACTAATCAGAAGGAAAAATGAAAGGGATGGTTGTGGTGATTATTGTTTCAAGAGGAAGTACAACTAGGCAACCATCCTCTAATTAACACTAATCAGACGGAAAAATGGAAGGGACCCGATACTTCGAAAAATGAAGAAATCGGCCAATGGAAGACAAGGGCCACGAAGGGCGTGAAAATGAAAGACTCCCTAGCCCTCGCAAACCTAATAGCGTCGGGGTCGGAAAAGGACAAGACTTGACCAAGGGAGGTCGGATAGGATAGATGAAAGTGAGGAGCCTGGCACAAGTAAGTGGAAGAAATGCCAGGAATCAGCTGAGGGTGGTGGTGGTGATTATTGTTTTAAGAGGAAATACAACTAGGCAACCATCCTCTATATAACACTAATCAGAGGGAAAATATGGAATGGGTCCGACACTTCGAAAAATGAAGATATCGGCCAAAGAAAGACAAGAGGCACGATGGGCGTCAAAATGAAAGACTCCCTAGCCCTCGCAAACCTAATAGCGTCGGGGTCAGAAAAGAACAAGTGTTGACCGAGAGAGTTCGGATAGGATAGATGAAAGTGAGGATCCTGGCACAAGTAAGTGGAAGCAATGCCAGGACTCAGCTAAGGGCACCGTGGTCGCAACCCACGCTCCAAAGTTCACAGCCCCTGGGCCCCCTTTTAGTCGCCTCTTACGACAGGCAGGGGATACCGTGGGTGTTATTCTACCGCCCCCACCCACAGGGGGGCAATCCTGAGGCGCCGAGGACATCGAAAATGGTCTTCTGGGGCTTCACGGTGGTGGTGGTGGTGATTATTGTTTTAAGAGGAAGTACAACTAGGCAACCATCCTCTATATAACACTAATCAGGGATAAAAAATGGAAGCGGTCCGACCCTTCGAAAAATGAAGGTATCGGCCAAAGAAAGACAAGGGCCACGAAGGGCGTGAAAATGAAAGACTCCCTAGCCCTTGCAAACCTAATAGCGTCGGGGTCAGAAAAGAACAAGTATTGACCGAGAGAGTTCGGATAGGATAGATGAAAGTGAGGATCCTGGCACAAGTAAGTGGAAGCAATGCCAGGACTCAGCTAAGGGCACCGTGGTCGCAACCCACGCTCCAAAGTTCACAGCCCCTGGGGCCCCATTTAGTCGCCCCTTAAGACAGGCAGGGGATACCGTGGGTGTTATTCTATCGCCCCCACCCACAGGGGGGCAATCCTGAGGCGCCGAGGACATCGACAAT
Source organism: Anabrus simplex (assembly GCF_040414725.1). Lineage (NCBI taxonomy): Eukaryota > Metazoa > Arthropoda > Insecta > Orthoptera > Tettigoniidae > Anabrus > Anabrus simplex. Next base: position 1,713,907,407 of record NC_090265.1, read on the forward strand.
GGTCTTCTGGGGCTTCACGGAAATCATTGTATACGAGCAAGATAGTACCTACCAGTTATCCTGAGTATAATAGAAACATTAAATCTTCCTCTTTCTCTTCATCAGGGCATTTCTCCATGTTTCACAGTTTTTAAATTCTCTGCCAGGAAATTCCTTGTAGATATGAAATGTGTCTATTTAATATGTCTAGCATTAATATTTCGTGCTTAAATACGTTATTTACTGCGTTGGTGATGATGGTGGTGGTGATTATTGTTTTAAGAGGAAGTACAACTAGGCAACCATCCTCTGTATAACACTAATCAGAGGGAACATTGGATGGGAACCCACACTTCGAAAAATGAAGATATCGGACAAAGAAAAGCAAGGACAACGAAGGGCGTGAAAATGAAAGACTCCCTATCCCTCGCAAACCTAATAGCGTCGGGGTCGTGGTGGTGGTGGTGATTATTGTTTTAAGAGGAAGTACAACTAGGCAACCATCCTCTATATAACACTAATCAGAAAGAAAAATGGAAGGGAACCGATACTTCGAAAAATGAAGATATCGGACAAAGAAAGGCAAGGGCCACGAAGGGCGTGAAAATGAAAGACTCCCTAGCCCTCGCAAACCTAATAGCGTCGGGGTCGGAAAAGAACAAGAGTTGACCAAGGGAGGTCGGATAGGATAGATGAAAGTGAGGAGACTGGCACGAGTAAGTGGAAGAAATGCCAGGACTCAGCTGTGGGCCCCGTGGTTGCCAACCCACGCTCCAAAGTTCAGAGTCCTTGGGGCCCCTTTTAGTCGCCTCTTACGACAGGCAGGGGATACCGTGGGTGTTATTCTACCGCCCCCACCCACAGGGGGACCCCACCCACGTTGGAATACAGTTTGTCCGTCCCCCACCTCATGGTGGTGGTGGTGGTGGTGGTGATTGTTGTTTCAAGAGGAAGTACAACTGGGCAACCATCCTCTATATAACACTAATTAGAGGGAAAATGGAAGGGATCCGACACTTCGAAAAATGAAGATATCGGCCAAAGTAAGACAAGGGCCACGAAGGGCGTGAAAATGAAAGACTCCCTAGCCCTCGCAAACCTAATAGCGTCGGGGTCGGAAAAGAACAAGAGTTGACCAAGGGAGGTCGGATAGAATAGATGAAAGTGAGGAGCCTGGCACAAGTAAGTGGAAGCAATGCCAGGACTCAGCTGAGGGCCCCGTGGTCGCCAACCCACGCTCCAAAGTTCAGAGCCCCTGGGGCCCTCATGGTGGTGGTGGTGATTATTGTTTTAAGAGGAAGTACAACTAGGCAACCATCCTCTGTATAACACTAATCAGAGAGAACATTGGATGGGAACCCACGCTTCGAAAAATGAAGATATCGGACAAAGAAAAGCAAGGACAACGAAGGGCGTGAAAATGAAAGACTCCCTAGCCCTCGCAAACCTAATAGCGTCGGGGTCGGAAAAGGACAAGAGTTGACCATGGGGGGTCGCATAGGATAGATGATAGTGAGGAGCCTGGCACAAGTAAGTGGAAGCAATGCCAGGACACAGCTAAGGGACCCGTGGTCGCCAACCCACGCTCCAAAGTTCAGAGCCCTTGGGGCCCCTTTTAGTCGCCTCTTACGACAGACAGGGGGTACCGTGGGTGTTATTCTACCAGCCCGACCCACGGTGGTGGTGGTGGCGATTATTGTTTTAAGAGGAAGTACATCTAGGCAACCATCCTCTATATAACATTAATCAGAGGGAAAATATGGAAGGGGTCCGTCACTTCGAAAAATGAAGATATCGGCCAAAGAAAGACAAGGGCCACGAAGGGCGCGAAAATGAAACACTCTACAGCCCTCGCAAACCTAATAGCGTCGGGGTCGGAAAACACCAAGAGCTGAAAAAGAGAGGTCGGACAGAATGGACGAAAGTGCGGAGCCTGGCACAAGTAAGTGGAAACAATGCCAGGACACAGCTAAGGGCCCCGTAGGTGGTGGTGGTGGTGATTATTGTTTTAAGAGGAAGTACAACTCGGCAACCATCCTCTATATAACACTAATCGGAACGAAAAATGGAAGGGGTCCGACACTTCGAAAAATGAAGATGTCATCCAAAGGAAGACAAGGGCCACGAAGGGCGTGAAAATGAAAGACTCCCTAGCCCTCGCAAACCTAATAGCGTCGGGGTCGGAAAAGAACAAGAGTTCACCAAGGGAGGATCGGATAGGATAGATGAAAGTGAGGAGCCTGGCACAAGTGGAAGCAATGCCAGGACCAGCTGAAGACCCCGTGGTCGCCAACCCACGCTCCAAAGTTCAGAGTTCCTGACCCCTCTTTTAGTCGCCTCTTACGACAGGCAGGGGATACCGTGGGTGTTATTCTACCGTCCCCACCCACAGGGGGACCCCACCCACGTTGGAATACAGTTTGTCCGTCCCCCACCTCATGGTGGTGGTGGTGATTATTGTTTTAAGAGGAAGTACAACTAGGCAACGATCCTCTATATAACACTACTCAGAGGGAAAAATGGAAGGTGGAGGTGGTGGTGATTATTGTTTTAAGAGGAAGTACAACTAATCAACCATCCTCTATACAATACTAATCAGAAGGAAAAATGGAGGGATGGTGGTGGTGATTATTGTTTTAAGAGGAAGTACAACTAGGCAACCATCCTCTATATAACACTAATCAGAGAGAAAAAATGGAAGGGGTCCGATACTTCGAAAAATGAAGGTATCGGCCAAAGAAAGACAAGGGCCACGAAGGGCGTGAAAGTGAATGACTCCCTAGCCCTCGCAAACCTAATAGCGTCGGGGTCGGAAAAGAACAAGAGTTGACCAAGGAAGGTCGGATAGGATAGCTGAAAGTGAGGAGCCTGACACAAGTAAGTGTAAGCAATGTCAGGACTCAGCTAAAAGCCCCGTGGTCGCCAACCCACGCTCCAAAGTTCAGAGCTCCTGGGGCCTCTTTTAGTCGCCTCTTACGACAGGCAGAGGATACCGTGGGTGTTATTCTACCGCCCCCACCCACAGGGGGACCCCACCCACGTTGGAATACAGTTTGTCCGTCCCCCACCTCATGGTGGTGGTGGTGATTATTGTTTTAAGAGGAAGTACAACTAGGCAACGATCCTCTATATAACACTACTCAGAGGGAAAAATGGAAGGTGGAGGTGGTGGTGATTATTGTTTTAAGAGGAAGTACAACTAATCAACCATCCTCTATATAATACTAATCAGAAGGAAAAATGGAGGGATGGTGGTGGTGATTATTGTTTTAAGAGGAAGTACAACTAGGCAACCATCCTCTATATAACACTAATCAGAGAGAAAAAATGGAAGGGATCCGACACTTCGAAAAATGAAGATATCCGGCAAAGGAGGACAAGGTGGTGGTGATTATTGTTTTAAGAGGAAGTAAAACTAGGCAACCATCCTCTATATAACACTAATCAGAGAGGAAAAATGGAAGGGGTCCGACACTTCGAAAAATGAAGATATCGGCCAAAGGAAGACAAGGGCCACGAAGGGCGTGAAAATGAAAGACTCCCTAGCCCTCGCAAACCTAATAGCGTCGGGGTCGGAAACGAACAAGAGTTGACCAAGAGAGGTCGGATAGGATAGATGAAAGTGAGGAGCCAGGCACAAGTAAGTGGAAGCAATGCCAGGACTCAGCTGAGGGCCCCGTGGTCGCCAACCCACGCTCCAAAGTTCAGAGCCCCTGGGGCTAGGAGGACAAGGGCCGCGAAGGGCGTGAAAATGAAAGTCTCCCTAGCCCTCGCCGACCTAATAGCGTCGGGGTCGAAAAGAACAAGAGTTGACCAAGGGAGGATCGGATAGGATAGATTTAAGTGAGGAGCCTGGCACAAGTAACTTTAAGCAAAACCGGGACTCAGCTGAGGGCCCCGTGGTCGCCAACTCACGCTCCAAAGTTAAGAGCTCCTGGGGCATTTTAGTAGACTCTTACGACAGGCAGTGGATAGTGGTGGTGGTGATTATTGTTTTAAGAGGAAGTACAACTAGGCAACCATCCTCTATATAACACTAATCAGAAGGAAAAATGGAAGGGATCCGACACTTCGAAAAATGAAGATTTCGGCCAAAGGAAGACAAGGGTCACGAAGGGCGTGAAAATGAAAGACTCCCTAGCCCTCGCAGACCTAATAGCGTCGGGGTCGGAAAGGTGGTGGTGGTGATTATTGTTTTAAGAGGAAGTACAACTAGGCAACCATCCTCTAGATAACACTAATCAGAGGGGAAAAAGGAAGGGATCCGACACTTCGAAAAATGAAGGTATCGGCCAAAGGAAGATAAGGGCCACGAAGGGCGTGAAAATGAAAGACTCCCTAGCCCTCGCAAACCTAATAGCGTCGGGGTCGGAAAAGAACAAGAGTTGACCAAGGGAGGTCGGATAGGATAGATGAAAGTGAGGAGCCTGGCACAAGTAAGTGGTGGTGGTGGTGGTGGTGATTATTGTTTTAAGAGGAAGTACAACTAGGCAATCATCCTCTATATAACACTAATCAGAGTGAAAAATATGGAAGGGGTCCGACACTTCGAAAAATGAAGATATCGGCCAAAGGAAGACAAGGGCCACGAAGGGCGTGAAAATGAAAGACTCCCTAACCCTCGCAAACCTAATAGCGTCGGGGTCGGAAAAGAACAAGAGTTGACCAAGAGAGGTCGGATAGGATAGATGAAAGTGAGGAGCCTGACACAAGTAAGTGGAAGCAATGCCAGGACTCGACTAAGGGCCCCGTGGTCGCCAACCCACGCTCCAAAGTTCAGAGCCCCTGGGGCCTCCTTTAGTCGCCTCTTACGACAGGCAGAGGATACCGTGGGTGTTATTCTACCACCCCCACCCACAGGGGGACACAAGTAAGTGGAAGCAATGCCAGGACTCAGCTAAGGGCCCCGTGGTCGCCAACCCACGCTCCAAAGTTCAGAGCCCCTGGGGCCCCTTTTTAGTCGCCTCTTACGACAGGCAGGGGATACCGTGGGTGTTATTCTACCGCCCCCACCCACAGGGGGATCGGGGTCGGAAAAGAACAAGGGTTGACCAAGGTAGGTCGGATTTAATAGATGAAAGTGAGGAGCCTGGCACATGTAAGCGGAAGCAATGCCAGGACTCAGCTGAGGGCCCCGTGGATGCCAACCCACGCTCCATAGTTCAGAGCCCCTGGGGCCCCTTTTAGTCGCCTCTTACGAAAGGCAGGGGATACCGTGGCTGTTATTCTACCGCCCCCACCCACAGGGGGAGATCATTGTATCATCGGAAGACTTAACCAAATCCCTGTGGAATATAACTCCCTTGCATTAGTTAAGGGTTTGGTGCTTCTCGATTTTCACCTCTACCTTACCGAATAACTTGCCTTTAAGTAGCCGTCTGGACTGTTTTGCCGTACATGTCTTGGTAAGTACGGATCCATCTCGGAGCTTGCGCATCTCGTCGACTTCACCAGCAACAATTTCTTCAATTGAATTGCTTATCATAAAAGGACATTCGTCAAGGAAACTTTTACCATCGACCCTGGAAGCAACCAGGAGTCGAGGAAGACGTTCGTCACTCATGTAGTCTACAGGAACTGGAGTATACCGCTTACGTTTTTTACCAATATTTGACGCTGTTTTTTGAAGGGTGGCACCCTTTGTAAAAGAAGGAAGAGAAAGAGGTTCCGTCTTTTGTCCCACGAGTACTCACGGAAATATGAGGTCGACCTCCGGCAGAGCCAAGGAGATTTACCGGAGGCAAGGCTATATACTCCAGAGGGCGCCCGGTATCTGGAGGGGCTCGCTTGAAACTACTCTCCCAGTAGACATGCATCACCTCGCCACGACCCGAAACTTGTGATTGGGGGAGGATAAAACCTCCGTACTAACGTATTTTAATTTTTTTTTCTTTTTTTGCTTTTTTAAATTTTTTTTTTAATATCTAACCTAATCTACCCGAGGCAGAGAGGGTGGCCAGACAGGAAGAGGAATGAAATTAAAGATGGTGAGAATAGTGGTGGTGGTGGTGATTATTGTTTTAAGAGGAAGTACAACTAGGCAACCATCCTCTATATAACACTAATCAGAGGAAAAAATGTAAGGGATCCGACACTTCGAAAAATGAAGATATCGGTCAAAGAAAGACAAGGGCCGCGAAGGGCGTGAAAATGAAAGACTCCCTAGCCCTCGCAAACCTAATAGCGTCGGGGTCGGAAAAGAACAAGAGTTGACCAAGGGAGGTCATACTGGATAGATCAAAGTGAGGTGCCTGGCACAAGTAAGTGGAAGCAATGCCGGGACTCAGCTAAGGGCCCCGTGGTCGAGAACCCACGCTCCAAATTTCAGAGCCCCTGGGCCCCTTTTAGTCGCCTCTTACGACAGGCAGGGGATACCGTGGGTGTTATTCTACCGCCCCCACCCACAGGGGGATGAGAATAGAAGGGTAGAAATAGTGATGAAGAATAAAGAGCACAGACACCTCTCAAGCAACTCGGGGTGGTGGTGGTGATTATTGTTTTAAGAGGAAGTACAACTAGGCAACCATCCTCTATATAACACTAATCAGTGAGAAAAAATGGAAGGGATCCGACACTTCGAAAAATGAAGATATCGGTCAAAGGAAGGCAAGGGCCACGAAGGGCGTGAAAATGAAAGACTCCCTAGCCCTCGCAAACCTAATAGCGTCGGGGTCGGAAAAGAACAAGAGTTGACCAAGGGAGGTCGGATAGGATAGATGACAGCGAGGAGCCTGGCACAAGTAAGTGGAAGCAACGTCAGGACTCAGCTAAGGGCCCCGTGGTCGCTAACCCACACTCCAAATTTCAGAGCCCCTGGGGCCCCTTTTAGTCGCCTCTTACGACAGGCAGGGGATACCGTGGGTGTTATTCTACCGCCCCCACCCACAGGGGGAACACTAATCAGAGGGAGCCAGAAGATGATAAAAGATGGCTGAAAGAAGATGGAAATGAAGATGGGAACCAAGAAGGAGGTGAATGATGAACTGAGAAAAATCAAGGAGGGTATTCACAAGACAGAGCATGCCTTTCTGTTATTTTTTTATGATAAAGTGAGAAAGTATTCTTGGTGCCTCTTCAAACTAAGGACATATGCTGGGAAGTGAGAACCAGTGACAGGGGAGGAAATTTGTGTTTTCTGGGCCTTGTAATATTGATGAGGATAATGCAGAAATCCACCATGGAGAGCTATTCCACCAGGGATGGATTTTTAGAAACCCATGCCAGTACTGTATATTCCATCAAGCAATTGCAAGGGGCAGGTTTGAACACATGCTGCAATATTTACATATTGTTGACAATTCTACATGGAATATATATCCCCTAATTATATAGACGTACATTTTCAATGACATCAACATGGATGTGAAGTCACAGAGACCGCATCAAAATTAATGTGACTACGGAAGGGACAGTTAATGAGAGAAATTTCTAGCTGTTCTCATTTGAATAATTACAGTTTATTCAACCCAAAACCACAACATCATTTTCCATTTGTTAATTTGTAGAACCCTCGTACCTTCAGATTACAGTCGCAGCAATTTTCATTACTCAGAAAGCACTGTTCCATTTAAGTGCACATATCCTTTACACTATGAACAAAAATGGACACTAACTTGGGTATTAAAGATGTCTGATAACCATTGCACTGAATATTAACCACACATGAGACTGATCTCTAGTTGGGGTGGAAATTGCAAGCACTGAACTTGGTCCTCAATGTTACTCTCACTGAACACATTTGAAGCAGATCTTTCTCCTACACTCCAAGCATACTGGTTTTTCACGTCTGTAGCACTTGTATTATGTTTTCCCCTTCTTTGCTGGTGGGCACAGAAGACAAATTATCCATTTTTCAAGCTTCCCTCGGCACTGTTGATATGCTCCTGAAGGATACTCAAAATTCTACAGACAGAACCTCAAATATCTCTTGGGATCCTGGGATTTGATAATCTTCTTATCATGTGTGGCCTAGTGAGTTAAGCAGAAAGTTCTTTCAGAAAATGTTGCTTGGTCATTTGGGGGCTCTCACAATAGGACTGATGAAAGATATTTGCATTCACAGCTGCAATATCGACGATACGGAAGAAGACCGCCATCGGCCACCTTCTTGTTCTTCTACCTGTGCAGTAGTTGGCTGACATCTGATCCAAAGTATCTACTCAGACTTCATAGAATTATAAAACTGAATCATCTCTTCCTTGTCCATGTGCACATTAGTTGCTTTCCCATGGTGCATAAAGGATACTAACAAAACAGATTTGTTTCTTTTCGGAATGTGTGAGAGAAGAGTTATGTCTTTTGTGAAGCCATGCACAAAGGAACCAAACTTTTTCTACTTGGAAGGCAAGAAGATAGTTGGAATTTCCTTCTTGTTCTTCCTTACTGTCCCAATATAAGTGAGTCTCCTTTTCCTCAGCTCCTGAACAAGCTCTACTGAGGTGAACCAATTGTCAGCTGTTATATTCGTATTTGTGCCCTATATTGGTCCCAATAAATAACAAACTGCCTGAACTGGTTTCAAAAATTTCCTATCTTCCCTTCAAAGACCTATTCCATCAGTGTCCTTCCCTGCATAAATATATGCACTGTACGAATAACTATATTCGCATTGGTCAGGCACATCAATTTCACTCCGTATTTCTCAGGCTTGTTTGGAGTATACATTTTGAACTTGCACCGACCTCTGAAACCAATTAGCATCTCATCTACTGTTGAATTTGTGCCAATGGAGTAACACCTTTGAGAGTTCTGAATCAACATATTCAGAAGCTCAGATATGGGTGCAATAGGATCTGTCTCTCTCTGCTGCATTCTGTCTTCAGGGTTGTCAATATGTAGGCTGCACAGAAGAATGGTAAACCTCGGACCTGACATCACCACACCAAATATTTCACAGCCCATACCATCAGCAGCGAAGACTGAAGTGATGTCCACTTTGTTAGAATAAGATATCAACCTAAGATACATTGCTAAAAGATTAATATCAAACAACTTCAGCCATTTGGAAGAGGGGGTGATTAGTGAAGTTGCTTAGCTGCCTACTTTCAACCCGGACAACTGATGGTGGTGGTGGTTATTGCTTTAAGATGCATCATGGGAGACTGACAGTGAAAATGAATGCTGTTGGATTAGACAAAAGAATAGTTCAAAGGGTGGCTAAATTTCTAGATTGTAGAACTCAGGGAATGACGAGTGGGTGAAGCATTATCAGATCATGTAATTACCAAAAGGCAGATTCTGCAAGACGGTATTACTGGGGCTTAATGTTTTCTGAAGTATGTAAATGATATTAGAAATAATCTGGGATCACAGATAAGGCTTCTTGGGGATGATATTTCTATTGACCTCACTCATAGGCAACCAGATAGCAATGTTCAATTGTAGGTCAATCCTGGCCAGGAAATTTCACCTGAAAACTCATATGGTATCAGCAAGGGTATCCGGCCTTAAACCCCAGCCAAATGCAGAATGTGCCGGGGAACCCAGACATATCTAACCATGGTACTGTGTTTAATTAAATGTTATTTTCTCTTTCAGATTAAGAGAATATGAAATTCCAGTAATCGATATTGGGGTATGTAACCGATAATATTATTTTAAGATCAGTACAGTAGTTATTGCTTAACCCAGATCTTCCCACAAGATTTCTTGTGGGGTTTTCAAGAGTCAAATTAAACTACACTCTCCCTTTTTAAACTGTCATAATTTCTCTTTATTATTAGCTTTTGATAATTGCCTTCACATAGGCCTAAATAAAAATAAGGAAAATGATTAACTTACCATACAAATGTTATCCACAGAGAATGAACTAAGTCAGCGATCACTTATAAAGACCAAAGAATAACAGACAGTGCAAGAAAGAAGGAAGTATTTTTGACCATTTGGCAAGTATTGCAATGTCTGATGCTGACACAACAAGTATCAGCAACTAATTCTAATTTTCAAATGATATTTCAAGGGTAATCCAAAAAATAGGGTCTCCAATTTTTAAAAAAAATACAGAACTCTGTTCATGAGGCTTCTGGTAACAATATTGTGAAGAGTGTTTCCCGCGCTCACATATAAACATGCGCATGCTGCGCTGAGGCACTCAGTCTTGGCTTGGCAGCCGTTGGAAATGGAGCTCCCATTGGATGTTACCGCGAAGTGCATGGATGTCAAAAATGTTCGTAAGTGATGTAGAGAGTTTGCAGTCGTTCGGACTGAAATTTATGACAAACAAAGGAGCGAGAGACCATCAATTTCCATTGAGACAGTCATGAAGGTTGAGCAAATCATGCGTGAAGATCGGCGGATCACCCTGGATGATCTCTGCACTTTGGTTCCTGAGGTTTCCCGAAGCGCCGCTCACAGAATTTTAATGGATAAGTTGAAATACCAGAAGGTGTGCGCAAGATGGTTGCCAGCACCGATGATGAGGTGAAGATAAGTTTCACAACTTCCTGAACAGCATGGCATAGAGCTGGTATGACATGGGCATACAAAAACTGTCACAGCATCTACAAAAATGCATCGACCAAAATGGTGATTATTTAGAAAAATAGCTAAATATTCAAGCTGTAAAATGATGTAAACCATTGTAGAAATAAACAGGTCTATGTATTTGTAAAAATATAGGGGATCTTATTTTTGGGAGTACCTTTGTACATTCATTACCCACAAACTCCAGTCACCTGATTGTGACAAATGAACTTTCTTTACTATTAAGACAAAATCTTGTTGGATCAAACCCTCATTCTTCTCGTTTGTTCAGTCTACGTCTTTATTGGTCTATTCCTTAGTTTTGTTCTCAGAAGTTCATTCTCGAACAAAACTCATCATCTGCCGTCTGGTGGTCCATCTTCTTGACAAAACACGACCGAGCCATCTCTATCTACCTCAAGTTATAGTTTCAGAACAGGTTCCGTCTCTTTCCACAGTGTTTAAACTTCTTATAGATTTCTGGACCATAATTTTCAGATAATTCATTTCTGTGGTTTGAGGCTGGTTGTTGTCTCAGCTAACAGGAGTACAGGTCATATCATTTCCTTAAAATATGAACTGTTCCCAATTTAAGTTTGTGGGTAACTGTAGTCACGTCCTAGTTCGTGAACCATGGGCAACGGCTGAGTGGCCTAGTAAGTGGTCCTGAGAGTCGGGATACCAGTTGCTATGGAATGGGAGTGGGCATCTCGGACATATTCTGAGTCGTAGCCCTCCTTGTGCTCAGGCGGCTAGGACTATACAATTCACCGGTGGTCCATAACCCGTTAGAGGAGAGATCCTCACTTGGACTATGTGCAAGCAGGGCAGCATCCTGCTTCATGAATTTACAGCGTTCAGTCTGCAAGCCTCTGAGAATTTACTAAACGTCGCCACAGTCCTGGATTTTCAACTAGTGTTGTGGCCTCATTTAGTTCTATACCTCTTATCTTTAAATCGTTAGAAACCGAGTCTAACCATCATCGTCTTGGTCTCCCTCTACTTCTCTTACCCTCCATAACAGAGTCCATTATTCTCCTAGGTAACCTATCCTCCTCCATTCGCCTCACATGACCCCACCACCGAAGCCGGTTTATGTGAACAGCTTCATCCATCGAGTTCATTCCTAAATTAGCCTTTATCTCCCCATTCCGAGTACCCTCCTGCCATTGTTCCCACCTGTATGTACCAGCAATCATTCTCGCTACTTTCATGTCTGTTACTTCTAACTTATGAATAAGATATCCTGAGTCCACCCAGCTTTCACACCCGTAAAGCAAAGTTGGTCTGAAAACAGACCGATGTAAAGATAGTTTCGTCTGGGAGCTGAATTCCTTCTTACAGAATACTGCTGATCGCAACTGCGAGCTCACTGCATTAGCTTTACTACACCTTGATTCAATCTCACTTACTATATTACCATCCTGGGAGAACACACAACCTAAATACTTGAAATTATCGACCTGTTCTAGCTTTGTATCACCAATCTGACATTCGATTCTGTTGAATTTCTTACCTACTGACATCAATTAGTCTTCGAGAGGCTAATTTTCATACCATACTCATTGCACCTATTTTCAAGTTCCAAGATATTAGACTGCAGGCTTTCTGCACAGTCTGCCATTAAGACCAAGTCGTCAGCATAGGCCAAACTGCTTACTACATTTCCACCTAAGTGAATCCCTCCCCGCCATTTTATACCTTTCAGCAGATGATCCATGTAAACTACAAACAGCAAAGGTGAAAGATTACAGCCTTGTCTAACTCCTGTAAGTACCCTGAACCAAGAACTCATTCTACCATCAATTCTCACTGAAGCCCAATTGTCAACATAAATGCCTTTGATTGATTTTAATAATCTACCTTTAATTCAATAGTTCCCCAGTATGGCGAACATCTTTTCCCTCGGTACCCTGTCATATGCTTTCTCTAGATCTACGAAACATAAACACAACTGCCTATTCCTCTCGTAGCATTTTTCAATTACCTGGCGCATACTGAAAATCTGATCCTGACAGCCTCTCTGTGGTCTGAAACCACACTGGTTTTCATCCAACTCCCTCTCAACGACTGATCGCACCCTCCCTTCCAGGATGCCAGTGAATACTTTGCCTGGTATACTAATCAATGAGATACCTCGATAGTTGTTGCAATCCTTCCTGTTCCCTTGCTTATAGATAGGTGCAATTACTGCTTTTGTCCAATCTGAAGGTACCTTACCAATACTCCATGCTAATTTTACTACTCTATGAAGCCATTTCATCCATGCCTTCCCTCTGTACTTCACCATTTCAGGTCTAATTTCATCTATTCCTGCTGCCTTGTAACAATGGAGTTTATTTACTATCCTTTCCACTTCCTCAAGCATAATTTCACCAACATCCTTTTCCTCCTCCCCACGAGCTTGGCTGTTCACAACACTACAAGGACGATTTCCTTTTACATTGAGAAGATGTTCAAAATATTCCCTCCACCTCTCCAGTGATTCCCTGGGATCTGTTATGAGTGCACATGAATTACTCAATACTCTGTTCATTTCCTTTTTCCCTCCCTTCCTAAGATTCTTCATTACTGTCCAGAAAGGTTTCCCTGCTGCTTGACCTAGCCTTTCCAGGTTATTACCAAAATCTTCCCATGACTTCTTTTTGGATTCAACAACGATTAGTTTCGCTCTGTTTCTTTCATCTACGTACCAATCCCTGTCTGCCTTAGCCCTTGTTTGTAGCCATTTCTGATAAGCCTTCTTTTTACGTTTACAGGCTGCTCTCACTTCATCATTCCACCAAGATGTTCGCCTATTCCCATCTTTACACACAGTTGTTCCTAGGCATTCCCTTGCTGTTTCTATTACAGCATCCCTGTATGCCACCCATTCACTTTCTATATCCTGAACCTGCTTACTGTCTACTGTTCGAAACTTCTCACTAATCATATCCATGTACTTCTGTCTAATTTCCTCATCCTGGAGACTTTCTACCCTTATTCGTTTGCAGACAGATTTCACTTTCTCTACCCTAGGCCTAGAAATACTTAGTTCACTACAGATCAGATAGTGGTCTGTATCATCGAAAAACCCACGAAAAACACGTACATTCCTAACAGATTTCCTGAATTCGAAGTCTGTTAAGATATAGTCTATTATGGATCTGGTACCCCTAGCCTCCCATATGTAGGGGTAAATAGCCTTATGCTTGAAGAATGTATTCATAACAGCTAAACCCATACTAGCACAGAAGTCCAGCAAACGCTTCCCATTCCCGTTAGCTTCCATATCTTCCCCACATTTACCAATCACCCTTTCGTATCCTTCAGTTCTATTCCCAACTCTCGCATTGAAATCGCCCATTAGCACTATTCTATCCTTGCTGTTGACCCTGACCACGATGTCACTCAATGCTTCATAAAACTTGTCAACTTCATCCTCATCTGCACCCTCACATGGTGAATACACGGACACAATTCTTGTCCTAATTCCTCACCCTGACAAATCTACCCATATCATTCACTCATTTACGTGCCTAACAGAAACTATGTTGCGTGCAATGGTATTCCTGATAAAGAGCCCTACCCCAGAATCTGCCCTTCCCTTTCTAACACCCGTCAAGTACACTTTATAATCTCCTATCTCTTCCTCATTATCTTCCCTTACCCGAATATCACTTACTCCTAGCACATCCAGATGCATCCTCTTTGCTGACTCAGCCAGTTCTACCTTCTTTCTTCCATAAGCCCCATTAATATTGATAGCTCCCCATCGAATTCCATTTCGTTCGCCAAGTTGTTTCCAAGGAGTCCCTCACCTGTCAAATGGGAGGGTGACTCAATTACTCCCATAAGTCCGAGGCTTGCTTAAAGTGTTCTGAGCTCGGTAAATTCATGAAGCAGGATGCTGCCCTACTTGCACATAGTCCAAGTGAGGATCTCTCCTCTAACGGGTTATGGACCACCGGTGAATTGTATAGTCCTAGCCGCCTGAGCACAAGGAGGGCCACGACTCAGAATATGTCCGAGATGCCCACTCCCATTCCATAGCAACTGGTATCCCGACTCTCAGGACCACTTACTAGGCCACTCAGCCGTTGCCCATGGTTCACGAACTAGGACGTGACTACAGTAACCCACAAACATGAACATGAACATGAAAGAAAGGAAATTTAAAAGTAGGACTATTAGACAGTACCATTTGGCTGATAAAGCAGGCATGAGGCAGTTTCTAAACAGTAACTATGATCGGTGGAAAACGGTAAATAAAAATGTAAACAGACTCTGGGATGGGTTTAAAGAAATTGTTGAGGAATGCGAAAACAGGTTTGTACCATTAAGGGTGGTAAGGAATGGTAAAGACCCACCTTATTATAATAGAGAAATAAAGAGACTAAGAAGGAGGTGCAGACTGGAAAGAAATAGACTTAGAAATGGCTGAGGAAGTAAGGAGAAATTGAAGGAACTTACTAGAAAACTGAATCTAGCAAAGAAGGCAGCTAAGGATAACATGATGGCAAGCATAATTAGGGGTCATACAAATTTTAGGGAAAAATGGAAGGGTATGTATAGGTACTTTAAGGCAGAAACAGGTTCCAGGAAGGATATTCCAGGAATAATTAATGAACAAGGAGCGTGTGTATGTGAGGATCTTCAAAAGGCAGAATTATTCAGTCAGCAGTATGTAAAGATTGCTGGTTACAAGGATAATGTCCACATTGAGGAGGAGACTAATGCTAAAGAAGTATTAAAATTTACATATGATAAAAATGACATTTACAGTAAGATGCAAAAGTTGAAAACTAGAAAAGCGGCTGGAATTGATAATATTTCTGGGGATATAATAAAGACTATGGGGTGGAATATAGCACCATATCTGAAGTACTTACTTGTTTATTGCTTGGTTGAAGGAGCTATACCAAATGAATGGAGAGTTGCTATAGTAGCCCCTGTGTATAAAGAAAAGGTTGATAGATATAAAGCTGAAAATTACAGGCCAGTAAGATTGACATGCATTGCATGTAAGATTTGGGAAGGCAATCTTTCCGATTATATTAGACATGTTTGTGAAATTAATAACTGTTTTGATAGAAGGTATTTCAGCTTTAGGAAAGGTTATTCCACTGAAGGTGGTGGTGGTGGTGGTGGTGATTATTGTTTTAAGAGGAAGGACAACTAGGCAACCATCCTCTATATAACACTAATCAGAGAGAAAAATGGAAGGGGTCCGACACTTCGAAAAATGAAGGTATCGGCCAAAGGAAGACAAGGGCCGCGAAGGGCGTGAAAATGAAAGACTCCCTAGCCCTCGCAAACCTAATAGCGTCGGGGCCGGAAATGAACAAGAGCTGACCAAGAGAGGTCGGACAGGATAGACGAAATTGCGGAGCCTGGTGGTCGTGATTATTGTTTTAAGAGGAAGTACAACTAGGCAACCATCCTCTATATAACACTAATCAGAGAGAAAAATGGAAGGGGCCTGAAACTTCGAAAAATGAAGGTATCGGCCAAAGGAAGACAAGGGCCACGAAGGGCATGAAAATGAAAGACACCCTAGCCCTCGCAAACCTAATAGCGTCGGGGTCAGAAAAGAACAAGTGTTGACCTAGGGAGGTCGCAAAGGATAGATGAAAGTGAGGAGCCTGGCACAAGTAAATGGAAGAAATGCCAGGGCTCAGCTGAGGGCAACATGGTCGCCAACCAACGCTCCAAATTTCAGAGCCCCTGAGGTGGTGGTGGTGGTGATTATTGTTCTAAGAGGAAGTACAACTAGGCAACCATCCTCTATATAACACTAATCAGAGAGAAAAATGGAAGGGGTCTGACACTTCGAAAAATGAAGGTATCGGCCAAAGGAAGACAAGGGCCACGAAGGGCATGAAAATGAAAGACACCCTAGCCCTCGCAAACCTAATAGCGTCGGGGTCAGAAAAGAACAAGTGTTGACCTAGGGAGGTCGCAAAGGATAGATGAAAGTGAGGAGCCTGGCACAAGTAAATGGAAGAAATGCCAGGACTCAGCTGAGGACACGGTGGTCGCCAACCCACCCTCCATAGTTCAGAGCCCCTAGGGCCCCTTTTAGTCGCCTCTTACGACAGGCAGGAGATACCGTGGGTGCTATTCTACCGCCCCCACCCACAGGGGGATTGCGGAGCCTGCCACAAATATGTGGAAAAACTGCCAGGACACAGCTAAGGGCCCCGTAGGTGTTGGTGGTGGTGATTATTGTTTTAATAGGAAGGTGGTGGTGGTGGTGGTGATTATTGTTTTAAGAGGAAGTACAACTAGGCAACCATCCTTTATATAACACTAATCACAGAGAAAAAAATGGAAGGGGTCTGACACTTCGAAAAATGAAGATAACGGCCAAAGGAAGACAAGGGCCACGAAGGGCGTGAAAATGAAAGACTCCCTAGCCCTCGCAAAGCTAATAGCGTCGGAGTCAGAAAAGAACAAGTGTTGACCTAGGGAGGTCGCAAAGGATAGATGAAAGTGAGGAGCCTGGCACAAGTAAATGGAAGAAATGCCAGGGCTCAGCTGAGGGCAACATGGTCGCCAACCAACGCTCCAAATTTCAGAGCCCCTGAGGTGGTGGTGGTGGTGATTATTGTTCTAAGAGGAAGTACAACTAGGCAACCATCCTCTATATAACACTAATCAGAGAGAAAAAATGGAAGGGGTCCGACTCTTCGAAAAATGAAGATATCGGCCAAAGGAAGACAAGGGCCACGAAGGGCGTGAAAATGAAAGACTCCCTAGCCCTCGCAAACCTAATAGCGTCGGGGTCGGAAAAGAACAAGAGTTGACCAAGGGAGGTCGGATAGGATAGATAAAAGTGAGGAGCCTGGCACAAGTAAGTGGAAGCAATGCCAGGACTCAGCTGAGGGCCCCGTGGTCGCCAACCCACGCTCCATAGTTCAGAGCCCCTGGGGCTCCAAAGTTCAGAGTGGTGGTGGTGGTGATTATTGTTTTAAGACGAACTACAACTAGGCAACCATCCTCTATACAACACTAATCAGAGAGAAAAAATGGAAGGGATCCGACATTTCGAAAAATGAAAATATCGGCCAAAGGAAGACAAGGGCCACGAAGGGCGTGAAAATGAAAGACTCCCTAGCCCTCGCAAACCTAATAGCGTCGGGGTCGGAAAAGAACAAGAGTTGACCAAGAGAGGTCGCATAGGATAGATGAAAGTGAGGAGCCTGGCACAAGTAAGTGGAAGCAATGTCAGGACTCAGCTGAGGGCCCCGCGCTCGCCAACCCACGCTCCACAGTTCAGAGCTCCTGGTGGTGGTGGTGATTCTTGTTTTAAGAGGAAGAACAACTGGGCAACCATCCCCTATATAACACTAATCAGAGAGAAAATTGGAAGGGTGGTGGTGGTGGTGGTGATTATTGTTTTAAGAGGAAGTACAACTGGGCAACCATCAACTATATAACACTAATCAGAGAGAAAAATACGAGGGATATGACACTTCGAAAATTGAAGATATCGGCCAAAGAAAGACACATGCCACAGAGGGCGTGAAAATGAAAGACAATCTAGCCCTCGCAAACCTAATAGCGTCGGGGTCGGAAAAGAACAAGAGTTGACCAAGGGTGGTCAGATAGGATAGATGAAAGTGAGGTGGGTGGTGGTGGTGGTGATTATTGTTTTAAGAGGAAGTACAACTAGGCAACCATCCTCTATATAACACTAATCAGAGAGAAAATATGGAAGGGACCGACCCTTCGAAAAATGAAGATATCGGCCAAAGGAAGACAAGGGCCGCGAAGGGCGTGAAAATGAAAGACTCCCTAGCCCTCGCAAACCTAATAGCGTCGGGGTCGGAAAAGAACAAGAGTTGACCAAGGGAGGTCGGATAGGATAGATGAAAGTGAGGAGCCTGGCACAAGTAAGTGGAAGCAATGCCAGGACTCAGCTGAGGGCCCCGTGGCCGCCAACCCACGCTCCAAATTTCAGAGCCCCTGAGGCCCCTTTTAGTCGCCTCTTACGACAGGCAGGGGATACCGTGGGTGTTATTCTACCGCCCCCACCCACAGGGGGAGGTGGTGGTGGTGGTGGTGATTATTGTTTTAAGAGGAAGTACAACTGGGCAACCATCCTCTATATAACACTAATCAGAGGAAAAATATGGAAGGGGTCCGACACTTCGAAAAATGAAGATATCGGCCAAAGGAAGACAAGGGCCACGAAGGGCGTGAAAATGAAAGACTCCCTAGCCCTCGCAAACCTAATAGCGTCGGGGTCGGAAAAGAACAAGAGTTGACCAAGAGAGGTCGGATAGGATAGATGAAAGTGAGGAGCCTGGCACAAGTAAGTGGAAGCAATGCCAGGACTCAGCTGAGGGCCCCGTGGTTGCCAACACACGCTCCAATGTTCAGAGCCCCTGGGGTGGTGGTGGTGGTGATTATTGTTTTAAGAGGAAGTACAACTAGGCAACCATCCTCTATATAACACTAATCAGAGAGAAAAATGGAAGGGGTCCGACACTTCGAAAAATGAAGGTATCGGCCAAAGGAAGACAAGGGCCACGAAGGGCGTGAAAATGAAAGACTCCCTAGCCCTCGCAAACCTAATAGCGTCGGGGTCGGAAAACAACAAGAGTTGACCAAGGGAGGTCGGATAGGATAGATAAAAGTGAGGAGCCTGGCACAAGTAAGTGGAAGCAATGCCAGGACTCAGCTGAGGGCCCCGTGGTCGCCAACCCACGCTCCAAAGTTCAGAGCCCCTGGGGCAGCCCCTGGGGCCCCTTTTAGTCGCCTCTTACGACAGGCAGGGGATACCGTGGGTGTTATTCTGCCGCCCCCACCCACAGGGGGAGCAGAGCCTCTGGGGCTATTGTTTTAAGAGGAAGTACAACTAGGCAACCATCCTCTATATAACACTAATCAGAAGGAAAAATGGAAGGGATGGTTGTGGTGATTATTGTTTAAAGAGGAAGAACAACTAGGCAACCATCCTCTAATTAACACTAATCAGACGAAAAAATGGAAGGGACCCGATACTTCGAAAAATGAAGAAATCGGCCAATGGAAGACAAGGGCCACGAAGGGCGTGAAAATGAAAGACAACCTAGCCCTCGCAAACCTAAAAGCGTCGGGGTCGGAAAAGAACAAGAGTTGACCAAGAAAGGTCGGATAGGATAGATGAAAGTGAGGAGCCTGGCACAAGTAAGTGGAAGAAATGCCAGGAATCAGCTGAGGGTGGTGGTGGTGATTATTGTTTTAAGAGGAAATACAACTAGGCAACCATCCTCTATATAACACTAATCAGAGGGAAAATACGGAATGGGTCCGACACTTCGAAAAATGAAGATATCGGCCAAAGAAAGACAAGAGGCACGATGGGCGTCAAAATGAAAGACTCCCTAGCCCTCGCAAACCTAATAGCGTCGGGGTCAGAAAAGAACAAGTGTTGACCGAGAGAGTTCGGATAGGATAGATGAAAGTGAGGATCCTGGCACAAGTAAGTGGAAGCAATGCCAGGACTCAGCTAAGGGCACCGTGGTCGCAACCCACGCTCCAAAGTTCACAGCCCCTGGGCCCCCTTTTAGTCGCCTCTTACGACAGGCAGGGGATACCGTGGGTGTTATTCTACCGCCCCCACCCACAGGGGGGCAATCCTGAGGCGCCGAGGACATCGAAAATGGTCTTCTGGGGCTTCACGTTGGTGGTAGTGGTGATTATTGTTTTAAGAGGAAGTACAACTAGGCAACCATCCTCTATATAACACTAATCAGGGATAAAAAATGGAAGCGGTCCGACCCTTCGAAAAATGAAGGTATCGGCCAAAGAAAGACAAGGGCCAGGTGGTGGTGGTGGTGATTATTGTTTTAAGAGGAAGTACAACTAGGCAACCATCCTCTATATAACACTAATCAGAGGGAAAAATGGAAGGGATCCAACACTTCGAAAAATGAAGATATCAGCCAAAGCAAGACAAGGGCCACGAAGGGCGTGAAAATGAAAGACTCCCTAGCCCTCGCAAACCTAATAGCGTCGGGGTCGGAAAAGAACAAGAGTTGACCAGGAGAGGTCGGATAGGATAGATGAAAGTGAGGAGCCTGGCACAAGTAAGTGGAAGCAATGCCAGGATTCAGCTAAGGGCCCCGTGTTCGCCAATCCACGCTCCAAAGTTCAGAGCCCCTGGGGCCCCTTTTAGTCGCCTCTTACGACAGGCAGGGGATACCGTGGGTGTTATTCTACCGCCCCCACCCACAGGGGGTAGACAAGGGCCACGAAGGGCGTGAAAATGAAAGACTCCCTAGCCCTTGCAAACCTAATAGCGTCGGGGTCAGAAAAGAACAAGTGTTGACCGAGAGAGTTCGGATAGGATAGATGAAAGTGAGGATCCTGGCACAAGTAAGTGGAAGCAATGCCAGGACTCAGCTAAGGGCACCGTGGTCGCAACCCACGCTCCAAAGTTCACAGCCCCTGGGGCGCCATTTAGTCGCCTCTTACGACAGGCAGGGGATACCGTGGGTGTTATTCTATCGCCCCTACCCACAGGGGGGCAATCCTGAGGCGCCGAGGACATCGACAATGGTCTTCTGGGGCTTCACGGAAATCATTGTATACGAGCAAGATAGTACCTACCAGTTATCCTGAGTATAATAGAAACATTAAATCTTCCTCTTTCTCTTCATCAGGGCATTTCTCCATGTTTCACAGTTTTTAAATTCTCTGCCAGGAAATTCCTTGTAGATATGAAATGTGTCTATTTAATATGTCTAGCATTAATATTTCGTGCTTAAATACGTTATTTACTGCGTTGGTGATGATGGTGGTGGTGATTATTGTTTTAAGATGAAGTACAACTAGGCAACCATCCTCTATATAACACTAATCAGAGGGAAAATAATGAAGGGGTCCGACACTTCGAAAAATGAAGATGTCCAAAGAAAGACAATGGCCACGAAGGGCGTGAAAATGAAAGAAGTTGTGGTGGTGGTGATTATTGTTTTAAGAGGAAGTACAACTAGGCAACCATCCTCTGTATAACACTAATCAGAGAGAACATTGGATGGGAACCCACACTTCGAAAAATGAAGATATCGGACAAAGAAAAGCAAGTACAACGAAGGGCGTGAAAATGAAAGACTCCCTAGCCTTCACAAACCTAATAGCGTCGGGGTCGTGGTGGTGGTGCTGATTATTGTTCTAAGAGGAAGTACAACTAGGCAACCATCCTCTATATAACACTAATCAGAAAGAAAAATGGAAGGGAACCGATACTTCGAAAAATGAAGATATCGGACAAAGAAAGGCAAGGGCCACGAAGGGCGTGAAAATGAAACACTCCCTAGCCCTCGCAAACCTAATAGCGTCGGGGTCGGAAAAGAACAAGAGTTGACCAAGGGAGGTCGGATAGGGTAGATGAAAGTGAGGAGCCTGGCACGAGTAAGTGGAAGAAATGCCAGGACTCAGCTGTGGGCCCCGTGGTTGCCAACCCACGCTCCAAAGTTCAGAGCCCTTGGGGCCCCTTTTAGTCGCCTCTTACGACAGGCAGGGGATACCGTGGGTGTTATTCTACCGCCCCCACCCACAGGGGGACCCCACCCACGTTGGAATACAGTTTGTCCGTCCCCCACCTCATGGTGGTGGTGGTGATTATTGTTTTAAGAGGAAGTACAACTAGGCAACCATCCTCTGTATAACACTAATCAGAGAGAACATTGGATGGGAACCCACACTTCGAAAAATGAAGATATCGGACAAAGAAAAGCAAGGACAACGAAGGGCGTGAAAATGAAAGACTCCCTAGCCCTCGCAAACCTAATAGCGTCGGGGTCGGAAAAGGACAAGAGTTGACCATGGGGGGTCGCATAGGATAGATGATAGTGAGGAGCCTGGCACAAGTAAGTGGAAGCAATGCCAGGACACAGCTAAGGGACCCGTGGACGCTAACACACGCTCCAAATTTCAGAGCCCAGGGGGCCCCTTTTAGTCGCCTCTTACGACAGACAGGGGGTACCGTGGGTGTTATTCTACCAGCCCGACCCACGGTGGTGGTGGTGGCGATTATTGTTTTAAGAGGAAGTACATCTAGGCAACCATCCTCTATATAACACTAATCAGAGGGAAAATATGGAAGGGGTCCGACACTTCGAAAAATGAAGATGTCATCCAAAGGAAGACAAGGGCCACGAAGGGCGTGAAAATGAAAGACTCCCTAGCCCCCGCAAACCTAATAGCGTCGGGGTCGGAAAAGAACAAGAGTTCACCAAGGGAGGATCGGATAGGATAGATGAAAGTGAGGAGCCTGGCACAAGTGGAAGCAATGCCAGGACCAGCTGAAGACCCCGTGGTCGCCAACCCACGCTCCAAAGTTCAGAGTTCCTGACCCCTCTTTTAGTCGCCTCTTACGACAGGCAGGGGATACCGTGGGTGTTATTCTACCGTCCCCACCCCACCCACGTTGGAATACAGTTTGTCCGTCCCCCACCTCATGGTGGTGGTGGTGATTATTGTTTTAAGAGGAAGTACAACTAGGCAACGATCCTCTATATAACACTACTCAGAGGGAAAAATGGAAGGTGGAGGTGGTGGTGATTATTGTTTTAAGAGGAAGTACAACTAATCAACCATCCTCTATACAATACTAATCAGAAGGAAAAATGGAGGGATGGTGGTGGTGATTATTGTTTTAAGAGGAAGTACAACTAGGCAACCATCCTCTATATAACACTAATCAGAGAGAAAAAATGGAAGGGGTCCGATACTTCGAAAAATGAAGGTATCGGCCAAAGAAAGACAAGGGCCACGAAGGGCGTGAAAGTGAATGACTCCCTAGCCCTCGCAAACCTAATAGCGTCGGGGTCGGAAAAGAACAAGAGTTGACCAAGGAAGGTCGGATAGGATAGCTGAAAGTGAGGAGCCTGACACAAGTAAGTGTAAGCAATGTCAGGACTCAGCTAAAAGCCCCGTGGTCGCCAACCCACGCTCCAAAGTTCAGAGCTCCTGGGGCCTCTTTTAGTCGCCTCTTACGACAGGCAGAGGATACCGTGGGTGTTATTCTACCGCCCCCACCCACAGGGGGACCCCACCCACGTTGGAATACAGTTTGTCCGTCCCCCACCTCATGGTGGTGGTGGTGATTATTGTTTTAAGAGGAAGTACAACTAGGCAACGATCCTCTATATAACACTACTCAGAGGGAAAAATGGAAGGTGGAGGTGGTGGTGATTATTGTTTTAAGAGGAAGTACAACTAATCAACCATCCTCTATACAATACTAATCAGAAGGAAAAATAGAGGGATGGTGGTGGTGATTATTGTTTTAAGAGGAAGTACAACTAGGCAACCATCCTCTATATAACACTAATCAGAGAGAAAAAATGGAAGGGATCCGACACTTCGAAAAATGAAGATATCCGGCAAAGGAGGACAAGGTGGTGGTGATTATTGTTTTAAGAGGAAGTACAACTAGGCAACCATCCTCTATATAACACTAATCAGAGAGGAAAAATGGAAGGGGTCCGACACTTCGAAAAATGAAGATATCGGCCAAAGGAAGACAAGGGCCACGAAGGGCGCGAAAATGAAAGACTCCCTAGCCCTCGCAAACCTAATAGCGTCGGGGTCGGAAACGAACAAGAGTTGACCAAGAGAGGTCGGATAGGATAGATGAAAGTGAGGAGCCAGGCACAAGTAAGTGGAAGCAATGCCAGGACTCAGCTGAGGGCCCCGTGGTCGCCAACCCACGCTCCAAAGTTCAGAGCCCCTGGGGCTAGGAGGACAAGGGCCGCGAAGGGCGTGAAAATGAAAGTCTCCCTAGCCCTCGCCGACCTAATAGCGTCGGGGTCGAAAAGAACAAGAGTTGACCAAGGGAGGATCGGATAGGATAGATTTAAGTGAGGAGCCTGGCACAAGTAACTTTAAGCAATACCGGGACTCAGCTGAGGGCCCCGTGGTCGCCAACTCACGCCCCAAAGTTAAGAGCTCCTGGGGCATTTTAGTAGACTCTTACGACAGGCAGTGGATAGTGGTGGTGGTGATTATTGTTTTAAGAGGAAGTACAACTAGGCAACCATCCTCTATATAACACTAATCAGAAGGAAAAATGGAAGGGATCCGACACTTCGAAAAATGAAGATATCGGCCAAAGGAAGACAAGGGTCACGAAGGGCGTGAAAATGAAAGACTCCCTAGCCCTCGCAGACCTAACAGCGTCGGGGTCGGAAAAGAACAAGAGTTGACCAAGGTAGGTCGGATTTAATAGATGAAAGTGAGGAGCCTGGCACATGTAAGCGGAAGCAATGCCAGGACTCAGCTGAGGGCCCCGTGGATGCCAACCCACGCTCCATAGTTCAGAGCCCCTGGGGCCCCTTTTAGTCGCCTCTTACGAAAGGCAGGGGATACCGTGGCTGTTATTCTACCGCCCCCACCCACAGGGGGAGATCATTGTATCATCGGAAGAGTTAACCAAATCCCTGTGGAATATAACTCCCTTGCAGGAGTTAAGGATTTGGTGCTTCTCGATTTTCACCTCTACCTTACCGAATAACTTGCCTTTAAGTAGCCGTCTGGACTGTTTTGCCGTACATGTCTTGGTAAGTACGGATCCATCTCGGAGCTTGCGCATCTCGTCGACTTCACCAGCAACAATTTCTTCAATTGAATTGCTTATCATAAAAGGACATTCGTCAAGGAAACTTTTACCATCGACCCTGGAAGCAACCAGGAGTCGAGGAAGACGTTCGTCACTCATGTAGTCTACAGGAACTGGAGTATACCGCTTACGTTTTTTACCAATATTTGACGCTGTTTTTTGAAGGGTGGCACCCTTTGTAAAAGAAGGAAGAGAAAGAGGTTCCGTCTTTTGTCCCACGAGTACTCACGGAAATATGAGGTCGACCTCCGGCAGAGCCAAGGAGATTTACCGGAGGCAAGGCTATATACTCCAGAGGGCGCCCGGTATCTGGAGGGGCTCGCTTGAAACTACTCTCCCAGTAGACATGCATCACCTCGCCACGACCCGAAACTTGTGATTGGGGGAGGATAAAACCTCCGTACTAACGTATTTTAATTTTTTTTCTTTTTTTGCTTTTTTAAATTTTTTTTTAATATCTAACCTAATCTACCCGAGGCAGAGAGGGTGGCCAGACAGGAAGAGGAATGAAATTAAAGATGGTGAGAATAGTGGTGGTGGTGGTGATTATTGTTTTAAGAGGAAGTACAACTAGGCAACCATCCTCTATATAACACTAATCAGAGGAAAAAATGTAAGGGATCCGACACTTCGAAAAATGAAGATATCGGTCAAAGAAAGACAAGGGCCGCGAAGGGACGTGAAAATGAAAGACTCCCTAGCCCTCGCAAACCTAATAGCGTCGGGGTCGGAAAAGAACAAGAGTTGACCAAGGGAGGTCGGACTGGATAGATCAAAGTGAGGTGCCTGGCACAAGTAAGTGGAAGCAATGCCGGGACTCAGCTAAGGGCCCCGTGGTCGAGAACCCACGCTCCAAATTTCAGAGCCCCTGGGCCCTTTTTAGTCGCCTCTTACGACAGGCAGGGGATACCGTGGGTGTTATTCTACCGCCCCCACCCACAGGGGGATGAGAATAGAAGGGTAGAAATAGTGATGAAGAATAAAGAGCACAGACACCTCTCAAGCAACTCGGGGGACACCTTGTTAGTCTGGCCCTACACCGAAGCCTATCCAGCATGCGTAACCCTGAGCTGGCACAGCCCTCGGGATCAACAAGCACACAAGCACCCACACCGAATTCAAGGTCATGGTGTCCCTAGAGGGGACTGCGATGGGGTGTGAGGTGGTGGTGGTGGTGGTGATTATTGTTTTAAGAGGAAGTCCAACTAGGCAACCATCCTCTATATAACACTAATCAGAGAGAAAAAATGGAAGGGATCCGACACTTCGAGAAATGAAGATATCGACCAAAGTAAGACAAGGGCCACGAAGGGCCTGAAAATGAAAGACTCCCTAGCCCTCGCAAACCTAATAGCGTCGGGTGGTGGTGGTGGTTACTATTGTTTTAAGAGGAAGTACAACTAGGCAACCATCCTCTATATAACACTAATCAGATGGTGGTGGTGGTGATTATTGTTTTAAGAGGAAGTACAACGGGGCAACCATCCTCTATATAACACTAATCAGAGAAAAAAATGGAAGGGATCCGACACTTCGAAGAATGAAGGTATCGGCCAAAGGAAGATAAGGGCCACGAAGGGCATGAAAATGAAAGACTCCCTAGCCCTCGCAAACCTAATAGCGTCGGGGTCGGAAAAGAACAAGAGTTGACCAAGAGAGGTCGGAGTGGTGGTGGTGATTATTGTTTTAAGAGGAAGTACAACTGGGCAACCATCCTCTATATAACACTAATCAGAGGGTAAAATGGAAGGCATCCGACACTTCGAAAAATGAAGATATCGGCCAAAGGAAGACAAGGGCCACGAGAGGCGTGAAAATAAAAGACTCCCTAGCCCTCGCAAACCTAATAGCGTCGGGGTCGGAAAAGAACAAGAGTTGACCAAGGGAGGTCGGATAGGATAGATGAAAGTGAGGAGCCTGGCACAAGTAAGTGGAAGAAATGCCAGGACTCGGCTGAGGGCCCCGTGGTCGCCAACCCACGCTCCATAGTTCAGAGCCCCAGAGAGAGGTCGGATAGGATAGATGAAAGTGAGGAGCCTGGCACAAGTAAGTGGAAGCAATGTCAGGACTCAGCTAAGGGCCCCGTGGTCGCTAACCCACACTCCAAATTTCAGAGCCCCTGGGGCCCCTTTTAGTCGCCTCTTACGACAGGCAGGGATACCGTGGGTGTTATTCTACCGCCCCCACCCACAGGGGGAACACTAATCAGAGGGAGCCAGAAGATGATAAAAGATGGCTGAAAGAAGATGGAAATGAAGATGGGAACCAAGAAGGAGGTGAATGATGAACTGAGAAAAATCAAGGAGGGTATTCACAAGACAGAGCATGCCTTTCTGTTATTTTTTTATGATAAAGTGAGAAAGTATTCTTGGTGCCTCTTCAAACTAAGGACATATGCTGGGAAGTGAGAACCAGTGACAGGGGAGGAAATTTGTGTTTTCTGGGGCTTGTAATATTGATGAGGATAATGCAGAAATCCACCATGGAGAGCTATTCCACCAGGGATGGATTTTTAGAAACCCATGCCGGTACTGTATATTCCCTCAAGCAATTGCAAGGGGCAGGTTTGAACACATGCTGCAATATTTACATATTGTTGACAATTCTACATGGAATATATATCCCCTAATTATATAGACGTACATTTTCAATGACATCAACATGGATGTGAAGTCACAGAGACCGCATCAAAATTAATGTGACTACGGAAGGGACAGTTAATGAGAGAAATTTCTAGCTGTTCTCATTTGAATAATTACAGTTTATTCAACCCAAAACCACAACATCATTTTCCATTTGTTAATTTGTAGAACCCTCGTACCTTCAGATTACAGTCGCAGCAATTTTCATTACTCAGAAAGCACTGTTCCATTTAAGTGCACATATCCTTTACACTATGAACAAAAATGGACACTAACTTGGGTATTAAAGATGTCTGATAACCATTGCACTGAATATTAACCACACATGAGACTGATCTCTAGTTGGGGTGGAAATTGCAAGCACTGAACTTGGTCCTCAATGTTACTCTCACTGAACACATTTGAAGCAGATCTTTCTCCTACACTCCAAGCATACTGGTTTTTCACGTCTGTAGCACTTGTATTATGTTTTCCTCTTCTTTGCTGGTGGGCACAGAAGACAAATTATCCATTTTTCAAGCTTCCCTCGGCACTGTTGATATGCTCCTGAAGGATACTCAAAATTCTACAGACAGAACCTCAAATATCTCTTGGGATCCTGGGATTTGATAATCTTCTTATCATGTGTGGCCTAGTGAGTTAAGCAGAAAGTTCTTTCAGAAAATGTTGCTTGGTCATTTGGGGGCTCTCACAATAGGACTGATGAAAGATATTTGCATTCACAGCTGCAATATCGACGATACGGAAGAAGACCGCCATCGGCCACCTTCTTGTTCTTCTACCTGTGCAGTAGTTGGCTGACATCTGATCCAAACTATCTACTCAGACTTCATAGAATTATAAAACTGAATCATCTCTTCCTTGTCCGTGTGCACATTAGTTGCTTTCCCATGGTGCATAAAGGATACTAACAAAACAGCTTTGTTTCTTTTTGGAATGTGTGAGAGAAGAGTTATGTCTTTTGTGAAGCCATGCACAAAGGAACCAAACTTTTTCTACTTGGAAGGCAAGAAGATAGTTGGAATTTCCTTCTTGTTCTTCCTTACTGTCCCAATATAAGTGAGTCTCCTTTTCCTCAGCTCCTGAACAAGCTCTACTGAGGTGAACCAATTGTCAGCTGTTATATTCGTATTTGTGCCCTATATTGGTCCCAATAAATAACAAACTGCCTGAACTGGTTTCAAAAATTTCCTATCTTCCCTTCAAAGACCTATTCCATCAGTGTCCTTCCCTGCATAAATATATGCACTGTACGAATAACTATATTCGCATTGGTCAGGCACATCAATTTCACTCCGTATTTCTCAGGCTTGTTTGGAGTATACATTTTGAACTTGCACCGACCTCTGAAACCAATTAGCATCTCATCTACTGTTGAATTTGTGCCAATGGAGTAACACCTTTGAGAGTTCTGAATCAACATATTCAGAAGCTCAGATATGGGTGCAATAGGATCTGTCTCTCTCTGCTGCATTCTGTCTTCAGGGTTGTCAATATGTAGGCTGCACAGAAGAATGGTAAACCTCGGACCTGACATCACCACACCAAATATTTCACAGCCCATATCATCAGCAGCGAAGACTGAAGTGATGTCCACTTTGTTAGAATAAGATATCAACCTAAGATACATTGCTAAAAGATTAATATCAAACAACTTCAGCCATTTGGAAGAGGGGGTGATTAGTGAAGTAGCTTAGCTGCCTACTTTCAACCCGGACAACTGATGGTGGTGGTGGTTATTGCTTTAAGATGCATCATGGGAGACTGACAGTGAAAATGAATGCTGTTGGATTAGACAAAAGAATAGTTCAAAGGGTGGCTAAATTTCTAGATTGTAGAACTCAGGGAATGACGAGTGGGTGAAGCATTATCAGATCATGTAATTACCAAAAGGCAGATTCTGCAAGACGGTATTACTGGGGCTTAATGTTTTCTGAAGTATGTAAATGATATTAGAAATAATCTGGGATCACAGATAAGGCTTCTTGGGGATGATATTTCTATTGACCTCACTCATAGGCAACCAGATAGCAATGTTCAATTGTAGGTCAATCCTGGCCAGGAAATTTCACCTGAAAACTCATATGGTATCAGCAAGGGTATCCGGCCTTAAACCCCAGCCAAATGCAGAATGTGCCGGGGAACCCAGACATATCTAACCATGGTACTGTGTTTAATTAAATGTTATTTTCTCTTTCAGATTAAGAGAATATGAAATTCCAGTAATCGATATTGGGGTATGTAACCGATAATATTATTTTTAGATCAGTACAGTAGTTATTGCTTAACCCAGATCTTCCCACAAGATTTCTTGTGGGGTTTTCAAGAGTCAAATTGAACTACACTCTCTCTTTTTAAACTGTCATAATTTCTCTTTATTATTAGCTTTTGATAATTGCCTTCACATAGGCCTAAATAAAAATAAGGAAAATGATTAACTTACCATACAAATGTTATCCACAGAGAATGAACTAAGTCAGCGATCACTTATAAAGACCAAAGAATAACAGACAGTGCAAGAAAGAAGGAAGTATTTTTGACCATTTGGCAAGTATTGCAATGTCTGATGCTGACACAACAAGTATCAGCAACTAATTCTAATTTTCAAATGATATTTCAAGGGTAATCCAAAAAATAGGGTCTCCAATTTTTAAAAAAAATACAGAACTCTGTTCATGAGGCTTCTGGTAACAATATTGTGAAGAGTGTTTCCCGCGCTCACATATAAACATGCGCATGCTGCGCTGAGGCACTCAGTCTTGGCTTGGCAGCCGTTGGAAATGGAGCTCCCATTGGATGTTACCGCGAAGTGCATGGATGTCAAAAATGTTCGTAAGTGATGTAGAGAGTTTGCAGTCGTTCGGACTGAAATTTATGACAAACAAAGGAGCGGGAGACCATCAATTTCCATTGAGACAGTCATGAAGGTTGAGCAAATCATGCGTGAAGATCGGCGGATCACCCTGGATGATCTCTGCACTTTGGTTCCTGAGGTTTCCCGAAGCGCCGCTCACAGAATTTTAATGGATAAGTTGAAATACCAGAAGGTGTGCGCAAGATGGTTGCCAGCACCGATGATGAGGTGAAGATAAGTTTCACAACTTCCTGAACAGCATGGCAACGAGCTGGTATGACATGGGCATACAAAAACTGTCACAGCATCTACAAAAATGCATCGACCAAAATGGTGATTATTTAGAAAAATAGCTAAATATTCAAGCTGTAAAATGATGTAAACCATTGTAGAAATAAACAGGTCTATGTATTTGTAAAAATATAGGGGATCTTATTTTTGGGAGTACCTTTGTACATTCATTACCCACAAACTCCAGTCACCTGATTGTGACAAATGAACTTTCTTTACTATTAAGACAAAATCTTGTTGGATCAAACCCTCATTCTTCTCGTTTGTTCAGTCTACGTCTTTATTGGTCTATTCCTTAGTTTTGTTCTCAGAAATTCATTCTCGAACAAAACTCATCATCTGCCGTCTGGTGGTCCATCTTCTTGACAAAACACGACCGAGCCATCTCTATCTACCTCGAGTTATAGTTTCAGAACAGGTTCCGTCTCTTTCCACAGTGTTTAAACTTCTTATAGATTTCTGGACCATAATTTTCAGATAATTCATTTCTGTGGTTTGAGGCTGGTTGTTGCCTCAGCTAACAGGAGTACAGGTCATATCATTTCCTTAAAATATGAACTGTTCCCAATTTAGGTTTGTGGGTAACTGTAGTCACGTCCTAGTTCGTGAACCATGGGCAACGGCTGAGTGGCCTAGTAAGTGGTCCTGAGAGTCGGGATACCAGTTGCTATGGAATGGGAGTGGGCATCTCGGACATATTCTGAGTCGTGGCCCTCCTTGTGCTCAGGCGGCTAGGACTATACAATTCACCGGTGGTCCATAACCCGTTAGAGGAGAGATCCTCACTTGGACTATGTGCAAGCAGGGCAGCATCCTGCTTCATGAATTTACAGCGTTCAGTCTGCAAGCCTCTGAGAATTTACTAAACGTCGCCACAGTCCTGGATTTTCAACTAGTGTTGTGGCCTCATTTAGTTCTATACCTCTTATCTTTAAATCGTTAGAAACCGAGTCTAACCATCATCGTCTTGGTCTCCCTCTACTTCTCTTACCCTCCATAACAGAGTCCATTATTCTCCTAGGTAACCTATCCTCCTCCATTCGCCTCACATGACCCCACCACCGAAGCCGGTTTATGCGAACAGCTTCATCCATCGAGTTCATTCCTAAATTAGCCTTTATCTCCCCATTCCGAGTACCCTCCTGCCATTGTTCCCACCTGTATGTACCAGCAATCATTCTCGCTACTTTCATGTCTGTTACTTCTAACTTATGAATAAGATATCCTGAGTCCACCCAGCTTTCACTCCCGTAAAGCAAAGTTGGTCTGAAAACAGACCGATGTAAAGATAGTTTCGTCTGGGAGCTGAATTCCTTCTTACAGAATACTGCTGATCGCAACTGCGAGCTCACTGCATTAGCTTTACTACACCTTGATTCAATCTCACTTACTATATTACCATCCTGGGAGAACACACAACCTAAATACTTGAAATTATCGACCTGTTCTAGCTTTGTATCACCAATCTGACATTCGATTCTGTTGAATTTCTTACCTACTGACATCAATTAGTCTTCGAGAGGCTAATTTTCATACCATACTCATTGCACCTATTTTCAAGTTCCAAGATATTAGACTGCAGGCTTTCTGCACAGTCTGCCATTAAGACCAAGTCGTCAGCATAGGCCAAACTGCTTACTACATTTCCACCTAAGTGAATCCCTCCCCGCCATTTTATACCTTTCAGCAGATGATCCATGTAAACTACAAACAGCAAAGGTGAAAGATTACAGCCTTGTCTAACTCCTGTAAGTACCCTGAACCAAGAACTCATTCTACCATCAATTCTCACTGAAGCCCAATTGTCAACATAAATGCCTTTGATTGATTTTAATAATCTACCTTTAATTCAATAGTTCCCCAGTATGGCGAACATCTTTTCCCTCGGTACCCTGTCATATGCTTTCTCTAGATCTACGAAACATAAACACAACTGCCTATTCCTCTCGTAGCATTTTTCAATTACCTGGCGCATACTGAAAATCTGATCCTGACAGCCTCTCTGTGGTCTGAAACCACACTGGTTTTCATCCAACTCCCTCTCAACGACTGATCGCACCCTCCCTTCCAGGATGCCAGTGAATACTTTGCCTGGTATACTAATCAATGAGATACCTCGATAGTTGTTGCAATCCTTCCTGTTCCCTTGCTTATAGATAGGTGCAATTACTGCTTTTGTCCAATCTGAAGGTACCTTACCAATACTCCATGCTAATTTTACTACTCTATGAAGCCATTTCATCCATGCCTTCCCTCTGTACTTCACCATTTCAGGTCTAATTTCATCTATTCCTGCTGCCTTGTGACAATGGAGTTTATTTACTATCCTTTCCACTTCCTCAAGCATAATTTCACCAACATCCTTTTCCTCCTCCCCACGAGCTTGGCTGTTCACAACACTACAAGGACGATTTCCTTTTACATTGAGAAGATGTTCAAAATATTCCCTCCACCTCTCCAGTGATTCCCTGGGATCTGTTATGAGTGCACATGAATTACTCAATACCCTGTTCATTTCCTTTTTCCCTCCCTTCCTAAGATTCTTCATTACTGTCCAGAAAGGTTTCCCTGCTGCTTGACCTAGCCTTTTCAGGTTATTACCAAAATCTTCCCATGACTTCTTTTTGGATTCAACAACGATTAGTTTCGCTCTGTTTCTTTCATCTACGTACCAATCCCTGTCTGCCTTGGCCCTTGTTTGTAGCCATTTCTGATAAGCCTTCTTTTTACGTTTACAGGCTGCTCTCACTTCATCATTCCACCAAGATGTTCGCCTTTTCCCATCTTTACACACAGTTGTTCCTAGGCATTCCCTTGCTGTTTCTATTACAGCATCCCTGTATGCCACCCATTCACTTTCTATATCCTGAACCTGCTTACTGTCTACTGTTCGAAACTTCTCACTAATCATATCCATGTACTTCTGTCTAATTTCCTCATCCTGGAGACTTTCTACCCTTATTCGTTTGCAGACAGATTTCACTTTCTCTACCCTAGGCCTAGAAATACTTAGTTCACTACAGATCAGATAGTGGTCTGTATCATCGAAAAACCCACGAAAAACACGTACATTCCTAACAGATTTCCTGAATTCGAAGTCTGTTAAGATATAGTCCATTATGGATCTGGTACCCCTAGCCTCCCATATGTAGGGGTGAATAGCCTTATGCTTGAAGAATGTATTCATAACAGCTAAACCCATACTAGCACAGAAGTCCAGCAAACGCTT
Organism: Anabrus simplex; assembly: GCF_040414725.1. Classification (NCBI taxonomy): domain Eukaryota; kingdom Metazoa; phylum Arthropoda; class Insecta; order Orthoptera; family Tettigoniidae; genus Anabrus; species Anabrus simplex. Next base: position 1,713,941,459 of record NC_090265.1, read on the forward strand.
CCCATTCCCGTTAGCTTCCATATCTTCCCCACATTTACCAATCACCCTTTCGTATCCTTCAGTTCTATTCCCAACTCTCGCATTGAAATCGCCCATTAGCACTATTCTATCCTTGCTGTTGACCCTGACCACGATGTCACTCAATGCTTCATAAAACTTGTCAACTTCATCCTCATCTGCACCCTCACATGGTGAATACACGGACACAATTCTTGTCCTAATTCCTCACCCTGACAAATCTACCCATATCATTCACTCATTTACGTGCCTAACAGAAACTATGTTGCGTGCAATGGTATTCCTGATAAAGAGCCCTACCCCAGACTCTGCCCTTCCCTTTCTAACACCCGTCAAGTACACTTTATAATCTCCTATTTCTTCCTCATTATCTTCCCTTACCCGAATATCACTTACTCCTAGCACATCCAGATGCATCCTCTTTGCTGACTCAGCCAGTTCTACCTTCTTTCTTCCATAAGCCCCATTAATATTGATAGCTCCCCATCGAATTCCATTTCGTTCGCCAAGTTGTTTCCAAGGAGTCCCTCACCTGTCAAATGGGAGGGTGACTCAATTACTCCCATAAGTCCGAGGCTTGCTTAAAGTGTTCTGAGCTCGGTAAATTCATGAAGCAGGATGCTGCCCTACTTGCACATAGTCCAAGTGAGGATCTCTCCTCTAACGGGTTATGGACCACCGGTGAATTGTATAGTCCTAGCCGCCTGAGCACAAGGAGGGCCACGACTCAGAATATGTCCGAGATGCCCACTCCCATTCCATAGCAACTGGTATCCCGACTCTCAGGACCACTTACTAGGCCACTCAGCCGTTGCCCATGGTTCACGAACTAGGACGTGACTACAGTAACCCACAAACATGAACATGAACATGAAAGAAAGGAAATTTAAAAGTAGGACTATTAGACAGTACCATTTGGCTGATAAAGCAGGCATGAGGCAGTTTCTAAACAGTAACTATGATCGGTGGAAAACGATAAATAAAAATGTAAACAGACTCTGGGATGGGTTTAAAGAAATTGTTGAGGAATGCGAAAACAGGTTTGTACCATTAAGGGTGGTAAGGAATGGTAAAGACCCACCTTATTATAATAGAGAAATAAAGAGACTAAGAAGGAGGTGCAGACTGGAAAGAAGTAGACTTAGAAATGGCTGAGGAAGTAAGGAAAAATTGAAGGAACTTACTAGAAAACTGAATCTAGCAAAGAAGACAGCTAAGGATAACATGATGGCAAGCATAATTAGGGGTCATACAAATTTTAGGGAAAAATGGAAGGGAATGTATAGGTACTTTAAGGCAGAAACAGGTTCCAGGAAGGATATTCCAGGAATAATTAATGAACAAGGAGCGTGTGTATGTGAGGATCTTCAAAAGGCAGAATTATTCAGTCAGCAGTATGTAAAGATTGCTGGTTACAAGGATAATGTCCACATTGAGGAGGAGACTAATGCTAAAGAAGTATTAAAATTTACATATGATAATAATTACATTTGCAGTAAGATGCAAAAGTTGAAAACTAGAAAAGCGGCTGGAATTGATAATATTTCTGGGGATATAATAAAGACTATGGGGTGGAATATAGCACCATATCTGAAGTACTTATTTGTTTATTGCTTGGTTGAAGGAGCTATACCAAATGAATGGAGAGTTGCTATAGTAGCCCCTGTGTATAAAGAAAAGGTTGATAGATATAAAGCTGAAAATTACAGGCCAGTAAGATTGACATGCATTGCATGTAAGATTTGGGAAGGCAATCTTTCCGATTATATTAGACATGTTTGTGAAATTAATAACTGTTTTGATAGAAGGTATTTCAGCTTTAGGAAAGGTTATTCCACTGAAGGTGGTGGTGGTGGTGGTGGTGATTATTGTTTTAAGAGGAAGGACAACTAGGCAACCATCCTCTATATAACACTAATCAGAGAGAAAAATGGAAGGGGTCCGACACTTCGAAAAATGAAGGTATCGGCCAAAGGAAGACAAGGGCCGCGAAGGGCGTGAAAATGAAAGACTCCCTAGCCCTCGCAAACCTAATAGCGTCGGGGCCGGAAATGAACAAGAGCTGACCAAGAGAGGTCGGACAGGATAGACGAAATTGCGGAGCCTGGTGGTCGTGATTATTGTTTTAAGACGAAGTACAACTAGGCAACCATCCTCAATATAACACTAATCAGAGAGAAAAATGGAAGGGGTCTGACACTTCGAAAAATGAAGGTATCGGCCAAAGGAAGACAAGGGCCACGAAGGGCATGAAAATGAAAGACACCCTAGCCCTCGCAAACCTAATAGCGTCGGGGTCAGAAAAGAACAAGTGTTGACCTAGGGAGGTCGCAAAGGATAGATGAAAGTGAGGAGCCTGGCACAAGTAAATGGAAGAAATGCCAGTACTCAGCTGAGGACACGGTGGCCGCCAACCCACCCTCCATAGTTCAGAGCCCCTAGGGCCCCTTTTAGTCGCCTCTTACGACAGGCAGGAGATACCGTGGGTGCTATTCTACCGCCCCCACCCACAGGGGGATTGCGGAGCCTGCCACAAGTATGTGGAAAAACTGCCAGGACACAGCTAAGGGCCCCGTAGGTGTTGGTGGTGGTGATTATTGTTTTAATAGGAAGGTGGTGGTGGTGGTGATTATTGTTTTAAGAGGAAGTACAACTAGGCAACCATCCTTTATATAACACTAATCACAGAGAAAAAAATGGAAGGGGTCCGACACTTCGAAAAATAAAGATATCGGCCAAAGGAAGACAAGGGCCACGAAGGGCGTGAAAATGAAAGACTCCCTAGCGCTCGCAAAGCTAATAGCGTCGGGGTCAGAAAAGAACAAGTGTTGACCTAGGGAGGTCGCAAAGGATAGATGAAAGTGAGGAGCCTGGCACAAGTAAATGGAAGAAATGCCAGGGCTCAGCTGAGGGCAACATGGTCGCCAACCAACGCTCCAAATTTCAGAGCCCCTGAGGTGGTGGTGGTGGTGATTATTGTTCTAAGAGGAAGTACAACTAGGCAACCATCCTCTATATAACACTAATCAGAGAGAAAAAATGGAAGGGGTCCGACTCTTCGAAAAATGAAGATATCGGCCAAAGGAAGACAAGGGCCACGAAGGGCGTGAAAATGAAAGACTCCCTAGCCCTCGCAAACCTAATAGCGTCGGGGTCGGAGAAGAACAAGAGTTGACCAAGGGAGGTCGGACAGGAGGTGAGGTGAGTATTGTTTAAAGAGGAAGTATAACTAGGCAACCATCCTCTATATAACACTAATCAGAGAGAGAAATGGAAGGGGTCCGACACTTCGAAAGATGAAGGTATCGGCCAAAGGAAGACAAGGGCCACGAAGGGCGTGAAAATGAAAGACTCCCTAGCCCTCGCAAACCTAATAGCGTCGGGGTCTGAAAAGAACAAGAGTTGACCAAGACACGTCGGATAGGATAGATGAAAATGAGGAGCCTGGCACAAGTAAGTGGAAGCAATGCCAGGACTCAGCTGATGTGGTGGTGGTGGTGATTATTGTTTTAAGAGGAAGTACAACTAGGCAACCATCCTCTATATAACAATAATCAGAGAGAAAAATGGAATGGGTCTGACAGTTCGAAAGATGAAGGATCGGCCAAAGGAAGAAAAGGGCCACGAAGGGCGTGAAAATGAAAGACTCCCTAGCCCTCGCAAACCTAATAGCGTCGGGGTCGGAAAAGAACAAGAGTTGACCAAGGGAGGTCGGACAGGATAGATTAAAGTGAGGAGCCTGGCACAAGTAAGTTGGAAGCAATGCCAGGACTCAGCTGATGTGGTGGTGGTGGTGATTATTGTTTTAAGAGGAAGTACAACTAGGCAACCATCCTCTATATAACACTAATCAGAGGGAAAAATGGAAGGGATCCGACACTTCGAAAAATGAATGTATCGGCCAAAGGAAGACAAGGGCCACGAAGGGCGTGAAAATGAAAGGTGGTGATTGGTGGTGATTATTGTTTTAAGAGGAAGTACAACTAGGCAACCATCCTCTATATAACTCTAATCAGAGGGAAAAAATGGAAGGGATCCGACACTTCGAAAAATGAAGAAATCGGCCAAAGGAAGACAAGGGCCACGAAGGGCGTGAAAATGAAAGACTCCCTAGCCCTCGCAAACCTAATAGCGTCGGGGTCGGAAAAGAACAAGAGTTGATCAAGGGAGGTCGGATAGGATAGATGAAAGTGAGGAGCCTGGCACAAGTAAGTGGAAGCAATGCCAGGACTCAGTTAAGATCCCCGTGGTCGCCACCCCGCTCTTCAAATTTCAGAGCACTTAGGCCCCTTTTAGTCGCCTGTTACGACAGGCTGGGGATACCGTGGGTGTCATTCTACCGCCCCCCACCCATAGGGGTACTACAGTTTGTCCTTCTCCCACCTCCTTTTCCTTGTTTATACAGAACAGGCAGAAAAAGGAATCAAGGATGAATTTAGAAGGTGAATCACAATCCAAAGGGAAGAAATCAAAATTCCCAGGTTTGCAAATTATATTGTTATTTTATCCGAGTCTGTAGACAACCTGCTCTGGTTTGATTGATTAAAAACTGTGAACGCTCAAGACACGAAGGCAATAATTTAGATAATTACTCGAAGAAGATAATTTTAATAATTAAGTTATAGAAGATATAGAATATAGTAATTATAACTTATATAACACAGATGATAGATATAGGACTAGAATAAGGAAGACGAATAGAATATAGTAATTATGGCTTCAAAAAGAAAGACGGGCACGAGTAGACGAAGTGGCAAGAGACAGAGGATGAGTGGTGGTGGTGGTGATTATTGTTTTAAGAGGATGTACAACTAGACAACCATCCCCTATATAACACTAATCAGAAGGAAAAAGGGAAGGTGGTGGTGGTGGTGATTATTGTTTTAAGAGGAAGTACAACTAGGCAATCATCCTCTATATAACACTAATCAGAGAGAAAAAATGGAAGGGGTCCGACACTTCGAAAAATAAAGATATCGGCCAAAGGAAGACAAGGGCCATGAAGGGCGTGAAAAATGAAAGACTCCCTAGCCCTCGCAAACCTAATAGCATCGGGGTCGGAAAAGAACAATAGTTGACCGAGGGAGGTCGGATAGGATAGATGAAAGTGAGGTGGTGGTGGTGGTGATTATTGTTTTAAGAGGAAGTACAACTGGGCAACCATCCTCTATATAACACTAATCGGAGGAAAATGGAAGGGATCTGACACTTCGAAAAATGAAGATATCGGCCAAAGGAAGACAAGGGCCATGAAGGGCGTGAAAAATGAAAGACTCCCTAGCCCTGCAAACCTAATAGCATCGGGGTCGGAAAAGAACAATAGTTGACCGAGGGAGGTCGGATAGGATAGATGAAAGTGAGGTGGTGGTGGTGGTGATTATTGTTTTAAGAGGAAGTACAACTGGGCAACCATCCTCTATATAACACTAATCAGAGGAAAAAATGGAAGGGATCCGACACTTCGAAAAATGAAGATATCGGCCAAAGGAAGACAAGGGCCATGAAGGGCGTGAAAATGAAGAACTCCCTAGCCCTCGCAAACCTAATAGCGTCGGGGTCGGAAAAGAACAAGAGTTGACCAAGAGAGGTCGGATAGGATAGATGAAAGTGAGGAGCCTGGCACAAGTAAGTGGAAGCAATGCCAGGACTCAGCTGAGGGCCCCGTGGTCGCCAACCCACGCTCCAAAGTTCAGAGCCCCTGGGGCGGTGGTGGTGGTGGTGATTATTGTTTTAAGAGGAAGTACAACTAGGCAACCATCCTCTATAAAACACTAATCAGAGGGAAAAATAGAAGGGATCCGACACTTCGAAAAATGAAGATATCGGTCAAAGAAAGACAAGGGCCCAGAAGGGCGTGAAACTGAAAGACTCCCTAGCACTCGCAAACCTAATAGCGTCGGGGTCGGAAAAGAACAAGAGTTGACCAAGGGAGGTCGGATAGGATAGATGAAAGTGAGGAGCCTGGCACAAGTAAGTGGAAGCAATGCCAGGCCTCAGCTAAGGGCCCCGTGGTCGCCAACCCACGCTCCAAAGTTCAGAGCCCTGGGGCCCCTTTTAGTCGCCTCTTACGACAGGCAGGGGATACCGTGGGTGTTATTCTACCGCCCCCACCCACAGGGGGAGATGAAAGTGAGGAGCCTGGCACAAGTAAGTGGAAGCAATGCCAGGACTCAGCTGAGGGTCCCGTGGTCGCCAACCCACTCTCCAAAGTTCAGAACCCCTGGGGCCCCTTTTAGTCGCCTCTTACGACAGGCAGGGGATACCGTGGGTGTTATTCTACCGCCCCCACCCACAGGGGGGTAATAGCGTCGGGGTCAGAAAAGAACAAGAGTTGACCAAGAGAGGTCGGATAGGATAGATGAAAGTGAGGAGCCTGGCACAAGTATGTGGAAGTAATGCCAGGACTCAGCTGAGGGCCCCGTGGATGCCAACCCACACTCCAAAGTTCAGATGGTGGTGGTGGTGGTGATTTTTGTTTTAAGAGGAAGTACAACTAGGCAACCATCCTCTATATAACACTAATCAGAGGGAAAAAATGGAAGGCATCCGACACTTCGAAAAATGAAGATATCGGCCATAGGAAGACAAGGGCCACGAAGGGCGTGAAGAGGAAAGACTCCCTAGCCCTCGCAAACCTAATAGCGTCGGGGTCGGAAAAGAACAAGAGTGCACCAAGTGCGGTCTGATAGGATAGATGAAAGTGAGGAGCCTGGCACAAGTAAGTGGAAGCAATGCTAGGACTCAGCTAAGGGCCCCGTGGTCGCCAACCCACGCTCCAAAGTTCGGAGCCCCTGGGGCCCCTATTAGTCGCCTCTTACGACAGGCAGGGGATACCGTGTGTGTTATTCTACCGCCCCCACCCACAGGGGGAGGAAAAATGGAAGGGATCCGACACTTCGAAAAATGAAGATATCGGTCAAAGGAAGACAAGGGCCACGAAGGTGGTGGTGGTGGTGGTGGTGGTGGTGGTGGTGATTATTGTTTTAAGAGGAAGTACAACTGGGCAACCATCCTCTATATAACACTAATCAGGGTGAAAAAAATGGAAGGGGTCCTACACTTCGAAAAATGAAGGTATCGGCCAAAGGAAGACAAGGGCCACAAAGGGCGTGAAAATGAAAGACTCCCTACCCCTCGCAAACCTAATAGCGTCGGGGTCGGAAAAGAACAAGAGTTGACCAAGGGAGGTCAGATAGGAAAGGTAAAAGTGAGGAGCCTGGCACAAGTAAGTGGAAGCAATGCCAGGACTCAGCTGAGGGCCCCGTGGTCGCCAGCCCACGCTCCAAAGTTCAGAGCTTCTGGAGCCCCTTTTATCGCCTCTTACGACAGGCAGGGGATATCGTGGGTGTTATTCTACCGCCCCCACCCACAGGGGGGCCCAATAAGTAAAGGTGACAGCCGAGTAAATACTCAAACGGAGCGATCTCAGTAGTGCAATACGATCTATAATATCACAGATTCACAACAGAGAAAGGAAAGCGCAGATAACGTGTACTGAAGCCATTATAGGTCCGATGAATCGCTCAATCGGGGCAAACAGGTAACGGTTCGAAGTTAAACTCGTCGTACCCTATTAAAGTACTTACTGTTTTCTCAAATAACAATACCGAATACGACATTCCAATACGTCACCTCATAGTTCAATCTCATGTGTTCACCGGATGACATATCTCACATAAAACTGATGGGATAGGCGTTCCAAACTCATTCAACGTAAACATAATTGTGGAGAAACTCTCAATCTACTTTCGTAATATCTCAAGCTCCCGAAATACATGAACTGTATAAACAGAAAACGGGGCACACCAAAACAATAACTTTTCAGCCGAAGAGAAAATGTCCAAGGTTCTCTTTTAAATAATGGTCAAGGCAAAGATGAATTCGATAGGTAAAATTTGACGTCATGCAAGGGCGAGACTCGAAAGAAGAGAAAAGGTAGAGATTAACCAAGATTAACGCATTATTAACGTGGGTGAGTAAAATAAAATTATCTCGTCCTGAGATATCCCAAGGGAAAAATAAACGAAGATAAATACTATCGCCGAAACGCACTAAAAGCTAAAGAAAAAGGGACTCAAAAGTGGCCCAAAAAGGACATCTATTTGAGAAGCAAACAAAAGAAATTTAGATTAAATTAGGAATAATCGGTGTACTGCAGTTAGTATGATCAAGTATGATCTATGGCCATCAGACAGTCACACAAAACATACAATCACCCATTTCAAAATCCCATGTGCCAATGAACAAGTCATTAATCAAATGTCAAAGAAAACCAAAAATACATAACAAAGGATAATCCCAACGAATGGTCTAAATTACCTCGCCGACGGAGTTTCATAGACCCACACTCTTACCATAATTTCCACATCCATCTCACATGGTCACACGAAGAAACAGCTTTGAATATGAAAAATAAAATGTATTGTATTCACAAGGCAGCCTTGGAGACCAGATACGCATCAAGGGCCAAGAAATACCTTCAAAAAATATCCCTGCCAGTATGTGACTATACAACGAAACATATGGTACGATATATACAGTATATGGGCGATTCCAATCATATACAAATACTCGAAGGTAGATCATGCTATGTTGTTAAAAGAAGCAGCATAATCAACAAGGCTAAGGACCAAACAACTCATACAAGTGACGAAAGTCAAAACCGGCTAAAGCCGTACGTGATAAACGAAACAAACATATTCTCATAGGATGATCGTAGTCAGACGGCAACCATCGCAAAAGAAGTCAAGGACAGAGACAATCAGAATGAAACAGACAAATAAGCAAATACATTCGCGGATTCGCTGCTAATCAACGATTTAACTCCTTTAAATCTTTTATAGATCTATTTATATAAGTGAGAGTCAGTTTTGAAAAGAGGCGTGAATTTATTAATGAGGCACTTCGAGGTATGTTAGAAACTTAAAACTCGCTACCAGAGTAGCTGATGACCTCAGGATCTCTAGAAAAATCGAAAATTCCAAAAAGTCCACGGGAAGTCCAGGCTGGGGAGTTTCCAAATTTGGGGCTCAGCATAAGAACGCATGTGTAAGCATTTCTTTCACTCAGCCGGTTATATTTCTCCAATGCAATGTCCTATACGTTTCATGGTCTTAAAAGTTTTCTCAAAGTCCTAATTTTTACCACCTCCCCAAATCAAGACGGCGGCACAATCTGCCAGACGAACTAGAATCTTGAAATTAGGCAAAATTATGGCTTTTATATACTTTTTTTTTCGTTTACGGCGATTAGAGACTACGTTAGGTAACAGCAACATGTTTCTGGAAGTCTTCTTTACAGCCCAAACTTTAGCATCCTTTCTCTGGCAGCCTGTCTTCTTCTTCCGTCCACTCAGGGTTAAGTTTTGGTTCGTCATGGAATCCCTGAAATTTGTCGATCACCGACCTAAACTTTGTTCGGTTTGAGATGTCTTCTGAATTTAGTCCCACCTGTTTGAGATCCTTTCTCACCTCCCTGAACCATTTGTCCGGCACTGTAGGTCTGCTGTCTAGTATTGTGAAAATCCTTTTCGTTAGTCTCTTCTCATCCATTCTAAATAAATGCCCATAGAATTTAAGTCTCCGTTTTCTCATGGACTCCGTTAGCCTTTCATTGTCACAGCAAAGTTCTTCCCTTCCTCGCGACCTATACTGAACATCCACAATCTTCGGACCCATTATTTTATGAAGGATCTTTCTTTCGAATTTCTCAGCTTCTCTCAGTCCCGCTTTTCCTGTCGTTTGGAGGCATTAATTAGCGTACAGACATTCCGTTTTAATCACTGTATTGTAGTGCCGTAGTTGGGTTTCTTTTGTTTTGCTAGTTGCTTTACGTCGCACCGACATAGATACGTCTTACGGCGACGATGGGACAGGAAAGTGCTAGGAGTGGGAAGGAAGCGGCCGTGGCCTTAATTAAGGTACAACCCCAGAATTTGCCTGGTGTAAAAATGGGAAACCACGGAAAACCATTTTCAGGGCTGTCGACAGTGGGGTTCGAACCTTCTATCTCCCGATTACTGGACACTGGCCGCATTTACGCGACTGCAGCTCTCGAGCTCGGTGTGCCGTAGTTTAGCTCGTCTGAAGATGGTTTTCTTCTTGTATATAGGATATGTCCTACGAAAAGCCAAAGCCATCTTCTCCCGTCTGGAGTTGTTTGCTTCTTTTTTATTAGTTTTCAATTGCACTATTTCACCCAAGTACATAAAGCTATCAACGCTTTCTGTTTTACCGTGTTCTGTCTTCAGGTACCGAGGGGCTTTTATCCTGTAATCGATGGAAAAATTCCAAGATGTTGTATTTTTTCACATTTTACCCACGAAAAATATCGAAATACGGAGGAAATTTCATTAAAAGTGCAGACCTTCCTTTCGAGGTATTTGGTGGCTGAACGGTAAGTCGTATCACAATAAAGGTAGCACATTCGAACTCGGCATGAAGAGATCTACAACACTGGTCCTGTGACTTTCTGTCGTATCTCGAATCCGTTGAAAAATGAAATGAAATGGCGTATGGCTTTTAGTGCCGGGAGTGCCGAGGACATATTCGGCTCGCCAAGTGTCAGTCTTTTGATTTGACTCCCGTAGGCGACCTGCGCGTTGTGATGAGGATGAAATGATGAGGAAGACTACACATACACTCAGCCCCCATGCCAGCGAAATTAACCAATGATGGTTAAAATTCGAGACCCTGCCGGGAATCTAACCCGGGACTCCTGTGACCAAAGGCCATCGAGCTAACCATTCAGCTATGGAGCGGAACCTCCATCCGTTATATGCTAGAAGCTAGATCGAGAAGCATTTCTCGATTTTACTTACATTTTGTACTTTTTACACATAGAAAAGGTAGAATGAATAAATTCGGCAAGCACATTTGCACGACCGATGACAATATGCGAACAAAATTCCATGATTCTAGCTTCCACATAAGTATGCGAAAAATAATGTAAAATGTTTAAAATGTACCCAAATTTCATCCTATTCACAGTTTCTAACTCTATATAATCCGTAAATATGGGAGATATGAGAAAATGTCGTAGGACGAAACATGTAGAATGATAACATGGGCGTCTGATGGCATAATCCGTTTGTCGATATGAGAATCTATTTTGGAGCAGTTAATCTCGGAATGAAGGCCTACAATTTCAAGTGTGCATGTACATTAGTATTGTCGGCAGAAGGCAAGGGAGCATGCAATTTTGGTCAAAATCCCTCACCCGATTGTGTCTGGCATTAGACAAGTGTGCCCGCCATTATAAGCAAATTCTCGAACTGGATTGTGACTGGCAGTAGGCAAAGTGGCCTGCTATTATAATCGAAACTCCCCAACTCGACTGTGTCTGGCAGTAGGAAAGACTGCCTGCCGTTATAATGACTACTCACAAGCTCAATTTTGACTGGCAGTAGGAAAGGGGGCCTGCCATTGTTACGAAAACTCCCCAAATCGATTGTGCCTGACAATGGGCAAGGGAGCCTGCTATTATTAATGAAAACTCCCCAACTCGATTGTGAATGGCAGGGCGAATAGAAATGAATAGTTTACGACTTCCTCTGAATCACATGTTAACAGGCACGGTGTACCTGTTCTCCGCCACCTGCAGCGCTGCCGTCGATAAAAGTCCAAGTACACGCGCTTTTTGTCGGCTTAATGTGGAAGTATGTAAACAGTTTGCGGTCTTTTTTCGGTGGATTTATGCGTTCTTCAGTTTTATACGTGCAAAATATCTGGTCTTAACATTTCGTGAACTGAAAAGTGAAAAAGATTAAGCATTTGAGAAGTGGAACGTATACTTTGCCATAGGCATCAATTTACTAACGCATGTGAATTTTCCTACAACTTGCTATGTCCCGGGTTGCAAGTCGGGTTACGATAAACATCCGAACAAAAACGGCATTTCTTTCACACCCAAAAGATCCCACTCTATCCTCAAAGTGATCGAAGGTTATCCCACGTCAAGATCTGCCTTTAAGTGATAGTACCCTTAACATCATCTTTCAGTCAGATTAGAGCCATGGCAAAAGCTGTTGTCAATGAGAAGAGAATGCCAAAATCATAAGACCAGCTCAGGAAAAAATAACAGCAAACTTAACTTTGATCAGCCACTATTATCAAGTTGAGAAGATGAACAAATAATTCCTTTCACCAGTTCAAAAATGAATGTTATTCATCACTTCTGTGGGGATATTGTTAAACATGCAAGCGAAGTGACAGATTTTACAACATGTATTGGTTTTCTGCAAAACAATACAGATGAGTCCCGCTCCATGCCTAAATGGTTAGCGTGCTGGCCTTTGGTCACAGGGGTCCCGGGTTCGATTCCCGGCAGGGAATGGACCAGAATTGGTTAATTTTGCTTTGCACGGGGGCTGGGTCTATGCATCGTCTTTTCATCCTCATCACGACGCGCAGGTCGCCTAGGGTGTCAAATCAAAATACCTGCATCTTGCGAGCCAACTTATCCTCGGACACTCCCGGCACTAAAAGCCATGCGCCATTTTATTTAATACAGAGGAGGCAAAAGGCAGTCCGTTTTCACTCCTAACAAGTCTACCAGAATATAGTAACTCATCCAACTATCCCATTTACCCATTGAATTAATACTTTATATTTTCTCATGTAGAGGAAGTTGTGAGAAATGTTAGTGTACAATAAGCATTATGGGGAGAAATCTTTCAAGAATGCCTGGAGAGTTTACCTCCAATTACTGTTTCTCATGGACTTGGCTGCTGTACTGAACATTGCTCAGGACTTGGTACCAAAATTAATTTTCCATTACAATACGATGCCGACTTTATTTCCGAATAAAAGAAGTAAGGAAAGAAATGCAAGCTCGTACGACCGCAAAACATACCCGGAAAATGTCAAAGGTGTCTAGTTAACTGACTGATGGCGTGAAGTGCTGGCAAGATTCATTAAGCTAAGCATGTTAATATATTTTTAAGTAGTTACTGTATATAGGAATTAAATGTGTATGCCATACCGGTACGTAACAATCATGTGGGTGCCTGCAGAGTTATATGTTCATATTACGTAGCATGTAGACCAACAGTTGAACATGGGATTTAAGGTGTGGCGTACTCGAGTATTAATATGTGCGTATAAACTCCTTGAACTTTGTTTAAGTTTTGAAGACTTTTTATATTGATGTCCTGTGTTTCTAAGGTTATCTATATTATCTCTCTGACAATTATTCATGTTTTACGTTTGTCCCCACGATACTTGGAGTGTTAATTAAACACATAAATACAGCATCCCTTTCCTATTATTCATTTAAGTACATAAACATCATCAATAACTACATTGGTGACTTCCGACGTGATATTAAAATACGATGCGGAACACATTTTGTGGTTAGTCAAGTGTGAAAATGACCGATGCCAGCAACGAAGCAAATCCACTGCCAACAACAGTATGGAACGAAGCGGGTATTGCTCACATTTCAGAGAAGATTCCGCCCATCTGGAAAAAACATAAAGGTATGGTTTCTTCAAGTTGAAACACAGTTTACTACGTTGGGTATCACTAACGAGACCACGAAATTTAATCATCTTATTGCGTCATTAGAAGCGGATATTGTGGAATTAATTTCCGACATTTTATCTCCAGCATTATCTACCACTCCGTTCACAGAGCTTAAAGCAAGACTAATTCAGGAATTTGAAGAGTCAGAGAATAGAAAAGTGACGAAATTATTAACAGAATTAGGTGATAAGAAGCCAACTCAGCTCTTGCGTGAGATGCGAACTTCAGCCGGTATGCAAGTCAAGGACGATATTTTGAAAACCATATTTATGCAGCGGCTTCCTGTTACCACACGTTCTATATTAGCTACGAGTAAAGATGATCTGGACACCATAGCCACTCTGGCTGACAAAATTGTTGAAATTTCACAACCGGGGTTAAATGTTTGTGCTCAAACCACGCAGGCACCATCCATCATTGCATTCAATAAAATAAATGATGCCAGTAACGATCGTATCTCAAGTATAGAAATGCAGATCGCTGAATTAACACTGAAAATCAATGAACTGAAAACTTTGTCACGTTCTTCAAGAAGTAGCTCACGTTCATCTCGTTCCTCACCAAGAAGATCACGAGACAGGTCCCGGTCAGCCCAGTGTTTTAATCCTAATGGAGCACTATGTTGGCACCACTTTAAATATCGCAGCTATTCAAAGAAATCTCAGAGCCCATGCTCATATCAACCACCTTCCGCTCAGAATTCCAACAAGCAGTCAAACTAAAACGCTCCACACTAGCGGCGGCAGGTGATCGGAGTCATTTTTCACGCCGCCTATTTCTCACAGACAGAAGTAGCGGAAGTCGTTTCCTAGTCAATACCGGAGCTGACATTTCTGTGATTCCGCCTTCGGATAGTGATCGCCCCCCCCCCCCAAAAAAAAGCAGATCGTAAACTTTATACACCAAACGGCACTGGTATTAATATTTATGGAGAGCGTATACTAGCACTCAGTTTCGGCTTACGGCGCAATTCCTCGTGGAATTTCGTAATAGCAGATGTGCAATCGCCGATTATCGAAGCCGACTTCATTCGCCATTACAACCTTATAGTAGATCTAAAGAACAGGCGACTCACTGACCCATTAACGTCAGCAGAGACACCTGGCACATTGATTAAAGTCTCGGGCATAAAAACAGTTTATGTAATGCCACCAGATCAAAAACATGCTGACATTCTAAAGAAATTCCCCAACTTGCTCCATGAAAACGTCCATTTCGACATACCAGATACCTCTGTTTATCATACCATTGTCACAGAAGGACATTCTGTAGCAGCAAAGGCACGACGACTACCACCAGATAAACTCAAAGCAGCTAAAGCAGAGTTTCAACAAATGATCTATATGAAATCTGCCAGCCATCAAAGAGCGCCTGAGCAAGTCCCCTTAACTTAGTTCCCAAGAAAGACGGATCCTGGAGACCTTGCGGAGACTACCGTGCTTTCAACAACATCACCAAGCCTGACAGATATCCTATTCCTAACCTTCAAGATTTTAACAGCGAACTACATGGAAAACGAATGTTTTCAAAAATAGATCTGATCAGAGCTTATCATCACATCCCTGTACATCCGGACGATGTACCTAAGACAGCAGTGATAACTCCATTTGGTTTGTTTGAATTTTTGCGACACCTATTTGGACTCCGTAATGCGGCTCAAACTTGTCAAAGATATATCGACAATATACTCAGAGACCTCGATTTCGTATACTGTTATATAAATGACATCCTAGTGGCATCACAAGATGAAGAAGAGCACAA
The DNA here is from genome assembly GCF_040414725.1 of Anabrus simplex. Lineage (NCBI taxonomy): Eukaryota > Metazoa > Arthropoda > Insecta > Orthoptera > Tettigoniidae > Anabrus > Anabrus simplex. The sequence continues at coordinate 1,713,956,761 of NC_090265.1, forward strand.
GAAGCATCTTCAAATGCTTTTCGAACGCCTCAGTAAGTTCAACGTCAGAATCAATCTGAGCAAATGCATTTTCAGTTCAACAGAAGTACCTTTCCTGGGATATGTGATATCTGCAGAAGGAATCAGACCACTACCAGAGCGAGTACAAACCATTGTTAACTATCCGCTACCTACAACAATAAAAGAACTGCGCCGGTTTCTTGGCCTCATTAACTTTTGCCGAAGAGCACTGCCAAATTCTCCCCCTGTGGGTGAGGGCGGCAGAATAACACCCAAGGTATCACCTGCCTGTCGTAAGAGGCGACTAAGAGGGGCCTCATGGGCTCTGAACATTGGAGCGTGCGTTGGCGACCACGGGGCCCTTAGCTGAGTCCTGGCATTGCTTCCACTTACTTGTGCCAGGCTCCTCACTTTCATGTATCCTATCCGACCTCTCTTGGTCAACACTTGTTCTTTTCCGACCCCGACGCTATTAGGTTTGCGAGGGCTAGGGAGTCTTTCATTTTCACGCCCTTCGTGGCCCTTGTCTTCCTTTGGCCAATATCTTCATTTTTCGAAGTTTCGGACCCCTTCCATATTTTCCCTCTGAGTAGTGTTATATAGATGATGGTTGCCTAGTTGTACTTCCTCTTAAAACAATAATCACCACCACCACCACCACTGCCAAAATCAGCCTGTAAACAAGCAGAGCTTTTGAACCTTTTCCACGGGGCTAAGAAAAATGACAACAGAAAAATTAATTGGACAGAAAATCTTCGAGAAGCCTTTAATGACCTAAAAATAGCTTGGCCGATTCAGCACTTCTAGCTCATCCATCTTCAAATTTACCACTAATTTTAATGGTAGATGCCTCAGATTATGCTATTGGTGCATCCTTGCAACAAATCAAAGACAATAATCTGTAACCATTAGCATTCTTTTCTAAGAAACTGACAAATGCAGAGAGGTATTACTCAACCTACGACGGAGAACTCCTCAATCAATCAATCAATCAATCAATCAATCAATCAATCACTACTGATCTGCATTTAGGGGAGTCGCCCTGGTGGCAGATTCCCTATCTGTTGTTTTCCTAGTCTTTTCTTAAATGACTGCAAAGAAATTGGAAATTTATTGAACATCTCCCTTGGTAAGTTATTCCAATCCCTAACTCCCCTTCCTATAAACGAATATTTGCCCCAATTTGTCCTCTTGAATTCCAACTTTCAATTCCTCGCTGCCTACTCAGCGGTGAAGCACTTTCAGTACATGCTTGAAGGACGTGATTTCCCGATTTACACCGACCACAAGCCACTCATCTTCATGTTCAAGCAACGTTCAGACAAAGCTTCTCCACGTCAGATCTGAAACATTAGTTTCATCGGACAGTTCACCACAGACATACGTTACACTACTGGGAAGGAGAACATCGCAGCTGATGCCTGTTCACGAATTGCTTCAATCACTGTACCTCCAACTGTTACCATGGAAATAGCAGAAATCCAATAATATGACGAAGAACTTCCACACATTAAGAATACGTCACTTGCACTTCGAAAAATAATGTTGTCTAATGGTAAAGAACTTGTTTGCGACATGACTGAAGATATGATTCGCCCATATGTACCTCAACAACTACGACAAGCAATTTTCAACTAGCTACACAATCTAGCTCACCCTGGTATTCATGCAACCATTAATTCAGTAGAAAAGCACTTCATTTGGCCATCACTAAAAAAGGACGTCAAGACCTGGACATCAGCATGTATTCCTTGCCAACGAAGTAAAGTCTGGAGACACACCAACAGTGCTGTGGGACATTATCCTCGAACGAAAGCAAGATTCAGTCACATTATCGTGGACGTAGTTGGACCCTTACCTCCATCACAAGGATATCGTTATTCACTAACAATTATTGATCGTTTCTCCCGATGGTCAGAAGCAGTTCCATTAGCTGACATCACAGCAGAAGCAGTTTCATTTGCCATAGTCTCAACATGGATATCTCGTTTTGGCGTGCCTCATATCATAACTACTGACCGCGGAAGGCAGTTTGAATATCAGCTTTTCAAATGCCTCACAAGCACACTGGGCATAGTGCACATTAAAACGACAGCATATCATCCGGTAGCAAATGGAAAAATTGAACGCTGGCACCGTCAATTAAAATCTGCTTTGAAGGCACAGATGTCTGATGATGGGGTTTCGAAGCTTCCTCTGGTCTTGTTAGGACTTCGTTCCTACATAATTCCGCAAGTCAATGCCACGCCAGTGTAAAATATGACTTACGGCTCAACAATTAGGCTACCAGGAGTATTTCTCAACGAACAGAAATTAGTAACTGACATCCCAGCCTTCGTTTTCAAATTGAAGGAACAGTTGAGGAACCTAAGACCAGTCACAACAGAACATCACGACCACAGAAAGATCTTTGTTCACCCACGGCTGATGAGCAAGTTCGTTTCGTTCGACATTGTGCATTCAGAACACCTCTTCAATCACCATATGATGGGCCATATCCAGTCGTGTGTCGTAGTGACAAACACTTCGAGGTGGAAATGCCAACAGGGAAACAAACTATTAGCATTGACAGATTGAAACCTGCCTTCCTTCTGACAGACCAATCATCGGACAACATGGAAGACACATCTGGAAAAACCACTTTGAACATTCCGTCGAGTTCCATTCCAAAGACTGTCAACCTTCAGAAGACGACAGTCAGCACTCAACCCAATACACCCGCAACACGGATCGCCAGATCAGGTCGAAGGGTCACCGTCCCTCGAAAATGCATGGACGCTGTCACTGCGGAGGGAGTGTGTGGCGTACTCGAGTGTTAATATGTGTGTATAAACTCGTATGTTTATAAACTCCTTGAACTTTGTTTATGTTTTGAAGACTTCTATATATTGATGCTCTGTGCATCTACAGTTATCTATATTATCTCTCTGATAATTATTCATGTTTTACGTTCGTCCTCACGATACTTGGAGTGTTAAATAAACACATAAATACATCATCCCTTTCCTATTATTCATTTAAGTACATAAACATCTGTTTCTAGAAAATAGAACTCTGAGAATTAGAGTAGTTGAAGCTTTATCTGTCCCTGTAAAAATTAAGGTTTTTCCCAGATGATGTTATTCTGTACAGAGTAATAAAGAAGTTACAAGATTGTGAGCAACTGCAAAATGACCTCGATAATGTTGTGGGATGGACAGTAGGCAATGGTATGATGACAAACGGGGATAAAAGTCAGGTTGTGAGTTTCACAAATAGGAAAAGTACTCTCAGTTTTAATTACTGCGTTTATGGGGTGAAAGTTTCCTTTGGGGATCTTTGTAAATACCTAGGTATAAATATAAGGAAAGGTCTTCATTGGGGTAATCACATAAATATGACTGTAAATAAAGGGTACAGATCTTTGCACATGGTTATGAGAGTATTTGGGGGTTGTAGTAAGGATGTAAAGGAGAGAGCATATTTGTCTCTGGTGAGACCTCAACTTGAGTATGGTTCTAGTGTATGGGACCCTTACCAGGATTACTTGATTCAGGAACGGGAAAAAATCCAAAGAAAAGCAGCTCGATTTGTTCTGGGTGATTTCCGACAAAAGAGTAGCGTTACAAAAATGTTGCAAAGTTTGGGCTGGGAAGACTTGGGAGAAAGGAGATGAGCTGCTCGACTAAGTGGTATGTTCCGAGCTGTCAGTGGAGAGATGGCGTGGGAGGACATCAGTAGACGAATAAGTGTGGCTGGCGTCTTTAAAAGTAGGAAAGATCACAATATGAAGATAAAGTTGGAATTCAAGAGGACAATTTGGGGCAAATATTCGTTTATAGGAAGGGGAGTTATGGATTGGAATAACTTACAAAGGGAGATGTTCAATAAATTTCCAATTTGTTTGCAATCATTTAAGAAAAGGCTAGGAAAACAACAGATAGGGAATCTGCCACCTGGGCGACTGCCCCAAATGCAGATCAGTAGTGAATGATTGAATAACCAAAAAGGTTATAATTGATAATTGCAACTAAGTTTGATTTCGGGGTCAATTAATGAAAGATCACTTAGCTCTATAGACACATACACCTTGAGATATTCGTTAAGATACTGACGAACCAGTGTCAGAAGTAATGTCATTAAATCAATACTAAATGCAAAATATTTCCTACGTATTTTTCAGTTATTACTTTCAAAACAAGGAACACTATATCTTAATTTGAACGAAACACAGATCGCACATAAACACAGTCATCGGTCAGTAAACGGAATACACAGTCCTGAAACATCACAATAATTAACACACAGTTTTAAATCATCTATTTAAACGATAAATTCCGAATTAAGTCATATCGGATCTAATTTAGAATCACATGTTCGGAGACAGCTGATGACCTTCTATGTACATCAGCGCCGCGTACTGTAGGAAGTAATCATGATCGGGGTGTAGGCCTAGGTATTGAATTAAGGAATAAGTTCCAGGTCCTTGAATCAATTACTTCTAGTGAAGAAGATTGTGTAAAATTAATAACGTTCCAGCCATTACACGGAAGCCTGCACTGGGATTGAGGAAGAAAGAATGTAAGGTAGTTGTGTACGGGGATAGCCATGGTCGGGGTATTGTTGTCGAATTTGGTGATATGCTACCGGGGACTGAAGTTGTAGGTTTTGTCAAACCAGGTGCCCTGTTCAAAGAGGTTCTTAAGTCAGATATGGAGGAGATGGAAACACTTAATGAGAATAACTACGGTACGTGGTTATTATGGCAGGGACGAATGATATTGTTAGAAATGAAGCATTAAATGTGATTTCTGGTGTGAAGAATGCACTTTGCAAATTAAAGACCACCAATGTAATGTAATATTCCACATAGATATGATTTAATTAAATGGTCTTGTGTAAATAAGTTAGTTGATGATACAAACAGGTGGCTACAGAAGATCGTCAAATGCTTACAAAATACAGAAATATATAATTGATATGACCAATATGGATCGAGGATACTTCACAAATCATGGCATGCATCTTAGCAGAAGAGGGAAAAAGCAGCTATGTAATATGATAAGGAAAAACATACAACAGACCCCAGGAACAACTATCATGAATAATACCATACCATTGCTGTTCGAAATAGATCAAGAGGTTGCAGAACATTTGCGGGTAATGAAAGTAAGAAGAGTTGAGGAATCAATCAATCAATTACTACTGATCTGCATTTAGGGCCATCGCCCAGGTGGCAGATTCCCTATCTGTTTTTCCTAGCATTTTCTTAAATGATTGCAAACAAATTGGAAATTTATTGAACATCTCCCTTGGTAAGGTATTCCAATCCCTAACTCCCCTTCCTATAAACGAATATTTGCCCCAATTTGTCCTCTTGAAGTCCATCTTCATATTGTGATCTTTCTTACATTTAAAGACACCACTCAAACTTATTCGTCTACTGATGTCCCCTCATGCCATCTCTCCACTGACAGCTCGGAACATACCACTTAGTCGAGCAGGTCGTACCCTTTGTCCCAAGTCTTCCCATCCCGAACTTTGCAACATTTTTGTAACGCTACTCTTTTGTCGGAAATCGCCCTGATCAAACCGAGTTGTTTTTCCAGTTCCTGAATCATCTTGGTGTGGGAAATCGAGCTGTTTTCTTTGGATATTTTCCAGTTCCTGAATCAAGTAATCCTGGTGAGGGTCCCATACACTGGAACCATATTCTAGTTGGGGTCTCACCACAGGCAAATGTGCTCTCTTCTTTACATCAATCTACAGACTGACAATACAACACAGATCGAAACCACTAAAGGTAATATGAAGCCAATTCGCTTGTTGAAAAGACTTATGCAGGGATCACCATTATCGCCAGCATTGTATAACCTGGACACAGATTTCATTTTTGATGAGATAACAGAAGAAAACCTACTACAAGTACATGGCAAATCAGTTTCTGCAGAATTGCCCCCTTTTAGTATTACAGGTTTCGCCGATGACACAGTCATTGTTGGCAAAAATAAGGAAGCGGCTCTTGAGTTGACACGCATCGCTATCACGTTGTTCCAGGAAATCGGTCTACAAATAAATGCCAACAAATGTGTGGGCATATGTATTGAGGAGGGGAAGCACGTGGACGGAGTGCTCGATATTCACGACAATTTTAAGGTCAGTACTGTTAAAGAAAGAGAAGAAATTCGATATCTTGGTGTCACTTTTAACGAAACACTTACCCTTGATGCGAACACTTCTTTAAAAACCTTGCACAAGAAGTTAGATGTGCTTACAGCCTCACCTTTGTTAAAGGCAGATCAATAGTTCATCGTTTTGAACAAACCAGTCAGTCCTACTCTCGTGTATGTTTTTCAGACCGCTGAAATTAGACAAGTACCGCTTAGCTTCCTGAAAACCGCCGACAAAATGATAAAGAGCTCCCTAAAGGAAATTTTGCAATTACCCACGGATAAACCCGATAATGCTCTGTATTCTGATTTAAGATTCAAAGGCCTCGGACTCTTCAAAGCAACGTGGGAAGTACACCTGCCACAAATAAGCGCGTGCAACGCTCTTCGCCGAGCCAGCAATAGCTACGTTTTAAAGATGCGTGATATGACATCCGAAACTACGCATTGTCTACAGGCCCTCAACATAACAGATATTAACAGATTCTCCAATAAAGGCAGTGACCTTCCAAATCCAAGAAAAATCCGCCAAGAACAAAGAAGTCGTGAAATGGCAACTTGGTGCTCTTTGCCTCAGAAGGGGATCGGTGTAGAGTTGTATAAAGTGTACACTCCGGCCAATAATTGGATTAGGCATCACCAGGGACTTTCTTGTAGCGAATGGCGAGAGGCAATCAAGATGACATCGAATGTTTCTGCAGTACGAACTATCCCGGGCAGAACTCAGGACGGAAACCTTTCCGTGTATATGAAGAAGTCCACGGTTTGTCTACGACAGGGAGCACAAGACGAATTGACATAATTGCCTTTAAAGATAACGACAAGAAAGGCTTCACATCCGACCATCCGATTCGAGCATCATGTCGGCCAGTCTACTGAAGTTCATCTTGAGAAGCAGAACATTTACGCGCCCACCATTCCGTTCTACAAAAATAAATACCAGCTGAATGAAGTAGAGGGTGCTCGTGGCACAATACCTGCCTTGTTCGTAGAATTCTGGAAGAAGTTCGACCTGCCTATGAACAGCATTGAAAGAATAGTTACCACCACCATACCTGGATCTGTACACATCCTGAAAACTCACCTGTTCGGACCTCCATAATTAAAAGAAAAATCCGTATTGTCGCTATATTTCTATGTGATAAAAACATTCTCTATCCTGATAAACTTTACTTTGTCCATTGTGGCAACCCGTAATTTCGGGAAGTCGTTGATTCGTTCAATAAATATATAAACTGAGAGGACTTTTCCTATTTGTGAAACTCACAACCTGACTTTTATCCCCGTTTATCATCATACCATTGCCTACTGTCGATCTCACAATATTATCGAAGTCATTTCGCAGTTGCTCACAATCTTGTAATTTATTACTCTGTATAGAACAACATCATCTGCAAAAAGCCTTATCTCTGATTCCACTTCTTTGCACATATCATCTATATATTAAAAAAATGGATGAAAACTAAAGTCAGTCAGTACGGCCATTCTATCCGGTCGATTTCCTTCATTTTTTAACTGAAAGGTATTCATGCACAGATTTGTCATCAGGCACTATAAATCACTTAACTTTCGCCTTCCTCAAATTACTTGATTTTTTCAATGTTTTGTCTCTTTGAAACTATCATACCTTTGGCTCTAATTGAGGTACGGAGTTCATTTTAACCTAAAAACACTCAGTGGATGAAGATCCTTCATTTCAGCTCTTAACTATTCAAATTGGTTGATTCTGAGGAAAGTTATGAGTGCACATGCAATTTGACGTCCCAATTCCTCAACATTTTTTTTCTCATTGAAGCAATTAAATCTTTCGTTCTAATTCAGGTACACAATTCGTGTTGGTCTAAGAACACTCAGTGGATCAAGCGCTTTCTTGTGTGGTAATAACTACTTAAAATGGTAGATTCTGAGAAAAATTATGAGTACATTTGTCTCCATGACGAAGATCTATCAAGGACTTTTCAACAATTCAGCGCGTAGTGTTGTTCCAAGGAACGTTTAATTCAATTTCTTTGTGTGATGTATTTTCAAGTGTTTTGTTGACATAATGTTACATTCTATTATCGCAGCAGATCGTGTGCTTTATTTCATTAAGTCGGAACTTTGCAAATACATCCGTGAGGAGGGTAACGAACACCACCATACTTTGCACATTGCGGGCGGAGCCAGCGGGAAACTCCTAGTTGATATAAGAAAACATAAAAGTCCAGTAATGCTGCCTTGAGGAATTCCCCTCTTATTACAGGGACAAATAAAGCTTCACCTACTCTAATTATCTGAGTTCTATTTTCTAGAAACAGAGCCAGCCATTCAGTAACTCTTTTGTCAAGCCCAATTCCACTCATTTTTGCTAGTAGTCTTCCATGATCTACCCTATCAGATGCTTTAGTCAGGTCAATCGCGGTACAGATCGATTGACCTCCTGAATCCAGGATATCTGCTATATCTTGCTGGTATCCTACAAGTTGGGCTTCAGTGGAATAACCTTCCCTAAACCCAAACTGCCTTCTATCAAACTAGTTATTAATTTAGCAAACATGTCTTATATAATCAGAAAGAATGCTTTCCCAAAGCTTACATACAATGCATCAACTAACTGGCCTGTATTTTTCAGCTTTATGTCTATCATCCTTTCCTTTACATACAGGGGCTACTATAGCAACTCTCCATTCATTTGGTAAAGTTCCTCCATGCAAACAATAATCAAACAAGTACTTCAGATATGGTACTATATCCTAACCCATTGTCTTTAGTATATCCCCGAAACCTTATCAATTCCAGCTGCTATTCTAGTTTTCAACTTTTGTATGTTACTGTAAATGTCATTATCAATCAATCAATCAATCAATCAATCAATCAATCAATCAATCAATCAATCAATCAATCAATCAATCAATCAATCAATCAATCAATCAATCAATCAATACTGTTCTGCATTTAGGGCAGTCGCCCAGGTGGCAGATTCCCTATCTGTTGTTTTCCTAGCCTTTTCCGAAATGATTTCAAAGAAATTGGAAATTTATTGAACATCTCCCTTGGTTATTCGAATCCCTAACTCCCCTTCCTATAAATGAATATTTGCCCCAGTTTGTCCTCTTGAATTCCAACTTTATCTTCATATTGTGATCTTTCCTACTTTTATAGACGCCATTCAAACCTATTCGTCTACTAATGTCATTTCACGCCATCTCTCCGCTGACAGCTCGGAACATACCACTTAGTCGAGCAGCTCTTCTTCTTTCTCTCAATTCTTCCCAACCCAAACATTGCAACATTTTTGTAACGCTACACTTTTACGGAAATCACCCAGAACAAATCGAGCTGCTTTTCTTTGGATTTTTTCCAGTTCTTGAATCAGGTAATCCTGGTGAGGATCCCATACACTGGAACCATACTCTAGTTGGGGTCTTACCAGAGACTTATATGCACTCTCCTTTACATCCTTACTACAACCCCTAAACACCCTCATAACCATGTGCAGAGATCGGTACCCTTTATTTACAATCCCATTTATGTGATTACCCCAGTGAAGATCTTTCCTTATATTAACACCTAGATACTTACAATGATCCCCAAAAGGAACTTTCACCCCATCAACGCAGTAATTAAAACTGAGAGGACGTTTTCTATTTGTGAAACCCACAACCTGACTTTTAGCCCCGTTTATCAACATACCATTGCCTGCTGTCCATCTCACAATATTTTCGAGGTCACGTTGCAGTTGCTCACAATCTTGTAACTTATTTATCACTCTATAGAGAATAACATCATACGCAAAACGCCTTACCTCCGATTACACTCCTTTACTCATATCATTTATATACACTGACTGACAGAGCAAATGCAACACCAAGAAGGAGTGGTTCGAAAGGGATGAAAGTTGGGGAAAAAACAGAGACGGCACGGACGAATAATTGATGTTTATTTCAAACCGATATGCAGGTTACACAATGCGCACGGCATCGACTCAGTAGGATGTAGGACCACCGCGAGCGGCGATGCACGCAGAAACACGTCGAGGTACAGAGTAAATAAGAGTGCGGATGGTGTCCTGAGGGATGGTTCTCCATTCTCTGTCAACCATTTGCCACAGTTGGTCGTCCGTACGAGGCTGGAGCAGATTTTGCAAACGGCGTCCAATGAGATCCCACACGTGTTCGATTGGTGAGAGATCCGGAGAGTACGCTGGCCACGGAAGCATCTGTACACCTCGTAGAGCCTGTTGGGAGATGCGAGCAGTGTGTGGGCGGGCATTATCCTGCTGAAACAGAGCATTGGGCAGCCCCTGAAGGTACGGGAGTGCCACCGGCCGCAGCACAAGCTGCACGTAGCGGTGGCATTTAACGTGCCTTGAATACGCACTAGAGGTGACGTGGAATCATACGCAATAGCGCCCCAAACCATGATGCCGCGTTGTCTAGCGGTAGGGCGCTCCACAGTTACTGCCGGATTTGACCTTTCTCCACGCCGACGCCACACTCGTCTGCGGTGACTATCACTGACAGAACAGAAGCGTGACTCATCGGAGAACACGACGTTCCGCCATTCCCTCATCCAAGTCGCTCTAGCCCGGCACCATGCCAGGCGTGCACGTCTATGCTGTGGAGTCAATGGTAGTCTTCTGAGCGGACGCCGGGAGTGCAGGCCTCCTTCAACCAATCGACGGGAAATTGTTCTGGTCGATATTGGAACAGCCAGGGTGTCTTGCACATGCTGAAGAATGGCGGTTGACGTGGCGTGCGGGGCTGCCACCGCTTGGCGGCGGATGCGCCGATCCTCGCGTGCTGACGTCACTCGGGCTGCGTCTGGACCCCTCGCACGTGCCACATGTCCCTGCGCCAACCATCTTCGCCACAGGCGCTGCACCGTGGACACATCCCTATGGGTATCGGCTGCGATTTGACGAAGCGACCAACCTGCCCTTCTCAGCCCGATCACCATACCCCTCGTAAAGTCGTCTGTCTGCTGGAAATGCCTCCGTTGACGGCGGCCTGGCATTCTTAGCTATACACGTGTCCTGTGGCACACGACAACACATTCTACAATGACTGTCGGCTGAGAAATCACGGTACGAAGTGGGCCATTCGCCAACGCCGTGTCCCATTTATCGTTCGCTACGTGCGCAGCACAGCGGCGCATTTCACATCATGAGCATACCTCAGTGACGTCAGTCTACCCTGCAATTGGCATAAAGTTCTGACCACTCCTTCTTGGTGTTGCATTTGCTCTGTCAGTCAGTGTATATAAGAAAACATAAAGGTCCGATAACACTGCCCTGAGGAACTCCCCTCTCAATTATTACAGGGTCAGACAAAGCTTCACCTACTCTAACTCTCTGAGATCTATTTTTCTATTGCAGTCATAGGTAAATTTTAATACTTCTTCAGTAATAGTCACCTCCTCTATCTGGGCATTATCCTTGTAACCAACAATCTTTACATACTGCTGACTGAATACTTCTACCTTTTGAAGATCCTCGCATACACACTCCCCTTGTGCATTAATGATTCCTGGAATGTCCTTCTTGGAACCTGTTTCTGCCTTAAAGTACCTATACATATTCTCCCGTTTTTCACTAAAATTTGTATGGGAGCCAATTATTTTTGCATCATGTTATCCTTAGCTGCCTTCTTTGCTAGATTCAATATCCTAGTAAGTTCCTTCAGTGTCTCCATACTTCCACAGCCATTAGTAACTCTATTTCTCTCCAACCTGCTCCTCCTTCTTAGTCTCTTCACTTCCCTGTTATAATATAGTGGATCCTTACCATTCCTTACCACCTTTAAAGGTACAAACCTATTTTCACATTCCTCAACAATATTTTAAACCCATACCAGAGTATGTTTACATTTTTATTTACCGTTTTCCACCGATCATAGTAACTTATTAAAAACTGCCTCATGCCTGTTTTATCAACCATATAGTACTGTCTAATATTTCTAATTTTAATATCTTCCTTTCTTTCACATTTATTTTTAATTACCACAAAAAACAGGTTCGTGATCACTAATACCATCTATTACTTCGGTTTCTCTATAGAGCTCATCTGGTTTTATCAGCACCACATACAGAGTATTCATCCGTCTAGTTGGTTCCATCACTTTCTGAATCAGGTGCCCTTCCAATATTAACTTATTTTGCCATTTATTGGTCATGCTTCCTGTCGTTTGCATTACCTTCCCAATTGACATTTGGTAAATTGAGATCACCCGCTACAATCACGTTCCTTTCCTTATCGATTCCCACATAGCTGATTATCTTATCAAATAATTCTGAATCAGCATCTGCGCTACCCTTTCCTGGTCTGTACACTCCAAAGACATCAAGTTGCCTATTATCTTTAGAGATGAGCCTTACCCTAGAATTTCGTGTCTGTCATCTGTTGTGTAATACCATTACACACAGGAACATATTTAAGGAAGTCTTACAATTGGTTTGCACTGAATCTAATGTTAGAAACACTTCTTTATACAGCTCGCATCATTTTACCAAAACATTGCGCCCATTACTCGCTTCCACTGGCTTTTTTTTTGTCCAGCATGTGGCACTGCCAGCAAATGGCTGACAGTATTGACAGCAAAGCTTGATGCAACATACTCCCACCTTGAGTAGCAGAAGGCTACTCAACAATACCAACAAACACAAACCTGCTGCTTACAAATCAAGTCTGTCAGAAACTCTCGCCACTCGACCACTTCGAAACAACTGGATCACCACTGCTGTCATACTTTGGTACACCTGAAGAATCACAGTTTCTAGAGAGCACAATAGGGTCATCTCGGTAGGTGATCTTAGTTTTCATCCTAATTATTCCTTCATGGTCTTGAAATACTCTGAGCGTTCGCAGTCTGTCATCCCTTAACCCAGGAAAGGAGTCCTCTTGAATAAACCGAACAACTCTTCTTTCTGCAGTGGCATCCTCTTCCACAGTTAATTCACTTCTCTGACGCAGATCTGTAGGTAAGCGGCTATTACGTATAAACCTTAGCAACCACCCCAACATGCGGACAATTCTTATAAAATTAGAGAAATATTTGAAATACCAGTCTTTTTGGTTCTCTGAAACCAAACAGTTAACATTCACAATAGCTGGGGTTCTAACCTTTTCCATGTTGATCTCATCTTCTTTGGGATCATCATTGCGAGCAAATCACTTTCCTGGTGATTTCTTCAACCATGCAGGTCTCTCCCACCATCTAGAAGCAACTAATTGTTTAGCTTTGCAGCCCCTGGAAGGTAAATCTGCAGGGTTAAGTTCCCCTGGGACATACTTCCAAGATTCAGAGTTAGTGAATTTCCTTATTTCATCAACTCGATTTCTGACAAAGACTGTCTATTTGTCTCCCCTGGTAATCCATGCAATTACTGTAGTAGAATCGCTGCAGAACACAGTCTTCACATTATTCCATCCCAATCCGTCCAGAACTGACTTCGCAAGCCTTGCTCGTATAGTTGCAGCCATAAGCTCCAAACGAGGCATAGACATCTTCTTTATAGGAGAGACTCGTGTCTTGGCCGCCAACAGATGAAGCTGAACGTTGTCGCTTGTCTCTACCCTGAGGAAAACTACTGCAGCATATGCCTTTTGACTGGCATCACAAAAGGTGTGTAAAGTGCATTCCTCTATATTCACAGGTTCCTGTACCCATCGGGGGATGCCTATTTCTTCTAAATGAGGGAGTTCTTCATACCATGACAGAAATTCTTTCTTGATAGTATCGTCAACTTCTGTATCCCAATCAAATTCCAACTTCCACATTTTCTGCAGGAGCAATTTAGGACACAACATAACAGGGCAACTAAAACCTATAGGGTCAAACACTTTGTGAGAGATCGACAGGATTGTTCTCTTGGTAATGGTGTCAAAAAGAAAATCTCTAATCCAACTCATGTTAACTTTGAGTTCATCACTTTCTCGATTCCACAACAAACCCAGTACTGCAGAATAAGAGTTATCATGAGCACTCGGACACTTGTCACTTGTCCATTCCCAACCCCTTAGCTCGAATTTGGCCTTTGCCATGACTTTGACCGATTCTGACATAAATGTATTGAGCTCAGCTTCAGTGTCCACACTAGAAACGACATTATCAACATAAAAACCGTGCAGTAACTTTTCTTTAAGAGAATTATTTGAATCCTCTTCCCTCAATAAGCGGTGTTCGATTACAGATCCTAAGAGGAAAGGACTACACTTTACACCAAAAACCACTCTTGCATGCCGGAATACCCTAACCTCCAGTTTTTCATAACAGTTCCACCATAAAAAGCAGAGGAAGTTCCTGTCTTCAGGGTGATTACCAATCTGTAGAAATGCTCTTTTAATATCAGCAACCACTCCTATCTTCTTTTCTCTAAATCTTAACAGCACATTTGGGATGAGTTCAATCAGATTTGGACCAGTTTCAAGACATTGATTTAAAGATGGAGAACTGCCTAGTTTTGCCGAAGCATCAAAAACAGGTCTGATTCTGGTAGTTGCACTGTTTTCCTTTACAACTGGTCTATGCGGTAAGTAGTGACAACAATGAACACGTTCAGATTCAGGCACTTGTTCTATAATTCCCTCAGCCAACCAATCTTCGAACACTTCATTTTAATCTCGAAAAAGGTCTTCAGATAATTTCTTCCTGATCGAACCCAGTCTTCTTTCAGCAAGATTCAGGTTTGATGGCAAGGCGGGATGCCCCTCAGTCCAAGGTAGCCGAACTTGGTATCGACCTTCTTCTGTGCGATGAACACTGTGGAGGAAATGTTCTTTCACTGCAATTTCTCGTTCCTTCTTCGTAACTTTCTCGACAGTGTCCGAAATGCCTATTACATCCAACCTCCACAAATCAGTAATACTTGCCTCTTTAATAAACATGGAAGTAACAAGCAAGCCTTCATTTCCTTAACTTGTCTTGGTATTAGGATTCTTTCCCATCAAAGTCCAGCCTAACAATGTCTCTACTGCAACTAAACCAAACGACAGCACTTCTCTTCTTCCTGTTAAAAGTTTGCCAGCCACGTCCGCCCCAATAAGTATTTCTATAGGCCCCAAACTTTTCTCATTATCGGTGATATCTATCTTCAATTTCTTTAGCTCGTTCATCCATTCCCCTTCCGTAACAGGTGAAATGTCTCCACAGATCACTTCTTGGGCTAAAGCCTCAAAATTACACCGAAATTCATCGTTCAGTTCCCCTACACGTACCCTGTAAACTTCATGCTCATTCCGTTGCGTTGTTACACCACCAAAAAGAGAATGTGAGATGATCTCCTTTCGTAGTGAAGTGTAACCCATCTTTAAAGCCGTCTTTCGCAAAATGTATGACTTCTGGGAGCCTGTATCCATTAAAGCACGAACACATTCAGTCTTTTTGTCAGATCTTACATTTACACGAAGAGTATGTAACAACACCTTGGGCGAAGCGGAAACATTTGCCAATGGGATTTCCTGAGTTGCATTTTCTTCACTGTTGCTAACTGCTTTGGGGACATGTTTTTCTAACAACTGTCTGCACATTAAAATAACATGCTTCCCACCCCAAATTATACATTTTATGTTTTTTGCCTTGCAATTCTTTACCATATGCCCTGACTTCAGACACATATAACAACACCCCTTTTCCCTTAACAGTATCTGTTTACTTTCCATTGACATTTTTCTAGCGGAAAAGCAATCTGCACTGGTATGATGACCCTCACAAAACACATATTTGTCGTCCTTACGTTGATTTGATGTTAATACCCCCATAGCTGCAGGAATGTTGTCGTCTGAATCCTTCCCCTTGTGCTTCAGTTTTTCTTTTGCCCCTTCACACTTTAAGTCAAACCCAGATGTAGCAAGGTTTATTCTCTGTTCACCCTCCACCTCCGACTTTAGGAATTTCATTAACCCCTCCAGACGGTCTTTCGCATTTGTAGCGGAGGTGAATGGAATACTGCGTTGCCAAATTAATAAGTCTTCGGGGAGGCACGATTCAACAAGGGGAAATAACATAGAGGCACACTTGTCCGTTGTGACACCAAGCGATTCTAGTGACCTCAACTGTGTTTCCAACTGATCATAAAGTAGAGACAATGCAATTCTGGATTTGGATTGCGAGGCCTTGTGTAAAACTAACGTCAACAGTTCACGTACATAAACCTCCACAAGAAGATCTTCTTGACCAAAACGAGATTTTAGGCTTTCAATTGCTTTGCTGTAATTTATTCACGTTGGGGGGAAGCTCTCAACCACCTGCCTAGCACGTGATCATTTTACTGTTGCCTGTATTAAATATTGAAATTTATCCTCCACAGCTATTTCGGGATCTTCATCTATTTTTGAGAACTGACTCCAGAATGGTAACCACTCTTTTAAATCCCTCCAAAAGTGCGGAATTCTAACTTCGGCAACTTGAATTTCTTGGTTCGTTGGTTGCTAGACCTACTAGGGCGCCTGCCGGTCGTGTTGCTCCTCAAGCTGTTGAGAATTTTCAGAAATGTGATAGTTTAATGGAAAGTAGTGAGTGCATAGAATTTAACGACGGGAAGAAGAAGGTGTCAAATACCAGTGGAAGTGTGGATCAGGTCATAGGCCAAAGGAAAAATAATTCGCGAAGTGTTTGTGTATGTGACGCACGCATCATGCATGCGGAAGCGGGAAAGTGTGTTGACTGTGTTACTTTATTATCCGAATTGGCCTCAAGGGATGAAATTATTCGAATGTTAAGGGAAGACATTGAAAGTATTAAACGTAACAGACTTAGTTTAAATGGTGTGACTGAAGTGCAAACTGAGACATGGTCGGAAGTAAGTACGAGGTGTTGTAACAGTAGGCCTAAAATTAATCATGATCGGGGCGTAGGCCTAGGTATTGAATTAAGGAATAAGTTCCAGATCCTTGAATCAATTACCTCTAGTGAAGAAGAATGTGTAAAGATTAATAACATTCCAGCCATTACAAAGAAGCCTGCACTGGGGTTGAAGAAGAAAGAATGTAAGGTAGTTGTGTACGGGGATAGCCATGGTCGGGGTATTGCTGTCGAACTTGGTGATATGCTACCGGAGACTGAAGTTGTAGGTTTTGTCAAGCCAGGTGCTCTGTTCAAAGAGGTTCTTCAGTCAGATATAGAAGAGATGGGGACACTTAATGAGAATGACTACGTGGTTATTATGGCAGGGACGAATGATATTGCCAGAAATGAAGCATCAAATGTGATTTCTGGGGTGAAGAAAGCACTTTGCAAATTAAAGACCACCAATGTAATATTATGTAATATTCCACATCGACATGATTTAATTGAATGGTCTTGTGTAAATAAGTTAGTTCATGATACAAACAGGCGGCTACAGAAAATTGTCAAATGCTTTCAAAATACAGAAATAATTGATATGAGCAATATGGATCGAGGATATTTCACAAATCATGGCATGCATCTTAGCAGAAGAGGGAAAAAGCAGCTATGTAATATGATAAGAAAGAAAATACAACAGACTTCAAGAACAACTATCACAACTAATGCCATACCACTGCTGTTCGATAAAGATGAGGAAGTTGCAGAACATTTGCAGGTAATGAAAGTAAGAAAAGTTGAGGAAGTAGTTGAGGTGAGTGCTACCACTAAAGAAGGATGCCTAGGAGAAGAAAATCAGCTGAAAGGGATTAATGTGATTCTACCACAATCATCAGAGACAGCAATACCAGAAAGCACTGAGTACTCAGGGAAAACTTGTGAGGAAACCATTGAGATCGTCAGTAGCA
Source organism: Anabrus simplex (assembly GCF_040414725.1). Lineage (NCBI taxonomy): Eukaryota > Metazoa > Arthropoda > Insecta > Orthoptera > Tettigoniidae > Anabrus > Anabrus simplex. Next base: position 1,713,974,638 of record NC_090265.1, read on the forward strand.
GTCAGTTGGATGAACGAGGAGAGGAGTTACTGGAGAAGTTGGATGTTGGAGCACCATCAGGACGAACTGAAGGAGGGCAAGCTAAACAACCAGAAATAAGAACGTCAAGTAGGACAAGGAAACGACCAGTATTACTAGAGCAGGATTTTTTACGGTAAAAGGTAGCAATAGTTGTAATCTAAAGGGAGAGCTAAATTTGTTCCACCAGAATGTTCAATCTTTAAGAAATAAAATTCTAAGTATGGAGGTTCTGTTGGCAGATAACCTACAAGGGTATGATGTTTTATGCTTAACTGAACATTGGTTGATAGAGGATGAGATTTCAAATTTTGTATTAAAAGGTTATGCTCTTGCAAGTAAGTTTTGTAGAAAGAAAATGAAGTGTTGAGGTTCATGTATATATGTGAATAATAATATCAAATGTAAGCAGTTGGATAAATTTGAATATCTGAATGTAGAGGAGCATTTCGAGGTTAGCTTTGTTGAACTAGTGGATTATAAGTTAATACTTATATGCATTTATAGAAATCCTTCTAGTAATGTTGAAACATTTTATAATAATATTGAAATTATTTTAGATGAGCTACAGAATCATAACAAAAATGTAATAATCATGGGTGACTTCAATGTAGATTTTTTAGGGAATAATGGTGGGCGAGATAAGCAAAGGCTAGAAATGTTGTTTTCCTTGTACGGTCTAAAGGCAGTTGTAAATCAACCAACTAGAATATCTGGGGATACAAAGTCAGCAGTAGATCAAGTTGTATTGAATGAGGAAATGTGGAACTATGAAATAGAAGTTTATGATACAGGTTTTTCAGATCATTCTGCTCAAATTGTGCATCTAAATTTTAGGGTAATAGGAAACCATAATTTAAAAAATAACAATGTAATTTACAGGGAAACTAGAATGTGCAACAAGGAAAATATTTCATATTTTAACCAGTTATTGGCCAAGGAAACTTGGGAGAGTGTATATAGAAATAACTCAACTAATGAGGCCTTCAGTGAGTTTTTGGGTTTGTTCGATTATTATTATCAAGTGGCAATACCAGTCAAAAGGGTAATTGTAAAGAATTATAGGAATGGGTGGATTACAACAGGAATTAGAAATTCAAGTAGACGATTAAGGTTTTTAAGCAAATGTGTGAAAGGGAGTAACACCTCATCTGAATTGAAGGATTATTATAAGAAATATAAGAACATATATCAAGAAGTTTTGAAGGCTGCCAAAAGATTGCATAATGAGAATGAGCTAAAAAATTCTAAAAACAGGTCTAAATGTATGTGGAACATTATAAGAAGGGAGAAAGGTACTCTAGTTCCATTAAAAAATAATATTACTCTTACAAATGCAGGGAAAGAAATCAGTGATCCAGAAGAAGTTGCAGAAATATTTAGTAACTATTTTATAGAAGCAGTTTTGAGGTTAACGGAAAATTTTCAAACATCAGTGACAAGAACAAACTTGAATACAGTTCACAGGAATGTATCATCCATATTTCTTACTCCTGTGACTGAGCAAGAGATAGATAAGATAATAAAACAGATGGGTAAAAAGAAGTCTTCTGGTTTAGATGGTTATTCAAACTACCTTATTAAATGCTGTTACCAATACATAACAAAGCCTCTCTGTTACTTGATAAATTTGTCACTAACTACTGGTAAATTTCCAGACAAATTCAAGGTAACCAAAGTTGTTCCAATACATAAAAAGGGTAGTGAAGAAGATGCTAGTAACTATAGGCCTGTCTGCCTCCCCTCTGTATTCTCCAAAATACTGGAAAGAATTATGAACGATAGACTGTTATCATTCTTAGAGAAGCATAATATATTAGCTGGTTGCCAGAATGGCTTTCGTAAAAATAGATCAACTACCACAGCATTCATTAACTTTATTGAACGGATATATGACACACTAGATGGGAAGGGTGCATGTTTAGGTATTTTCTTGGACTTAACAAAAGCTCTTGATATAATTGACCACAGCTTGCTTTTAGAAAAGTTATACATGTATGGAGTTCGGGGAATGGCCTATGACTGGTTCAAATCATTTTTAGGGGATAGAAGACAGATTGTTGAAATATCATATACCGGCACTGATTTGAGCAAAAATGTAATTAAGAATGTGTATTCCTGTGCCAGAAACATAGATCATGGTGTTCCACAGGGGTCAGTTTTAGGACCATTATTATTTTTAGTATTTATTAATGATATCGTCCAAATTGTTGATGATATTCAAGGAGTGCAATTAACTTTGTTTGCAGATGATATTACTGTTTTTGTAGCTGATGAAAGTTCTGAAGGGTTAGAATTGAAGGCAGGCAATATAGTGAGTAATATCCTGAGCTGGCTTGAAGATAATAAATTAATTTTAAGTAAACAGAAAACTTCTATGATTAGATTTCACCATAAGATTAATTTAAATATGGAAGTTAGTCCAATATCATTTGGAGAGACCATAATTGAGTACTCATCATCAACAAAGTTTCTTGGCTTGTGGATGGATGAATCATTAACCTGGGATAAACATACAGAGTTTATAGGGAAAAAGCTTAGTAGAATTTATTTCATGATAATATCTTTGAAAAATAGTTTTAATTTAAAGGCTTGCCAAATTATGTATTTTGCATATGTCCATCCCATACTAACCTATGGAATCATTTACTGGGGGAATTCACGATATAGCGAAGTCATCTTTAAGTTACAAAAGAAAATAATTAGAGGAATGGCCGGTGTCGGCAGGAGGACAAGCTGCAAGAAATACTTTAAACTTTATTTTATTTTACCATTGCCTAGCCTTTATATCTTCCATACACTTGTATATATGAAGGAGAATGTAAACAGCTACACCATAAACTCTGATGTACATAGGTATAATACTAGAAATAAACACAGTCTGCACATAGAACCACACAAAACTAAGCTATATGAATCAAGTTTGAGTTATGCAGGAGTACATTTATTTAATAAATTACCAGACTACATTAAGCAGATAAAACCATGTTCAAAATTTAAGAAAGAATTATTCAAATTTGTTTCTAACCATTGTTTTTATTCTATTGAAGAATACTTAGCTCTTGAAAATTAACTCATGTATAACTTTTTTTAAATCTGTGCCTCTTTACCACATTGTATATTTCTCTTTATTTATCATGGCATGTATATTACTGTTTTATCCTTTGTTACTGTAAATATGATTATTGACGTGTCCCATATCACTGTATGATCAGTTGGACGAAATAAAATACAATACAATACAATACAATACCTGCTTCATATTCAGTTTGTTGAACCTGTATTCCCGAAATACGCAATTTAAGGTCCAGATCCTTTTTCTGATACTCATCAGCCCCTTCCATTTCCTTGTCAATATCGCCTCGTCATCGTCTAATAACAAATCGAGCACGTTCGAATCTAGTTCGTTCAAAATCGCTATCTTACTTTCTAACAAGGTGGATAATGATTGAAGTTCCGTAATATTAACATTTTCCTCTTCAGTCAAATCACTAACCTGTTTAGCAATTTTCGTAAACGAAGTCCTTGTTGCTCTCCTATGCTTCAGTAATTCATCGCGGCTTCCGCGCTCCATGTTCCTCGTGGGTACGATGATTCTTCCTTCTTCAAGTCGTAAATGTCCTGTCACGGTCGCCACTAAATGTTGTGTAATACCATTACACGCAGGAACATGTTTAAGGAAGTCTTACAATTGGTTTGCACTGAATTTAATGTTAGAAACACTTCTTTATCCAGCTCACATCACTTTACCAAAACATAGCGCCCATTACTAGCTTCCACTGTTTTTTTTTTTGTCCAGCATGTGGCACTGCCAGCAAATGGCTGACAGTATTGACAGCCAAGCCTGATGCAACATCATCTTTAACTTTTTCGTAGCTTATAAATTCTTCTTTCACCAGAATGAATACTCTCCCTCCTACCATTCCTATCCTACCTCTACGATACACCCTCCAGTTCCGTGAGAATATTTCTGCATCCATTATATCATTTCTCAGCCATGATTCAACTCATATTACAATACCGTATCTGGTAAATATGTATCTATTAAATTACTTCATTCTATTCCTTTCTTTACAATACTTCTACAGTTAAGCACTAACAGTTTTAGGTCATACTTACTTGATTTACAGTTCCCTGTTCCCTTAACACCGCTCCCTAGGCCAGCCTGTTTCCCTGAATGTACCTCTCTATAACCCTTATAAACAAATCTACCACTGCGGTTTAAGTGAAGTTAAGCTGAAAACTAGAAATGCAGCTGGAATTGATAAGGTTTCGGGGGATATACTAAAGACAATGGGTTGGGATATAGTACCATATCTGAAGTACTTATTTGATTATTGTTTGCATGAAGGAATGGGGAGTTGCTATAGTAGCCCCTATATATAAAGGAAAGGCTGATAGACATAAAGCTGAAAATGACAGGCAAGTCAGTTTGACATGCATTGTATGTAAGCTTTCGGAAAGCATTCTTTCGGATATTAGACATGTTAGCGAAATTGATAACTGGTTTGATAGAAGGCAGTTTGTGTTAATAAAGGTAATTCCACTGAAGCCCAACTTGTAGGATTCCAGCAAGATATAGCAGATATCCTGGATTCAGGAGGTCAATCGGTCTGCACCGCGATTGACCTGACTAAGGCATCTGATAGAGTAGATCATGAAAGACTACTGGCAAAAATGAGTGCAATTGGACTAGATAAAAGATTGACTGAATGGGTGGCTCTGTTTCTAGAAAATAGAACTCAGATAATTAGAGTATGTGAAGCTTTATCTGGTGGTGGTGGTGATTATTGTTTTAAGAGGAAGTGCAACTAGGCAACCATCCTCTATATAACACTAATCAGAGGGAAAATATGGAAGGGGTCCGACACTTCGAAAATGAAGGTATCGGCCAAAGAGAGACAAGGGCCACGAAGGGCGTAAAAATGAAAGTCTCCCTAGCCCTCGCAAACCTAATAGCGTCGGGGTCGGAAAAAACAAGAGTTGACCAAGGGAGGTCGGATAGGATAGATGAAAGTGAGGAGCCTGGCACAAGTAAGTGGAAGCAATGCCAGGACTCAGCTAAGGGCCCCGTGGTCGCCAACCCACGCTCCAATGTTCAGAGCCCCTGAGGCCTCTTTTATTCGCCTCTTACGACAGCCAGGGGATACCGTGTGTGTTATTCTACCGCCCCCACCCACAGGGGGATGAAGCTTTATCTATCCCTATAAAAATTAAGAGGGGAATTCCTCAAGGCAGTAGTATTGGACCTTTATGTTTTCTTATATATATCAATGACATGTGTAAATAAGTGGAATCAGAGATAATGCTTTTCTCAGGTGATGTTATTCGGTACAGAGTAATAAATATGTTACAAGATTGTGAGCAACTGCAAAATGACCTCGATAATGTTGTGAGATGGACAGTAGGCATTGGTATGGTGATAAACGGGGATAAAAGTCAAGTTGTGAGTTTCCCAAAAAGGAAAAGTACTCTCAGTTTAAATTACTGCGTTGATGGGGATAAGGTTCCCTTTGGGGATCATTGTAAATACCTAGGTATTAATATAAGGAATGGTCTTCATTGGGGTAATCACATAAATGGAATTGTAAATAAAGGTTACAGATCTCTGCACATGGTTATGAAAGTATTTAGGTTTTGTAGTAAGGATGTAAAGGAGAGAGCATATTTGTCTCTGGTGAGACCTCAACTAGAGTATGGTTCCAGTGTATGGGACCCTTACCAGGATTACATGATTCAGGAACTCGAACAAAATCCAAAGAAAAGCAGCTCAATTTGTTCTAGGCGATTTCCGACAAAAGAGTAGCGTTATAAAAATGTTGCAAAGTTTGGGCCGGGAAGACTTGGGAGAAAGGAGACGAGCTGCTCGACTAAGTGGTATGTTCCGAGCTGTCAGTGGAGAGATGGTGTGGTAGGACACCAGTAGACGAATAAGTTTGAGTAGTGTCTTTAAAAGTAGGTAAGATCACAATATGAAGATATAGTTGGAATTCAAGAATACAAATAGGGGCAAATATTCGTTTATAGGAAAGGGTGTTAGGGATTGGAATAACTTACCAAGGGAGATGTTCAATAAATTTCCAATTTGTTTGCAATCATTTAAGAAAAGGCTAGGAAAACAATCTGCCACCTGGGCGACTGCCCTAAATGCAGATTAGTAGTGACTGATTGATCTCATAAGGTGTGCAGCCCTCCCCCATTATACAGTATCGCAGGATGTAGTCCAATACTACCCAGCAACTGTAAAAGCTACCCCTGCTAGTTTTGCTATGCTACCGTTTAGGATATCTGTGTTTTCATCGACCTCTAAAAAAACTTCGAATATCAAATTCCAATATTGGTCATAATTTCTAAACCGATGGCTCTAAGAATGCCCGTGGTGTAGGTGCTGCATTTTATTATGAACGAAATCAGCACATTGAACTATACAAACTTCACCCATATTTCCCTATATTCACAGCAGAACTCATTGCAATAAGACAAACACTACTGTATATAAAAAAAAAGAATCGATTCCAAATGCCAATATCTTCACAGATTCCCTATCAGCGTTACAATCTATCACGTCCTCTAGATTCACACTTGATTGGTATGTACCGTATATAATGATAAGCAGCTACTATATGACTTACATCATTATGGTGTACAGATTACGATTATATGGATTCCGGTGCATAAAAGCATTCCAGGTAACGAAAAAGCGGATAAAGCTGCCAAATAAGCTTCACTGCTCACCACCCCTACAATGACATTTATGACTCCAGTAAGTGATTTAATTCCAATACTAAAGTGTAATCAAACATCATTATAGCAACAGTTCTGGAATGAAACCGCTAGTATAAAAGGGAAATTCTATCACAGAATCCAACCCTCTCTGCCTACTAAACACTGGTATCAACGAATAACATACACACGACGTCATATAATCAATATTATTCGGCTAAGTTTCAACCATGCTCTTACACCCCTGTATAAATATCGTTTCAACATTGTCAACCAGTCAATATATCAATGTGGTTCAACTGAGGCGGATTCAAATCATATCATTTTACAATGTCCGTTACCGGTATATAATCCTGCTCGAACACGTTTCCTTACAAGCCGAATACGTTTACGACTCCCTCTTCCAACAAGTGTTGATTGTATTGTATATGACCCGACCCCGGAAATAATATACATATTAAACAGATTCCTGGATGATGCTAAAATCATACTATAAGTTATTCCAACAGTTTAACTTTCTCATTAATAGTTGAGTCATAAACAACTTATCACTTCTCATTTGAATGGATGAAAACCATAACGGTATAAGTAGCATTTTGGTCATTCAGAGAAAAAGGCATTTAAACATCTTCAACTCTCATATAAAGCATGCTATTTGTAGTTATACCACCCATCACTAGAGCGCAGAATATTACTGCTATCACTTGTATCTCTTTGCTGGTGAAAGGATACATCCTCCCGGAGTTACATCCTGCACTTAACTCATTTTTTTTTAAAAATGTCACTTATACCGTTATGGTTTTCATCCATTCATTTGTCTTCTCTGCCGATTCTAGATTTGCTTCGGTTCTTTTATTTGATATATAGCTACAGCAGCTACTGCGACCCTTGTTTGCACTGCTACTGTCATTTGTCCGTTCTAACACACGTGATTTGGTGCGTTGTTCTTTGGTTAACCTGATCAAAATTCATTAGGTAAGGAGTAGGGTATCACGTCGTTCGTAATAACACACGTTACTGGTACGTTTCACATATTCCTTGAGCAATACCTACATCTCAGCCCTCTGATTTGTGTCTCCACTCCTCAAAACTATCTCCTTTAGTAGTTGATTTATATTCTATGTTCTTCCCAATTGTAGATCCGGTCATGTACGTATTGTAGCAAGACGCCAAGATGGATCACTTCGGCGTGAAGAATTAGTACCTCGTGTCCACGTGCTTACGCCTAGGTTTATTCACCCTTATACCCATACTATGTAGATTTTCCCTGCTGCTAGTGATCATCATCTTCTTCTTGCAAATTACTTTACGTCGCACCGACACAGATAGGTCTTATGGCGACGATGGGACAGGGAAGGGCGGGAAGTGGGAAGTTACAGCCCCAGCATTTGCCTGGTGTGAAAATGGGAAACTACGGAAAACCATTTTCAGGGCTGACGACAGTGGGGTTCGAACCCACGATCTCCCGAATACTGGATACTGGCCGCACTTAAGCGACTGCAGCTATCGAGCTCGGTACTAGCGATCATCGTGTTAACGTCCTATCTGCATAGTTACATTAATCCCACATATTAATGTGTGATCCCTATATGGTACTTACCAACAAGTTTACAGTTTTTCACAGATATGTAAATTGTGAGATAAAGTTTTTATTAATCATCATAAATCGTGGTTAATAGTGTCGTGAAGTGTTTCATTCTCAAAAGTATTGTTCCCCTGCGGGTGGGCCCCAGGGGCACTGAACTTTGGAGCGTGGGTTGGCGACCATGAGGCCCTCAACTGAGTCCTGGCATTGCTTCCACTTACTTGTGCCAGGCTCCTCACTTTCAACTATCCTGTCTGACCTCTCTTGGTCAACACTTGTTCTTTTCCGACCCCGACGCTATTAGGTTTGCGAGGGCTAGGGAGTCTTTCATTTTCACGCCCTTCGTGGCCCTTGTCTTTCTTTGACCGATATCTTCATTTTTTGAAGTGTCGGATCCCTTCCATTTTTCCCTCTGATGAGTGTTATATAGAGGATGGTTGCCTAGTTGTACTTCCTCTTAAAACAATAATCACCACCACCACCTGTGGGTGGGGGCGGTAGAATAACACCCACGGTATCCCCTGCCTGTCGTAAGAGGCGACTAAAAGGGGCCTCAGGGGCTCTGCACTTTGGAGCGTGGGTTGGCGACCATGAGGCCCTCAACTGAGTCCTGGCATTGCTTCCACTTACTTGTGCCAGGCTCCTAACTTTCATCTATCCTATCCGACCTCTCTTGGTCAACTCTTGTTCTTTTCCGACCCCGACGCTATTAGGTTTGCGAGGGCTAGGGAGTCTTTCATTTTCATGCCCTTCGTGGCCCTTGTCTTACTCTGGCCGATATCTTCATTTTTCGATGTATCGGATCCCTTCCATTTTTCATTCTGATTAGTGTTATATAGAGGATGGTTGCCCAGTTGTACTTCCTCTTAAAACAATAATCACCACCACCACCACCACCACCTCAAAAGTATTGGAACTGGGTGTTAGTAAAATACCAACCCCAATCAAAGATCAAGAGGAAGAAGAAGAAGTATACATCAGACAAACAGACATGGAATGTCCGGTAGAGGAAAGTGAACATTTCCGACACATTTTACTCTTGGAGTTTAACCGAGGATCCAGTCCAGCAGGAGCTGCGAGAACAATTTGTGAAGTGTTCGGGAATGAATCAATTGTTGAAAGAACAGCACAAAAATGGTTTTCCCGCTTTCAAGCCGGACGATTTGACTTGCCTGATGATGCACGTTCTGGAAGACATTCAGATTTTGACGAAAATCGCTTGAATGAGTTGCTTCATGAGAATCCTCGTCAAACAACGCGGAAAATGGCGCAAGTTTTTGAATGTGATCAGTCAACTATTGTACCATCTGCATTTGATGGGAAAGTTATAAAAATTGGGTATATGGGAACGACATGTGCTAAGTGACAGTAACAAAAATCAACGAATTTTGCTTGCGCGGCACCAGTTGGCTTATGATAGGCACGAAGCATTCCTTTCAATCATTGTCACCGGTGACGAGAAATGGTGCCTGTATGTCAACATGAAGGAGAGAAAAGAGTGGCTCAGCACATCAAAGAAACCAACTCCCTGTGCCAAGGACAGAGCCCATCCACAGTAAATCATGTTGTGGGTTTGGTGGAACAAAGATAGCATTCTTCACCATGAACTTCATCCGAAAAACGTAACGATTACCTTTGCTGTGTATAGTGATCAGCTAAGACGGCTTGCCGTTCTTACTGACAACAAAAGACAAAGACTTAACTGCAATTGTATGCCGTCCTCTTTTATTACACATTTTCCCTCCATTTCTGCTTTTTGTGCTTTCTTATAACTGGACAGAAGCATCGCAAATATACTGCAGTCTGGGGATATACAGATGAATACACTGTAGTCTCTGAGAACGTTTACATGTAAAAATTTTGAACCATATCAATATCCACACAGTTTTAAAAGTCCCCTTTTTACATTAAGGCGTAAAGTGGAGCGAGATTTTTGCCAAACATCTTTAATTTCAACATGCCCCGCTCTCTACAATGATTCTCTCGCAGACGTTGGCACCGCTGCTACTTCTAGTGTATTATTTACTAACTGTATGGTTTATCCTAATTCGCACAAAACGGAGCGATCACGTTTACGAAAACACGTATTTCCATCCTTATCGACATATTTTGCATAAAGCTCAAGTTACTGACTTGAAAATCTTTCATACACATCGCTGATCTGTTCGTAGAAAACGGCTTGTGTGTGGGATAAAATAATCCATTTACTGTAAATATCAGGATCCTTAGGCAATCGAAAACAAATTACATACGGTGTCCTACTTTTACAGAAATATTGTATTTGCTTATAGGCTCCAACATTGCACATTTATCTAGCATTACTATAAACTTTTCACGCTAACACAGACAGCACAATAATGGAAATATGGGTACAAATGTACAAGCCTGGAGAGTATCTTGCATTCAGACATACGACGTTGCAGTCAGCTGAAAGGACAAGCTGCGGCGCTGCCGTCCATGACTCGCCACGGCTGTGGTTCCATTCACTGTGCGGTCCGCTCTCGAGCTATATTAGTACGCTACAACAATCTTAGATTGATGAGATTGTTAACAGCTTGCTGTTGTAAGTACAAACTTGATATGCTTAAACTAAGTTCTGGGAATACATTTGGAGATCCATTAGGGGAAAAAGTGAGGGGCACATATGAAAGCGGGTGAGTGACAGCGTTCTGCGCAAAGCGAGACAGATGTCACCGCACTGCGTTCATGAACTCTCTGTCTCTTCCAGGGATAGCAGTGGGCTCATCATTTGGTAGGCATGAGTGACTCGGAGGTAAATAAGCTTGTAGCTTACAAGTTTTCTCTTTGCCACCCGTATATAACAAGAATACAGCAAATAATACTAATACTTAGGGTGAACTCGAGAAAAACCGCACGAGCCTCGAATTGCACGCATGAAAGAAAAAGGACCAACTGGCGAACATGGGATACGGCGCAGCAAGTGCTCCCCCGCCTTCTTACACGCTGTTCACAACCTCCCGCTCTGATAAAAGTTCCCACTAATGTATGAATTACTGACTTGACGTAACGGTATTTAGGCCTATAACAAACATCTTCCCGAAATCCTGTCGTCTGTCTGTAATGACTATCAACCACATAATTCCACCCAGCAAGTATCCATTACAAAACAGAGCCACGTAATGATCATTATTTGAAATATGTTGTTATTTTTAGAAAATAAAATAGATAGTACCAACTGAAAGCGCAAAGCGTTAGTCTTAGAGAACATTGTTCTCATCATTGTGGGATTAACTGCACCAGTATGGTGCAGTTTGTAGTTCCTATGAATAGTCTAGAGCTGGCTGCAGGAGCTTCAACAACCGGGCATTTTAATAAACGAATGTAACAATATCAATAACGAAGGTTGCCGTAGATACGAGTGATTGCAGTGGGTAGAAGGTAAGGGCTGCACATTAAAACATAGTATTTCATAACACTGAATGAATATAGAACTGCACCATTAGGATAATGAACTACGGTAGTTGTAGGAGGTTTCACTTTCACGCGTTAACAGCGAGATGGTATCCCTAATGCTTAGAGTAGCTTTACTCATGAGAATGGGTATCGAGGCATCTAGGCCAGTGATGTGTCCTTGTTCTTCTTCCAAGCTTTTGGTGTACCTTAATAGTTGTAATTTTCTCACAAAACAGACACAGATTTCCCCATGCCAGGTACCACCCGCCCTGTGGTTGGGGGCAGTAGAATAGCATAATATCGTCTGTCTGTCGTAAGGGGCGACCCAAAGGTGTCCCAGGGACTGAAATATGGGAGCGTGGGTTGGCGTCCATGGGGCCCTTATAAGAGTCGCGGCATTGCTTCCATTTACTTGTGCCAGGCTATCAATTCTATCCGATCACACTTGGTCATCTCTTGATCTCTTACGGCCCCGAGGCTTATTACGTTCCGAGGACTAGGAAGTCATTCATTTTCACGCCCTTCGTGGCCCTTGTCGTTCTTTGATCAATATCTTTACATTTGCAAGAGTTGGATCCCTTCCCTTTTCCCCCCTCTGATTAGAATTGTGGATGGTTGCCCTCTTGTACTTCCTCTTAAAACGACAGTCACCACCATCATCACCTGAAGTAATCCCTCTGTGGGTGGGGGCGGTAGAATAACACTCACGGTATTCCCTGCCTGTCGTAAGAGGCGATTAAAAGGGGCCCCAGAGGCTCTGAACTTTGGAGCGTGGGTTGGTGGCCACGGCGCCCTTAGCTGAGTCCTTGGCATGGCTTCCACTTACTTGTGCTAGGCTCCTCACTTTCATATATCCTATCCGACCTCTCTTGGTCAACTCATGTTCTTTTCTGACCCCGACGCTATTAGGTTTGCGAAGGCTAGGGAGTCTTTCCTTTCCACGCCTTTCGTGGCCCTTGTCTTCCACTGACCGATATCTTCATATTTCGAAGTACCGTATTCCTTCAATTTTTTTCCTCTGATTAGTGTTATATAGAGGATGGTTGCCTAGTTGTACTTCCTCTAAAAACAATAATCACCACCAGCACCATCACCTAAAGTAACAGTTTCCAGAACTGCGCGTATAGGTACACCCCGTTATACGAATACTGACAACAACAAAAAGCAAAGATATTAAAATTCACAGATAATTGATAATTTAGATACAACCCATACATAAGAGTTTCTAAAACAGAATTCTTCCAAGTCCAAACAGAACAAAATCTTATACAACACAAAATGTTTTAAAACAATTCGTTAAGAAATTTCAGTCAATTCCCACCCCTAGGTCTCTTTGCAGTCTCTGTATCCATGAATGTTCTCTTTGGTATTCCCTCCCCTGGTGTTATCATCATGTGTCCAAACAATTTCACCTTTGCATTATCAGTTTCTTCTTGAAGTTTATACACTCCCACGCTTCTCCGTGTTTCCTCGTTTCGTATTGTATCTCGTCTTGTCTTTCCCTGTACGCTCCGCCAGAACCTCATTTCAGCTGCTCGTATGTTATTTTGGTTCCGCTTAGTCAACGTCCAGGCTGCTGAAGCATAGGTCAGTACACGTTTAAAATAGGGCGAGTATAAAACTTTCTTGCACTTAATTGGCACATCTTAGTTCCATACAATGTCTCTCACACACTGGCAGAAACTTACAAACTGCTGTGTTCTTAAACCAATTTCTCCATCCAAATTTACACCTTGTGACATCATGCTGCCCAAATATTTAGAATTTTTTACAACTTCAAGAGGTTCACTTCCTATTTTAATCACCCCCCTGAATTTTCTATTACCTCTCGTCATGATCAAAGTCTTGCTTTTCGCAGCACTAATCTTCATTCGATGTAAAATTAACTTAAATGTACACTGACTGACAGTGACAATGCAACACCAAGGAGGAGTGGTTCGAAAGGGATGAAAGTTGGGAAAAAAACAGAGTCGGCACGGACGAATAATTGATGTTTATTTCAAACCGATATGCAGGTTACACAATGTGCACGGCATCGACTCAGTAGGATGTAGAACACCGCGAGCGGCGATGCACGCAGAAACACGTCGAGGTACAGAGTCAATAAGAGTGCGGATGGTGTCCTGAGGGATGGTTCTCCATTCTCTGACAACCATTTGCCACAGTTGGTCGTCCGTACGAGGCTGGGGCAGAGTTTGCAAACGGCGTCCAATGAGATCCCACACGTGTTCGATTGGTGAGAGATCCGGAGAGTACGCTGGCCACGCAAGCATCTGTACACCTCGTAGAGCCTGTTGGGAGATGCGAGCAGTGTGTGGGCGGGCATTATCCTGCTGAAACAGAGAATTGGGAAGCCCCTGAAGGTACGGGAGTGCCACCGGCCGCATCACATGCTGCACGTAGCGGTGGGCATTTAACGTGCCTTGAATACGCACTAGAGGTGACGTGGAATCAAACGCAATAGCGCCCCAAACCATGATGCCACGTTGTCTAGCGGTAGGGCGCTCCACAGTTACTGCCGGATTTGACCTTTCTCCACGCCGACGCCACACTCGTCTGCGGTGACTATCACTGACAGAACAGAAGCGTGACTCATCGGAGAACACGACGTTCCGCCATTCCCTCATCCAAGTCGCTCTAGCCCGGCACCATGCCAGGCGTGCACGTCTATGCTGTGGAGTCAATGGTAGTCTTCTGAGCGGACGCCGGGAGTGCAGGCCTCCTTCAACCAATCGACGGGAAATTGTTCTGGTCGATATTGGAACAGCCAGGGTGTCTTGCACATGCTGAAGAATGGCGGTTGACGTGGCGTGCGGGGCTGCCACCGCTTGGCGGCGGATGCGCCGATCCTCGCGTGCTGACGTCACTCGGGCTGCGCCTGGACCCCTCGCACGTGCCACATGTCCCTGCGCCAACCATCTTCGCCACAGGCGCTGCACCGTGGACACATCCCTATGGGTATCGGCTGCGATTTGACGAAGCGACCAACCTGCCCTTCTCAGCCCGATCACCATACCCCTCGTAAAGTCGTCTGTCTGCTGGAAATGCCTCCGTTGACGGCGGCCTGGCATTCTTAGCTATACACGTGTCCTGTGGCACACGACAACACGTTCTACAATGACTGTCGGCTGAGAAATCACGGTACGAAGTGGGCCATTCGCCAACGCCGTGTCCCATTTATCGTTCGCTACGTGCGCAGCACAGCGGCGCATTTCACATCATGAGCATACCTCAGTGACGTCAGTCTACCCTGCAATTGGCATAAAGTTCTGATCACTCCTTCTTGGTGTTGCATTTGCTCTGTCAGTCAGTGTACATATCCTAAGCAGTGGCTGAATCGTTTAGCCGATGACAATGATGGCAAATGTGACCTTGTCTGAACGACCGTTGCTATGAAAATTATATTTTCGGAGCAGAAAAAGAAGAAAAATATTTTTTCTTCAAGTAAAATGTTGGAATTTAAGACTGATGTTTGAAATACTCCTAGCAGTGACTGGTTAAAGTTTGGTGCGTTTTTTTGAGCAGATTTCTAAAGTTGGAGTTTGTCAAGACAGGCTTGAAAAACCGGTACCGTACTTGATTTGTTCAAGCGATATTAAAACAATAAAGGCGGCAGGTGAAAAGGTTTTAATCCACATCAATCAACGCACCATGAAACGAACGAAATGTTGGTGTGTGTTTCGTTAAGATTACGTAAACAGTTTGATTTCTGTGATGCTTTAAACATTAACTCTCCAAACTTTTGAAACGGATAGTAGGTGCTGCTGGGATAGCTCTTTTCTCAGATAATCTAAACAGTTGAAAGAGAGTTGGGAAATAAATAAATAAATAAATAAATAAATAAATAAATAAATAAATAAATAAATAAATAAATAAATAAATAAAGCTCAAGGACAACAGTTGAAATGACGTGGTCCTTAGTTGGTCGAAACGAAACAAGAAGAAATAGGTAATTAATTTCACCCACATGTCATTCTGCACAGGAAATGTGTTTTCACGAAGATTTTGTTGAATAGGATAAAGGAAAGACTTTTACTGTTTGAAAGTAGACAAACTGCTGGATGGTTCCAATTACCTGCAGTTATTCATATTGTATTGTCCGGCTCAATGTTTAAATGGTGGCCTTTGGTCACAAGGTCCCGGCTTCGATTCCCGGCAGGGTCGGGAACTTTAACCATCGTTGGTAAATTTCCCTGGCACGGGGGCTTCATCATCATTTCAACATCAACATCATCATCATCATCATCATCATCACCACCACGACGCGCAGGTCGCCTGCGGGAGTCAAATCGCAATACCTGCACCTGGCGAATATGTCCTCGGACACTCCCGGTACTGATAGCCAAACGCCATTTCATTTCATTAATATTGTATTGATTCTAGCACAGAACAGACATCTCTTATAACACAAGCAGCACACTCCCTCACAAAATACCGCAAAACACGCCGCCTTGACAACCCTTTATTAGTAGTAGGTAACTCATTCATAATTTCAAGACATATGTATGGCGTTTATAATTCTTCCTGTTACTGTTTCTTCCACGGAACGTTTATTTTCTAAAATATAAC
This sequence comes from Anabrus simplex, assembly GCF_040414725.1. NCBI lineage: Eukaryota > Metazoa > Arthropoda > Insecta > Orthoptera > Tettigoniidae > Anabrus > Anabrus simplex. The sequence continues at coordinate 1,713,990,947 of NC_090265.1, forward strand.
GTATAAAGAACTAACGAAAAAGGGCATGACCCAATACAGACTCAGCGAACTCACCCTCCTCAACATCGAATATGATGTCAAAGAAATCAGCTTCCCAGAAAGCACGTCACATGGTATAGTTTTATTCGACTCTGACATGAGTTCAAAGATATAAAAACTAAAGATAGAACCATATCTAATCAATCCCTACAAAGTATTCAGTTTTGAAAACATAATCCATCAGTTAGTTTGTTCTTATGGTAAGTTTCAAAAGGATAAACTTTTGCTTTTATCTGCTGCAGTAAAATTTACACGTGATATTGCCAGGTTTTACACATTTTCTTCAAGAAGTCTCCATTTTGCTTTCTACAGGCGGGCTCCTGACATATTTTTTATGCCTCTGAGTTTGAATAGTTGTGCTGGTTTTCTGCTGCAGTCTTTATTGAAAGTAGATATGGAGGGTTTGTACATCTGTGGCGTGTTCGACAAAGGATGTGAATCCTCTACATCAGGTCTGTCCGAAATTTCGTGTAGTGGGGCGCACCTGACTTTTGGTTAAGGAGGCGCGCGCGCTGTTTAATGATGATGATGATGATGATAATTTTGTTGTTGTTGTTTGAGTCATCAGTCCAAAGAATGGTGTGATGCAGCCCTCCATGCCACTCTATCCTGTGTTAACCTTATGATTTCAACGTAACTATTGCATCCTACATCTGCTCTAATCTGCTTGTCATATTCATATTTTGGTCTAACCCTACCGTTCATACCACCTACATTTCCCTCAAACACCAACTGAACATGTCCTGGATGTTTTAAGATGTGTCCTATCATTCCATTTCTTCTTCTCTTCAAATTTAGCCAAATCGATCTCCTCTCACCGATTCGATTCAGTATCTCTTCATTCGTGATTCGATCTATCCATCTCACCTTCAGCATTCTTCTGTAACACCACATTTTAAAAGCTTCCATTCTCTTTCTTTCCGAGCTAGTTATCAGTTCTTCTGTAAATAACACGTGTTAAAATTTTGCAGGCATGAGATACTAAACTAATGGTGCGGTAGTTTTCACACTTGTCAGCACCAACTTTCTTAGGAATAGGTATAACAACATTCTGTCGAAAATCGGATGGCACTTCTCCTGCCTCACACATATTACACACTAAATGGAATAACTTTGCCATGCTGGTTTCTCCTCAGGCAGTTAGTAATTCAGAGGGAATGTCATCAATTCCAGGTGCCTTGTTCCTATGTAGGTCTCTCACAGCTATGTCAAACTCTGACATCAAAATTGGGTCTCCCATTTCATCAGCATCAACACCCTCTTCTTGTTCCAGAACCCAATCATCTACATCTTTACCTTGATACAACTGTTGGATATGTTCCTGCCATCTTTCTGCTTTGTCTTCTTTCCCTAGAAGTGGCTTTCCATCTGAGTTCTTAATATTCATACACCTAGATTTTCTTTCTCAAAGGTTTCCTTGATTTTCTTGTATGCAGCATCTACCTTTCCTCTGACCATACAACCTTCGACATCCTTGCACTTCTCCTTCAGCCATTCTTCCTTAGCTAACTTGCACTTTCTATCCACTTGTTTCTTTAATCGTCGGTATTCTTTTCTGCCCTCTTCATTTCTAGCATTCTTGTATATTCGTCGTTCATCAATCAGGTCTAGTGTCTCCTGAGTTATCCATTGATTCTTAGTTGATCTTTTCTTCCTTCCTAAAATTACTTCATTTTTCATAACTATTCACTCTTCCTCTATTGTGTTTCCTTCATCCTTTTCATTTAGTCCTTGTGCAACATGTTCCTTGAAACAATCCCTCATACTCTTTTCTTCAACTTGTCTAGATCCCATCTCCTTGCATTCCTTCTGTTCTTCAATTTCTTCAACTTCAGATGGCATTTCTTGACCAACAAGTTGTAGTCAGAGTCAACGTCTTCTCCTGGGAAAATTTTGCAATCCAACACCTGGTTTCTGAATCTCTACCTAATCATAATGAAGTCTATTTGATATCTTCCAGTGTCTCCAGGTCTCCTCCATGCATACAGCCGTCGTTTGTGGTGTTTGAACCAAGTATTGGCAAGGACTAAATTATGATCAGTGCAGAATTCTACCAGCCGACTTCCTCTTTCGTTCCTTTGTCACAATCCGAATTCTTCTACTGTACTACCTTCTCTTCCTTGGCCTACCACTGCATTCCAGTCGCCCATCACAATTCACTTTTACATATTGTATTAAGTCATCTATCCCTTCATATATTCCTTCGATTTCCTCACCATCTGGTGAACTAGTAGGCATATAAACCTGCACTAATGGTGTCTATCTTGACCACAATGATTCTTTCACTATGCTGGTCGTAGTAGCTTACCCGCTGCCCTATTTTCTTATTCATTATTAAACCCACTCCTGCAATTCCTCTGTTTGATTTTATGTTGATAATTAGGTAGTTACCTGACCAAAAATTCTGTTCTTCCTCCCAACGTACTTCACTTATACCAACTACATCTAACTTTAGTCTTTCCATTTCCAGTGGCGTATACTGAGGGCTACCAAGGCTATCAGTGAAGCCCAAACCTCAAATGCGAGCAATGGAAATATAATGCACATTATAGTGTAAGCATCTGATACATTATTTCATTTGCAAACTTGAAAGCAATTGAGAAAAGACGTTGCACGTATTTCTGAGAACAAGGCTTCGGAGACTGATATTGCAGCCCAGACGCTCATCCCGCTCACCGCGAAACGCCTCACGCGGGTTGCTGCTGTATGCCTACAGGCGCTGGGTCCAGCGGAGGATGGGTGTGCTAGGCTTCGGTCCATCAAATTGCCACAGCTCACTATCAACCATGCATTACTCATCGTATATACTTCCTTACCTCATCCTTCTGACTTAACTTATTATATAGATAACGGAGTGCTGGTATTTCACTCCCGTTTACTTCTACATCCTTGTAGGAAGACACTGCAGGTCTACTGTTTTAGGAGTAATATAGTTTCATTTTTATAGGTAGATCTGCTAAAATGAATTGCAATCTTTCAGGTTTAGTGTTCTCTTTTGTTGGTTGGAATCGAACCCATGATCACGGGTCGGACACCACCACTGATCTTCCGAGTAAGATAATTAACCAGTGAACGATCGGTACGGCCGCTGTAAAATTCAACGTTTTATTTAACGATTATGATGATGATGTTAATAATAATAATAATAATAATAATAATAATAATAATAATAATAATGGTGCATGACATCTGTATAGGCTTGGTGGTGACCTAATAGGGATAAAATGAATGGCGAAAAGGTCATAAACACCCAGTCTCCAAGCCAGAGAAATTAAGAGTATGAGGGGTTGATTCTGAAAATTGATCCGGGGCCGTCGGACCAAAGGCAAGAGCATTCTATCCATTTAGCCTCAAAGCTGGACTGCAATTTGCTAAATCTTAGGCTACCAACACGATTGATCAGGTGTTGAGTATTGGCAGTGGCAGGGGCCAGGGCAGTAGCTTGTGAAGCAGCCTTGACAACGCAGCAGGCTTCTCCGTTGGCTATTGGCTACAGCTCAAAACGCTTAAGGCTTGACGTTCCCTAAACTAACTACCGAAAAGGTGTAACCTAAGTCTAGTGGTAGCCCACGTCTTGATACCAGCATACGCCACTGTCCATTTCCCATTTCAGATTCTCTAACCTACCACAGCGATTCAAACTTCTAACATTCTACGCTCGAACTCGCAGAATGTAAGTATCTATCTTCCTGATGATCGCCCCCTCTCGTGTAGTCCCCACCCGGAGATCCGAATGGGGGACCAGTTTACCTCCGGAATATTTTACCCGGGAGGAAGCCATCATCAGTACATCATTCATACAGAGAGAGTTGCAGGTCCGCGGGAGTTAGTTACAGCTGTAGTTTCCCGTTGCTTTCAGCCGTGTAGCAGCATCAACACAGCTAAGCCATGTTGAGTATTATTATAAGGCCATATCAGTCAATCATCTAGACCGCCGCCCTTGCAACTTCCGAAAGGCTGCTACTCCCCTTTCGACGAACCATTCATTAGACTGGTCTCTCAACAAATAGGTACCCATCCGATATGATTGCACCTGCGGCTCGGCTATCTGCTTCATTGGGACACGCAAGCCTCACCACCGCGGCAAGGTCACATGGTTCTCAGGGGAGGAATATAGGGGATATAGAAACAAGTAGGCTAACACAGAATGAATATTTTTAAACGTATCGTACTTACGTCGCATGTTCTCTGTAAGTTACGAAACAGTATCGCTCCTCACTTTCACTATTAAAACGGTAGGTTCGTAAACATTTAGTCGCATATCAAATAATAACTGATGCATCAGTTTCGCAGTCAGTATAAATGAAAACTGAAGTAGTGAAAATGCAACTCTTCACTGTCCGGCTCCATGGCTAAATGGTCGTGAAAGTCTACGTATTAACATTATTATTATTAGCTACGGTTAATGTTGCTACATTTAAATCTGCATTTGGAGGGCGCTAAAAATGTATGTCAGGTGCGCCATGGCACCCGCGCACTCCCCCTGTGGGTGGGGGTGGTAGAATAACACCCACGGTATCCCCTGCCTGTCGTAAGAGGCGAGTACAAGGGGCCGCACGGGCTCTGAATTTGAAGCGTGGGTTGGCGACCACGGGGCCCTCAGCTGAGTACTTGCTTCCACTTACTTGTGCCAAGCTCCTCACTTTCATCTATCCTTTCCGACCTCCTTTGGTCAACTCTTGTTCTTTTCCGACCCCGACGCTATTAGGTTTGCGAGGGCTAGGGAGTCTTTCATTTTCACGCCCTTCGTGGCCCTTGTCTTCCTTTGGCCGATATCTTCATTCTTCGAAGTGTCGGATCCCTTCCATTCTTCCTTCTGATTAGTATTATATAGAGGATGGTTGCCTAGTTGTACTTCCTCTTAAAACAATAATCACCACCACCAACCACCCGCGCACGCCGCGATGGACAGGCGTGCTCTAAAGAAACTGATCCTCTCCAGGATCATAAACTTCAAATATCGCTCTCCTCTTTTGGACGCTGAAGGCTGCTCACGCCATGTCAAATACATGTTCAAGGGATGTACGTTCGAGCCGCTTCTGGGGAGGTAGGCAACTTATGCTGCACCGCCACATGGCCTCTGTTAAGCGTCTTCAACCATGACCGGTTCCGCTGCCTCTGGTATCACACAGCATCTAACTGATAATAATATCATCCGGAAAAACATTACAAAAATCTATGAGACGAAAGCTAATTCCCTTTTGCACCAATAGAATGTCTACAGCTTAGAAAATTCACCTAGTAAAAACATCATTCTCTAGGCAGGCACAGTTCACATGCACTTACACGCTAAAATTACTGTTTATTCTAATTCGCCCAAGACGGGGTGATCACGTTTACAGAAACACGTCTTTCTGTCCTCATCGGGACATTTTTCTATAAGGCACAAGTTACTGACTTGAAATTCATTTATACACATCGCTGATCTGTTCGTTGAAAACGGCCTGTGCGTGGGAAAAAAGAATCCTTTTACTGTGAAAATCAGGATACTTAGCAATCGAAAACAACTCACGTACGGTGTTCTAGTTTTACAGATATATCGTATTTACTTACACAGCCCGGCACTGCACACGTTAACAGAGAGAGCAAAATAATGAAAACATCGGTACAAATCTACAAATGTGGAGAGTATCTTCCATACAGCCATACGGCGTTGTAGTGAACTGAATGTACGACCTGCGGTTCTGCCGGCCATGACTCGACACGGCTGTGGTTCCGTTCACTGTGCGGTCCGCTCTCGAGCTAAATTAGTATGCTACAAGAATCTACAGAAGAAGAAGAAACAGCAGAAGACGTTCAACATCCCTTCAACTATCAATCACCCTATCAATCCCCCCTCCCCAACAGCAATCAACTGCACCACAACAACAATCTACCCTCTCCCCTCAAGCCAACCCTAATTAATACCCGCATCAAGACGACATCGAAGTAGAAGAAGAAGAAGAAGTCAACTACACTGTTCGTCTCTTCTGCGTCCGCAATAATTCCACCTTCCCAGTCTCAGCTAAGTGCCAAGTACTCATTTTCATTCTGAATTACCCAGACCCACTCCCTCTAACCCGGAAAACAATAATCAGTACACTTATGCTCCTCTTCAATGAACACCTTGCCGTCATAGAAGAATCCCACAACAACCTCCTAATGGTCACTCCCCGCCGCGACACATCTATCAGAACCATCCTCGAAGCCTTAGAACCAACAAATATTCCCACCTCCGTTATCATAAATCCCCTCTACAATACCTCAAATCAGCAAGTTATCATCGAACCGATCACCCTGTGGGTGGGGGCGGTAGAATAAGACACACGGTATCCCCAACCTGTCGTAAAAGGCGACTAAAAGGGGCCTCAGGGGCTCTGAACGTTGGAGCGTGGATTGGTGACCACGGGGCCCTCAGCTGAGTCCTGGCATTGCTCCCACTTGTACCAGGCCCCTCACTTTCATCTATCCTATCCAACCTCCCTTGGTCAACTCTTGTTCTTTTCAGACCCTGACGGTATTACGTATGGAGGCCTACGGTGTCTTTCATGTTCATGCCCTTCGTGGCCCTTGTCTACCTTTGGCCCATACCTTCATTTTTCGAAGTGTCGCGCCCCTTCCATTTTTTCTCTCTGATGATAAGTGTTATATTGGGGATGGTTGCCTAGTTGTAGCCTACTTCCTCTTAAAACAATAATCACCACCACCACCACCACCACCACTCATCGAACCGAAAACCGTCAATCAGCAAACACAAACCTCACTACTTCCCTTCTCCACCCACCCTGCAGTAAACTACGTAGCCGTACAATCCATCCCACCCACAGAAGATTTCCAGTCACAAACCAGTCCATCCCAAATTGACTTCTTTCAACAAATCAATTTTCCTCCCTTCCACCCAAACCTAAAAGAAAACCCAAAGGAATCCAAGCTACTCCCAAAATTACTAATTTCACTATCCAAACCACACCCCCAACTGCAGATATTTCACTACAGGCCTACCCCCTCACCAAGACAGGCAATCGCAAACCATACCATTCCCATCCCAACTCCTCCATCCCACCTGTACATAAATCAATTCAAGCCATCAAGCAGACCACAACCACCCCCTCACAAACAACTCCCAATCCACAGACACCCAAGAAGAAACGCACACCTAGCAAGCAACCTTCGTCGTCAAAACTCACGACCAACAACTCACCGCACCCCCACCCACACCTAACACCCACTCACCACCACCCGACCCATCTCTCACCATATGCTATAATTGCCTCAAACTGGATCACCATGCTGCTAGATGCAGAAATTACACCCGCTGCAATAGGTGTGGCGGTCCACATCGCCACACTGAATGCACGGTGCCTCGGGACCAGGCGTGGTGCGCGAACTGCAATGGTAGTCACGCGGCCTCGTTTCCTGGATGCCCATACTTCACAAAGGCAATTATAGCTAAACCCAGGAAACAAACACACCAAAAATCACGCACAAATCCAACCACTCACTCAGGCGCACCACTACTCCGTCCTCCCACCCCCACCACCCCCGCTCAACCAGATAAACAACATTATTACTTCTAAACCTCCTAACCAGCCAACCATTTCCAATTTAGGGCCATCTCGGTGGATCGAGTAGCTGAGTACCCTGAAAACCTCCCCTCAAGTACCCCTCATCCTCCCACGCCCCACCAAGGAATCAACCCCGCCATGATTAAGCAAGAAGACCAACGAAAGACCTCACTTCCCACGCTTATGCTAAGCCTTCTTCTCACTCCCCAACAACTGCCCACCTGCAATATCACATAAATCAAACCTGGTACCCATAAAAATAGTAATCATCACCACTACAATCCATAACCTAAAGATGAAGCACCGGTCTCGGAACGAGGCACGCTGCAATGCAATTGCCGAGCTATTATGGTGTTTTTCAAATTAACATCTGCACACTCTCATTAAATATTAAATACAACAGTTTAATAAATGTGCAGTCACTGCGAAAATACCAGATACATGCCCGTTACTCAACAAAGGTACACCTTGGGCGCGGTTAGTACTTGGATGGGTACCACATATCTGAAACACTAATTTCTGTGTCAGCCATACACTCAAGCGAATTGCTGGACTTTTTCCATTTACCTGCATTTATCAATATTTTTCAATTAATAACTTTTAAAAAAAATCCACTTATCAACAGTTAAGCAACATTGGATGTGGTCACCCATTGGATGGGTGGCAAACGTCCGCACTTTCACTGATCATACATGTTGCATAATTCAATTATAACTACAGTATTACAACCACTCTCTAATAATACACTATTCCATTATACTTTTCAACTAAATACAAGTTTTCACTAAACGGCTGGGTGAGGAGCATTAAACTGCACCGGTACCAGCAACTGTAAGGGCTTTTACATTTCTAATGGACTTAGATTGCTGAGATTGTTAACAGCTTGCTGTTGTAAGTACAAACTTGATACGTTTAAACTAAGTTCTGTGAATATATTTCGAGATTCATTAGAGGAAAAGAGTGAGGGGCACATAAGAAGGCGGGTGAGTGAGAGCGTTCTGCGCAGAGCGAGACAGATGTCACCGCACTGATTTCATGAACTCTCCGTTTCTTCAAGAGGTAGCAGTGGGCTCATCATTTGGTAGGCACGAGTGACTCGGAGGTAAATAAGCTTGTAGTTTACAAGTTTTCTCTTTGCCTCCCGTATATAACACGAATACAACAAGTACCGGTAATACCAATACTTATAGAGCGAATTCGAGAAAAACCGCACGAGCCTCGATTTTCACTCATGAAAGAGAAAGGACCAACTGGCGATCACGGAATACGGCGCAGCTAATGCTCACCCGCTTTCTTACATGCTGTTCACAGCCTCCTGCTCTGTTAAAAGTTCCCACTAACGTATTAATTACTAAGTTGACCTAAACGTATTTATAACAGACATCTTCCCGAAATCCTGTCATCTATCTGTACCGACCATCCATTAGAAAACTAAGCCACGTAATGATCATTCCAAATATGTTGTTACTTTTAGAAAATAAAATAGATTGTATCAACTGTAAGCGCACTGCGTTAGCTTTAGAGCACATTGCTCTCGACATTGTGGAAGTAACTGCACCAGTAACTGCACCAGTTTGGTGCAGTCTGTATGTCCTATAGAAGGTCTACAGCCGGCTGAAGGAGCCTCAACAAACGGGCATTTTAATAAACGAAGGCAACAATATCAATAACGAAGGTTACCGTAGATACGAGTGATTGCAGCGCGTAGAAGGTAAGAGCTGCACATTAAAATATAGTACGGTGTGTAATAACACAGAATGAATATAGAACTGTACCATACTGAACTACGGTAGTTGTAGGAGGTTTCATGTTCACGAGTTAACAGCGGGATGATATCCCTAATGCTCAGAGTAGCTTTACTCATGAGAATTGGTATCGAGGCAGCTAGGATAGTGAAGTGTCCCTTGTTTCTGTTACAAGCTTTTAGTGTAGGTACCTAACTTAATAGTTATGATGTTCTCATTAAATAGACACAGATCTTCCCATGCCAGTCACCATCCTCCCTGAGGGTGTGGGCGGTATTCTCTGCCTGTCGTAAGAGGCGACCAAAAGGTGTCCCCAGGGACTCTGAATATGGGAGCGTGGGTTGGCGAGCATGTGGCCCTTAGCAGAATTCTGGCATTGCTTCTATTTACTTGTGCCAGGCTATCTATTCTCTCCGATCATACTTGGTCATCTCTTATTCTTTTCCAGCCCCGACTCAAATTACATCGCGAGGGCTAGGAAGTCTTTAATTTTCACGCTCTTCGTGGCCCTTGTCGTTCTTTGATCAATATCTTAATTTTTCAAAGAGTTGGATCCCCTCCCTTTTTTCCCCTCTAATTCCTCGTAAAAGAGCAGTCACCACCATCATCACCAAAGGTACCAGCTAAGTAGCATATTGGGCAGGAAAGTTTCCTCCCTTGCCTCTTATACGGAGTAAGTGCAAATACAGTAGAGACTGTATTTGGTAAGTGTTTCGAAGTTTTCCCATGAAAACAATCTCAACACATTAAAGTTTCGAACAAATGAATTGGTTATTTGAGAAACAACATAATTCAAGTTCCCAGAAGGGAACCATAATTTAATTTCATCGATTTTAATATTTTATAATTTGCCTCATAAACTGCACAAGGCACCATGTAAAATATTCTAAAATACCGTACGAGTAGGCCTACGCTATAACACTCACAGGTACAGGTAAGAAAGTTCTCATGGAGAAACAAATAGAGGAGTTCTCGTCATGAAGGAATATGTTGGTGAATCTGTTTACCACTGTTTACTAGAGAAAAAATAAAAGTCATTGACTTACGGTGTTACTCAAAGAAACACAGAAATTGATACGGTAGCCTAGGGCCTAGTGTAGGCCGTCCACTAGTGAACTTCACTGAACTCGGAACCGAAAATAAGCGATCGTTGCCGAGTGTGAAAGGCGGCAGAAAAAGCAAAGCTGGAGTGAGCTGTTTCTGTATGTTTTTGGGTAACGATAATTTTTTTTATTGTGATGTAATATTAAAGTTTGGCTAAGGTAGATTCAGTGTGTTATATATTTCACTACATATTTGGTGACCCCGACGTGATTCAGTGACGGAAGAACGTAATAAACATTGCGAAGTACGGTACATACAGTAAGTGTTGTGTAAGCATGAAGAACAACTGGTATGCCGACTGCAAATTAATCTCATCTCATTCAGGACACATGATGGGCTGACATGGTAAGCATCAAGATCCCTCCTTCCTGGATAGAAAATCTGAAAATATGGTTATTTCAAGTTGGTAGCTCAGTCTTCTATCTCAAGATTTACCCAATATGACATTAAATTGAACTACCTCGTGTCTCAGCTCGAACCTAAAAACCTTGAAAAAATTTGGGACATTATTAAAAGTTCGGAACCGGATAAATATTCCGCGGCTAAAAAAGCGCCTTCTAAATATCTTCAACGAAAGCTAAGATGAACAAATAAAACGGTTGGTAATAGGCCTAGCTTTTAAGGAAAATCTAGTTGTTAGCAGGCGCGAATGTTTCCGTAAAAGTGCTTCGTAGCTTGTGACTTAAGAAATTACCGTACACCATCAAACATGTTTTAACCCTATCTGATGGAAACTTAGAAAAATAGCAATTATGGGTGACAAAATCATTGAAATGCATCCCTGCAGTAAGCTTTACAGTGGAGAAAATAGCGGTAGGCTTACTGATGCATCCGTTAAGTAACGACGCTATCACGAAACACTGTGGACAGATAGCCGCCCTAGAGCAGCAGATAGCTTCAATGCGCACTTTTAGGGAAGACTGACTCCAATCCTCAGATCGTAATATTAAAAAAACATGGCGACCGATGTAGCCGGATTGCTGGTATTCGCTAACACGAAAATATTATATAAACGGCGATAATTTAATATGATAAATGTAACATTGTAGGGAAAATCACTTTTACACGTATGAAAACGCTTCGCCAACAAGTACGCACCACATATAATCAACTAGAATCACATATATTCTACCAGAAAAGAGACCAATAAGCTGATTATGTAGACATTTCAATTCGTCAAATACGGTAACGTTTTTTCTTAGATTTCACTTCGCTGGATGAAGATCGAGAGTAGCATTAAGGTCTGAGGATTGGAGTCGGTCTTGTTTTAGGCCCCGCAATCGAAGTTCGAGCCGAAACCGAAGCAAACAGAAGTAGCCTACGGTCCAGACGGAAAGTACCGGTAGGCCTACTGTTTCTACAACTTCCGAATTGGTAAAAAGTGCTTCCCTGACAAATGCAAGCCTCCATACTTGTGGAAAATATTGGAAAACTCCAATTCCAAACAGTAATACGGTAGTGTTGGCAGCAAGCTCCACTATTGAAAATAATGATTGCTGTAATCCCCGTTTATATGTAAGTAACAAGGCATATTAGGAGCAGATTTTCTGAAGAAGCTCAACTTACTGACTTAAATAAAAAGCAGTTATTTGATGGCGAGACTAAACTCTCTGTCATGAGTGAAGTAATGACCATCACAGCTGGTAATGCCATCAACACAATGGCCAAAGACAAAAACTTTGCTGATCTGTTATAAAGTTGCCCAGATTTAAACAAACCAAATTTACTACCCACCCAAATGAAGCACGATATTCAATACTTCATCCCAAGTAAACGCCAAGCAGTACCGGTATACTGCAAGCCCATGCAGCTGGATTCTTGAAAGCTACATATCGCTAAACAGGAATTTCAGTTCATGTAAATCTATAGAATTGTTCGACCATCAAATTCAAACTGGGCTAGTCTTCTCCACATAGTTCTTAAAAATGATGGAACTTTTCGACCGTGTGGTGATTACAGATGACTGAATGCACAAACTATCCCAGACCAATATCTGATTCCTCAGACTGAAGATTTTCAACATATTTTGAGGGGTAAGAAAATATTTAGCAAGCTTTACCTGTTCAAGGCATATTTCTAAATCCATGGAGCAGAGGAAGAGAAACCTAAAACCACCATTTGGGTTATATGAATTTAATGTGATGCCATTTGGACTCTGTAACACACCAAGCAGTTTTCAACATTTCATTAATGAGGTATTTCATGGCCTAGATTTTATTTTTCCATATCTTTGCTTAATTGCTCAGCATCAGTAGAGGAATATTGTGAGCATCTTCAGACTGTGTTTGAGAAGCTACATGAATTTGACCTCCGAATTAATGTTTCCAAGTCTGTACTTGGTGTAGAACAATTGAAATTTTGGGACACTTAATCACCACAGAAGGCTCCAGACCCATACTGGATAAGTGAAAGCTAAAAGCAATTGTTGACTACAAACTATCACCTTCGTGTATTCTTAGATACCATTAATTTCTACAGACAATACCTCAAGGATGCAGCGGAAGTGCAGTCTCTTTTGCATTCTTGTATGAAATGTGCTAAGAAGATAGATAAGCCAAATATTAACTGGAAGATGCCACAAAATTTGTAAAATATAAGCAGGACTTGGCAAGTGCAACACTGCGTACCTTCCCAGACCTAACGTACCAGCTGGCCCAGGCAGTAGATGCAGGTGACTTTGCAGTAGGATGTGTTCTACAACAGAATGAAAAAAAAAAAAAAGGATGGAAACCTACTGGATTATTATTGAAGAAGCACACACACTTTCCCCACGTGTCTAACGATGGAATCCCCCATGACCAGAGCCTCAACCCTACCCACCTCATTTGATCCCCTCCCCTCCTGGCCAGCCCTTTCTTTCCTGATAGCTGCAGAAGCTACTTCCTCCTCCTTTTTCTCCTTCCCATGATCGTGTTCCACCTGTCTTTTCCTATCCTCTACTCTACATTTCCCTTTAACGTACCAAGGGAGATGTTCAATAAATTTCCAATTTCTTTGCAATCATTTAAGAAAAGGCTAGGAAAACAGCAGATAGGGAATCTGTCACCTGGGCGACTGCACTAAGTGCTGACTGGCAATTTTTTATGTCTTGTTATTTTGTTTCTTTGACATCCCATGCAGGCTTGCATCCATTATAGACATTATTCTTGATATCAGGCCAGAAAATCTTGGAAGTCATGAGTGTAACAGTAGTTTTTATCACTTGCTTCACCATATTGTGGATATGAAGAAATAATTGTTTGCAAAATTCTTCTAGAATGTATGCTCTGACAATAATTCTAAAGATCATGTGCTAACTTCTAAGGTTTGGATGTAGACTTTTTCTCTTTGCATCATGACTTCATTTTCTAGAAGTGTAGAAAAATCTTGGAATGACTCAAACACACAGCAAGAAGATTCACTGCATAAAACAAGGTGCGTTCATAAAGGAGATGCAGTGGCTTTGTTCATATCCCTACGTTTAACTATGGCTTAACAGCATCTAGTTTATTGCGTTCAGGAGGCGGAGGGGCTGGCTGTCTTGAGAATGGTTTTTCCATTATCCTGCACTCAGGCAATTGCTGGGACAGTTCCTTTGATAGGCGGCGTCCACTATCCCCTCTCCATCAGGGTACGGAATGAAAACGTTTTAGTAGTAGTATTATATTCTCCTTTATCTCACATAACAGATGATCAGTAATCATTATTGTCATCCATTTAATGCCTCAAGTCTGCTAGTGCGTCTGTTTCAACGCATATATTCTTCTTGATTTTCTCGTCTTACTCTACGCAGCTCACTTGCTAGGTCAGCCTCTACTTCTATCATCTTCTTCTTATTTTGACCTGACAAGTTTAAGCATTCAGTGGCGTATACTGAGGGCTACCAAGGCTATCAGTGAAGCCCAAACAGCAAATGAGACAATGGAAATCTTAAAGAACATTATAATGTAGGCATCTGACACATTGTTCCATTTACAAAACTTGAATGCAATGAGAAAAAACGTTGCTCGTATTTCTGAGTGCAAGGCATCGGAAACCAACATTGAAGCCATGGCTGTAAGTCCCCCCTCGACTCACCTAGCGCGGCTTGCTGCTGTGTATCAGAACGGTGAGGAGAGTCAGGGGACCAAGGGGATAGGTGTGCAAAGCTTCAGTCCATCAGATCACCACTGCTAACCAAGGAAAGAGAGCAAACATGCGTTCCTTATCACACATACTTCCTCACCTCATACTTCTGACTTAATTTTATAGATAATAGAGTGTTGGTATTTCACTCCCTTCTACTTCTACATCTTTGTAGGAGGGCACTGCAATATCTGCTGTTATAGGAGTAACGTAATTTCCTTTTTATACGTAGATCTGGTAAAATGAAATATAATCTTTCAGGTTTAGTATTCTTTTTTGTTGTTTGGAATCAAACCACTGATCATGGGTCGCACACCACCACTGATCTACCGAGAAAGGTAATAAACCAGTGAACGACGTGTACGACCACTTGTAACGCTGTAGAATTCCACATGTTTATTTGATTATAATAATAATAATAATAATAATAATAATAATAATAATAATATGGTGCATAGCCTCTGGAAAGGCTTAGTGTTGACCCAATGAAGTTGAAACAAATGGCAAAGATGTCATAAACACCCACTTCCGAAGCGAGGGGAATTAAGAGTATAAGGACGTTGATTCCGAGAATTGAACCGGGGCCATCGGACCAAAGGCAAATATTCTACCCATTTAGCCATAAAGCCAGACTTTAATTTGTTAAACCCAAAGCTGCCATTTACACTGATCAGGTGCTGAGTTTTGGCAGTGGCAGAGGCAAAGGCAGTAAGTTTTGAAATGGCATCAACAACACAGCGGGCTGGCTACTCTGGTGGCTCAAAACACTTAAGGCTTGACGTTCACTAAACCAACTATTGAAAAGGAGTAACCTAAGTGTAGTGGTAGCTCACATCTTGATCGCAGCATACGCCACTGTAAGCATTGAATCCTCCATAGAGCGGCTATGGAACTCAAGAGTTTTCTTATGCTTAGACCTGAACAGACACCAACAGAACAGAAATTCACTTTACACTAGACATCTAAATCTCAGCCCATATAATTATTTCGAATTGTGACGTGTTTGAGTGTCACAATACAGGATAAGTAAGACTTAAAGGCAGAATCGTGGGACTTGAATTTCGTCATTCAAGGTTTACAGTTCCTTCATACTGAGAGATCCCACTCCCATTGAGGTTGAAATACTTTTCTATTTGTGTTAAATTAAAGGAAATGTTCCGACATATTAAAGAATTGCTGTTGCACTTGGGTTTCAATGCAGACTTTCTTGTTGTAGATCTAAACCCTCCTGATTGTCATAATACAATACCAGAAATTGTTTCCAAGGCAATATGTTTCCTTATAATACAAGTTAGGTGGCATAACGTAATGAAAAATTTATGACAGGTCTGAGGGACTATCATATTTCTAGTACCAGTACTGTATCATAATATAATTGGATCATGATCTTAAGCATTTAGCCTTATCGATAAATCTTCCCTTATTTACAGATTATGATCATGCAACCAGAGTTATTTCTCTCAAAGGATGACTCAGTTATGAAGTTTTAGCTCTATTAATGAATTGAGCTTAAATATGGCAAATTTTCTGGTGATGATGATGGAATGACCATCTGTAACAGTAACTAGTGTTATTATTTTATTACTGTCAGTACGATGATCACACTCGACAGAGCTACAGGAGAAGGAAGGGACCGGAAATTATTTAACATCATGGGAACACAAGGGATGTTTCGGATGTTGCAAGGATGTAAAAGGGCTCTGCAGCATTCATTATAAATAGGTCAGATAATGTGTCTTGATATGGAATTGTTATGTGCATTGTCTGGTTGTTCATTTTTTGGAAATATGAGTGAAGCTGAATTTTTGACGTTTTCCTTATTATGGCATTAATTGATATTTTACCAACTATTATGTCATTTCAGAGTTATTGGTGGATATTTCATTAAAGTTTGCCTTAGATTATTTTGCATCACATGGACATTTGTCCAGGAAGTACATGATCCTTTCAAATAAATAATAAAAATATGTCACTATTCGAATCAGCCAACAAAAAATGTAAAGGTTTGATGCTAATATCTATCATTTTTGATGATTCTTTTCATGTCACTTCCACACAACCCTAACTGTACAGGTGTTAGGGGTGTCTTACCCCAGCAGTATTTTTCTCCAGATGGTACATCATAATTATGTGTAGCAAGTTTGGTTGAGAGCTATGCTCCAACACACACACATACATCAAAATATTGGCTATTTAGGATATTTTCTTTTTCACCCCTTTATACACCCATGCCAATGGTGGCGAAATTTGGACATAAATGCCACCTGGAGTGTCACTATTTTTAACATTAATATTGGTTATTTTCAATTGTGTTTTCATGTCATTTCCCAAACCTCATCCGTAGGGGTGCTTGGGGTGTCTTGCACTCGTATATTTTTTCTAAAGTAAATCACATGTTTACCTAATTAAATTCAGGGCTATGCTGAAACATACACACATACATCGATTATCTCGGTCATTTTTGACAGTTTCTTTCATTTCACCCCTTTTCACCCCCAGTGCCAATGGAGACTTAAACAGCATCCTGAGCATCACTATTAATCTCAGCAACCCTGAAAAGTATGGATTCGACACCGTTATTGGTCATTTTTGATTATTTTTTCATGTCAACCCTCTCAACACACAACCTTAGGGGTTCAACAGGTGACTTAAGACCATAGAAATTTTTTCCAGATAGTAAGTCAAATGTGTTTGGTTGAGAGGTATGTTGGAACATACAATAATCTTGGTTACTTTAGACATTTTATTTTTCACCACTTCTCATGCTCTCATGCGGATGGTGGCTGAACTTGTACTTAAATGTCATCCGGAGTGTCACTATTCATCTCCGCAACCTCGAAAACCGTGGAATCAACATTGACACTTTTCATTATTTCTACATGTCACTCCCTACCTTCTAAGCGTGTCTTACCCCCACAGTATTTCTCTCCAGATATTATTAAATCATACGTGTACCAAGTTTGGTTGAAATTGCAGGTTTGCCTATAGTCGCCTGTCATTTTTAATTGTTTAGGTTCTTTGATATCTTATGTGAAGATATTGCTCCTTAATGTACGCAAGTCACTAAGTACAGAATGTATTACGGGCTAGGGACAAGCCATTGATAGCAATTCTTGGAGGGTCATTTACTGATGTGATTTTAGGATTACTCAATGTAGACTGAACTTAGAGACCTATCAATGCCTGTTGAGTGATTAAAAAAAAAAAAAAAAAAAAAGTGAATTGGTCCAGTAGAAGGCCAGAGAGACCATACAAAGCTGTTTTAGTAAGATTTTTTAATATATAGATCTTTATTAACACAAGAAATGTAGGCTGTTTTACATGATATTGCTTTACCTATCTATTGTTATTTTTCCTAAGTGGTAGCTAAATGTGATGACTAGGGCTCGGAAATTCATGCATTTCATGTTTCATTTAGGGGTTAAAAATGTATGCTTATACATTATGTGCAAAAATTATGGAATTTTCATTCATTTGAACATGCTTTCATGGTGCATATAACTGGATATTTTTGTGATTTTGATAAATGCATCATATTTTAATATTTTAGCTCCTATATGGCATATTTTAATCAGTTTAATGTTTTTTACGGTATTTTTAATCAGCTTTTTTCATCTGGTTGATGCTGGCAGTAATGCTGCGCATGATGATGCAACTTGTCATGTGGTGAGGAGTTATGATGTCACGCAGTGAATCCCCTGTTTCATTATCTACCCTCAAGTTTTGTGCTTAGCTGTCGACTGGCTGTCCATTGAGTCATGTAATGGTGTTGTGAACTGGTTGTGACCAAACTATGTTTCGCATAAAAAGTTCTTTAAATGCCGAAAATAAGAGCAACTTCGAGTTGTAGATTAACTAATTTACAGAAGGAGTTTTCAGGTGACTTATTATCTACAGAGTACTGTTCTGTGGAGCATGTGATAAAACTATAGGGAGTGAGAAAAGGTAAACACAGCAAAACATAAGGATAATTTAACTAGCAAACTCGCAAATAAAGAGCCTGTTCAGAAACAACTATTAGAGTGTTTAGGAAGTAGGATTAGTGAATTTTCTTACAACTTGTGCCAAGAATTTTTAGCTGCTGTTATTCCCTTGTATAAAATTAATAACCCCACATTAAAACGTTTTCTTGCCAAATACCCTCGACAACATGTGCCTGAAGCAAGTACATTGCGTAAGACTTATGTAGGACATTGTTACAATGTAGTATTGTCAAATTTACAAATTGAATTAGCGGAACAGTTTGTGTGGTTGTCTATTGATGAAACCATTGATTCTGAGGGCCGATTTATTGCTAATGTAATTGTGGGTGCCTTAAATAAGGAACAAAACTGATACCATATCTTCTTAATGTGTGTGAATTGCCAGCCACTAACAATGTAACTGTAACGCAGTGTGTGATGGACTCATTGAAATTATTATGGCTATCTGGAATCAAAAACGACCGGCTATTTTTATTTGTTACTGATGCAGGTACTTATGGTAAAATCAGGACAAACACTGAAAGGCATTTTTCCTAACTTAATTCATATAGCTTGTTCGGCACATGCTCTTAATCGCATTGCTGAGACAATACACAATTCTTTCCCATTGTTAGATCAATTTGTGGCCTGTTAAAAGAAAATTTTTGATAAATCTCCTTCAAGAGTCAAGTTGTTTAGATCAACAGCACCCAGTTTCCCACTTCCTCCTGCTCCAGTGTTATTTGTATTATGCTCAGCACATAGAAGTATTCAAAGAGGTTGTTAATTCATTGGACTCGAATGAAGCTGCATTAATACAAACAGTCAAAATTTTCTGTCAGGCATTAAGTTAGAAGAGAACCTTGTTTTTATAAATGCCCATTTTTCCTTTTTGCCAATCGCCATAATATCACTGGAAGCTGTAGGATCTCCCTTAAAAGAAACACTGTTTTCGAAAAAACAATATTCAATCTAAATTCTGTTCCTGGTAGTATAGGGCAAAAAGTGAAAGAAAAAAATTACGTAACTTCAAAAAATCCTGGTTATAAACAGTTGTGTGATATTTGAGACATTCTCGAAGGAAAACCATCTGTCACATCAAAAGACTTGCCTCTTTCTGTGAAGCAGTTATCATCATTTAAATATGCCCCAATAATATCTTATGATGTGGAAAGAAATTTTTCACATTACAAAGTGTTTTTCGAGACAACAGGTGATGTTTTTCAGTTAAAAATTTGTGCATGGTGATGTTTGTGAACTGCAATTCATCATTCAGCATTG
Source organism: Anabrus simplex (assembly GCF_040414725.1). Taxonomy (NCBI): domain Eukaryota; kingdom Metazoa; phylum Arthropoda; class Insecta; order Orthoptera; family Tettigoniidae; genus Anabrus; species Anabrus simplex. Next base: position 1,714,010,726 of record NC_090265.1, read on the forward strand.
ATAGCAGGACCATTTCTGCTTCAACCTCCAAGGAATATATGTAAGTTTGTTATTATCAATACTAACCTGACTCGTCTACTGCCATTTCTTCATTTTAATAGTGCATATTTATAGGCAAAATTTCAAGTTTTTAAGAGCATATTTGCATGCATATTTCCTAGTTTTTTAGAACATGAAATTCCGAGTCTCAGTGATAACATATGAGAGCTTGGGTTACCTCACTGACCTCGCTTGGTCAACACTTGTTCTTCTCCAACCCTGATGATATTTGATTTGCAAGACCTTGGATATTTTTTTTTTTTTTTTTCACGGCCATCATGGCACTCCTATCCCCCTCCCAATACTTCCTTTATTCGAAGGACGTGAACACTTGCTTGTTCTCTACCAATTAGAGTCAATAATGACCATCATTGAGACCTTGTCCTCATGTCTACTACAATGCGTCATAAAGCCTCACTAACAAATGCATCTTCTTCCTTGTTTCAGAAGTGAGAGAGAGAGAGAAGAAGTCTGTAAGTACCACAACAAATTGTCCATTTCTATTTGTAATAAATTTAGTGATTGACATAAACCATTGACAGTACTAGAAGAACTTAAGAGTTGCTTCAAATACATTTCACAGGATATATTACATACTTGTGCTGTACCAGAGACACGCATATTCTGAGATTTATGACCACTGGTCAGGGGCATGGCATGTAAATTACAGTTGTTCCGGCAGCAAAAGTATAATAGTTGCTTATATAATTTATGGTGAATTTATTACTTTAATATTTATGTACTATTATTTAAAGATAAAAATCTACCTGTCTGAAACAGCGAAGACCAACAACCAAGCAGATGGATTTGGTCTGTATTGCCGGATTCCAGAAGCGCCCAAGTTTAAGCCATCACCATCAGTTCGGGTACCAATGCACACTTCGCTGCATGTTGTGTCTCTAACCTCTGTGTCATTAAGAGATCCCCCGTGGGTGCGGGCGGTAGAATAATACCCACGGTATCCCCTGCCTGTCGTAAGAGGCGACTAACAGGGGCCTTAGGGGCTCTGTACTTTGGAGCGTGGGTTGGCGACCACGGGGCCCTCAGCTGAGTCCTGGGATTGCTTCCACTTACTTGTGCCAGGCTCCTCACTTTCATCTATCCTATCCAACCTCCCTTGGTCAACTCTTGTTCTTTTCCAACCCCGACGCTATTAGGTTTCCGAGGGCTAGGGAGTCTTTCATTTTCACGCCCTTCGTGACCCTTGTCTTCCTTTGGCCGATACCTTCATTTTTTGAAGTGTCAGACCCCTTCCAATTTTTCTCTCTTATTAGTGTTATTTAGAGGATGGTTGCCTAGTTGTACTTCCTCTTAAAACAATAATCACCACCACCTGTCATTAAGAGAGAGCCATTGCCATAGCTCTATACTTGCTAAACCTAACCCAGCAGGTTTCTTACATGAGATGTTAGTGTCTGACATTGAACTAATATCTCCTTTAAACACTGCAAACATATAGATTATGGTTTAATGCAGACAAGTGGACAATTCTAATTCACTTAAGTAGACATGTATGAACAACATGAGACCCTACACAGAGTAGAATAACACCATAAATAACTAGGTTCTTTATTATTTCCCTTCAACGCATTCCTGGGCATGAGGACTGCAATGTACAAAACTTAACCAAACGTTGCATGCTCTAAGAGAATCAAATAAGCTGGAATGTAAGACTGATCAGACTTAATACAAAGTTTCCAAATGCTGTCACTGTTCAAGATTTAACAGCCATAAGGCAAGGTTCAGTTTTCTAACCAGTCAAAGGTCTAGTGGGTGTATTTTGCAGACACATTCCAGTACATGCACATCATTGAAACACTCCAATTTGTGCCTGATAGCAATGCAAACAAATATGCTCTGGCATCTGATGAAAAGACTGATTCTATTGTAGACTGAGGAGTCTGGTGCAATACCTGCCAAAACATTTTGTTTTGGAAAAAAAAACAAGAAAAATTTATAGTGGAATATCTGTTAATATTAGAATTGTTTTCTTTTTTTTTTATTATTTGTATGACTTCTGTTCTATTTTCATGGCATGTTGCATGAGATTAGTTGCAATGAATTGATAGAAATTTACATTCGATTTTACTTTAGGCAGATTTTCCTACGGAGTTCAAACAAATCATTTTTAGTCTTTAAATACTGGTTTGATTTTATATTATTTCAAATTTACTACATACACAGGGGCTAGTGCCAGTGATAGATGCACAATGGACAGCATTTTACAATTTTTGGATATTTTTGTAGTCCAACTATGTGTTATGCACTATGCATCAATTTAAACATTCCGTGAACTTATATCAGGACCCACCTCTGAATTTTTTATGGTTCAAAGGCAGCACCTGGAAGTTCATCTTTAAATTTCCTATCTTTCCATCCACCGCACCTATGTAATGTAACAAATGAGAGACATCCCTCCATGAATCTCCGATGTGTTTTTTCAGTAGTATCTTCACGGCATAGACTTTTGCTGCTGAAACAGAAATTCCCATGTGGGACCTCTTTGGCAACACTTAAGTAATTAAGTCTTTCCTTTCATAAAATATTTTCCACTATCTTGAGATGACCATGATAAGTGCTTTCCACTCTGACAATAATAAATTTTCTTTCCCATGTGAAGAATATTCTTTTGCATTTAGAAAATCGGAAAGACGATGCTGAAGAATTTCCCACGGTATGGTTAATTTCTGCCCTCCAATCATAAGGAAACCAATCCTTGCCCATTTCTCATACAGTTCCAAAAATGTTTTATCACATCTGTACAGGCTTCAGCTTTACTATTATATCCATTTTCTGTAGGCCCATCCTTCTCTGTATCCCAAAAACCTATCAGGTGGAATATAGGAGTGTCTGGCCACAGGGAAGTTCGTCCCAACATGAGCAAGAGAAGCTGGAATGCTGGTGAGAAATCATTTTGAAATCATCCCAATTATGATCCAGTTTCTGTTCTGTCCTGCACAGTCATCTGAGGAAAATTGGAGTACTTTCACATTTTCCAAGCACAAATTTTGTATGCAATGGTACAGAGCAGAGGCTTTCTCTTTAGAGCTTTTTGCACTTTGATCTTCTGTACATGTATAACATAACACGTTATTTGGCCCAAGTCTTCCTCTGGGTAGGATGTGATTTACAATAGTACAGTTATAATAGTACAGCTGTCCACTGTAACAGGCAGTTAGATTGGCAACCTTAGGTAAAAGCAGGTTTTTCTGACTCTCAAACACCAGTGTCACTGAGTGTTCATGAGGCTGTAGTGAACTTTGGTTCGAATAAGATAAACTGTCTGTTCTGTGGGATCTTGTGTTCTTTTCAGAGTTGATTTTAGGCCCAGGGAAGTTGAACACACATCCGTCGCAGTCATCCCAAATGCTATGTTAAAGGATACATTGAAAACATTTGTGAAGTAATGAAGATTCACACAGAATTCAGGAGCACATTCCTTATCACACATTTGGTGTAGTTTATGCATATTGAGATTAACAGGCAAATTCTGCCTCTTACATCCTGCCCTGCAATAGTGAACTACTTTAACACATTGAGTGCCATGCGACCCCATATGGTTACGTGAGAGTAGTCAAGTTTTTGAACTTCATGTCCCCATATGGGGTCGTACGTTCGTTCTAAATCGAGAACGGTACGAACCCATTTGGGTACACAGTAAGTGTGTGTTTCGAAGACGTATAAAGTCTCTTCCTGCCATCTGTTGGTCGTCTATTTATGTACGTGCGTAGTCCACCTTCCATTCCTCAATTCCTGTTTTGACGCGACCCCATATGGATACAAAAAGAGTGCTTTGTAGGGTGACAAACTGATTGTCTATCTGGCGCACAAATTTTTTTATGTAGGTGTGCAGTGCTCTGAGTTTCCTTTTCTTTTTTTAAGTCGTTTAAATCGAGCAGTAAATGACTTAGTGCAGATAGTCTGGACGATATATCGAACAAGTCGAACAATTATGATATAGACGAAGTATATAGTTACAGTGAATTTGAACCCAGTACAGATCAAATAGCGATCTCGCACGTTCATCCACATTGATGAATTACAGTCTTCAGCATACACAACACTGTACTCCGGGTTTCCAAGCTAGCTGTTACAACAATTATGACGGTATTCAACGATATATTCACTGGTTTCTCATGTTGCACAATCATCGCTGCTAGGTTCTCATACTCAAATTAAAAGTTATACAATCAAAATTATATATGGAACTTATTCATTATTCCGTAATTACTAATTCTTCTTACAATGTTGTTCTGTTGCATCCTAATTTACCAAATTCACATGATTTTCACTACTTTATATAACTACATTTTATACGAAAATTTCCTAACCTAAAATCGGAAGATCGTCATTTACAAACATTTCCTGACCTTAAATAGGGGATCGTACATTCTTATGGCTCCAGTATGAACAAGTTAACATATCTATCAAAATCAACAGCATATAATGCGTCCCTGCAAAGGAAAATGTAAGTATGACCGAGCGTCGGGACAGTAACTACTGTATAAGTACGACCCCATACGGGGGCGCGTGTACGTGTACAATTTAAAGATAAAAATTTCGTTGTTCCGTATTGAAATTTTTGATGTTAAAAATTAAATAATTGAAAAGGAGGTTCAACCTATTCAATACTTAAAAGAAAGAAATGTAGTAATTACATTCTTATTTAAATGGGACCGGTTTCGACCTTAGTCCAGGTCATCATCAGCCATAAAAACATGTACAATGTTTATGAATATTGGAGTTCAGTTTCACACTCTGATAGGCACAAAGACACGACACCACATTCTGTCATGCATAAAGTCACAACACTATCAACTAATATACGAAGATCAAAAATAACTTGAAGTCGCAGACGAATAGATTTGTTGCGTCGTATATTTCTATATACGTACTTAACTTCCCGCAACCGTGACAAATTCTGGACCTTCAAAACATTCTCCACTCTACTTTGGCGTTCGACCATAGCGCATGACCTTGAATGTGCCGCGCTGATCACCAGGAGCTGGCGGCTTTCTACTACAAATCTATTCGTCTGCGACTTCAAGTTATTTTTGATCTTCGTATATTAGTTGATAGTGTTGTGACTTTATGTATGACAGAATGTGGTGTCGTGTCTTTGTGCCTATCAGAGTGTGAAACTGACCTCCAATATTCATAAACATTGTACATGTTTTTACGGCTGATGATGACCTGGACTAAGGTCGAAACCGGTCCCATTTAAATAAGAATGTAATTACTACATTTCTTTCTTTTAAGTATTGAATAGGTTGAACCTCCTTTTCAATTATTGTACGTGTACAATTCGTAATGACCAATACGATCCCATATGGCGTCGCAATATTTTACCTAATATACATAATAAGTTAACGTAATATATCATAAATACATCCTAATTTCAGTGATCATTTGCTTGGTTAAGCCTGTGAACGTTTTGGCACCAGGGAGTAACTCGATGTTATTAGCTCACGGTATTAGACGGTAATCCTATTAAATTCGGTCTGGCACTTAACGTGTTAAAAGCCAGTTTCTCTATGAATGATTTCACCTTCTGATGCCTATCGCTACTGCCTCATATGTATAGATCATTTCGCCATCCGGATGGAGCAACACCAGTGCATAATATAGCAGCAGAGGCTGTAGCAAAATCATTTTATGATCAGTGGGTTATGTGGTTTGGAGTCCCAGCAAATCTAGTCACTGACCAAGGCTGACAGTTTGAAAGTCAGCTCTTTAAGAACCTTTCTGAATTGTGTAGTCTGAAGATTAAACATATGACACCTTATCAACCACAGAGGCTAGAGCAATGGAAAAGTTGAATGCCTACATCAAACAGTAAAATCTGCTATCAAAGCTCACAACTCTATAAAGTGGGCAGACACCCTTCCTACTGTGTTGCTAAGTCTACATGCAACACTCTGGGAGGACTCGAACAGTTCAGTTGCGCAAATGGTCTATAGCACGCATATTAGGCTTCCAGGTGAATTCTTTGACAATCCTCAATCTCAGATCAAACCAGAAACTTTTGTCTCCAAACTTCAGCAGTACATGTAGGAACTCAGACCTGTGGAAGTTACGCACAAAACTTTCTGAACTGTGTTCACCCATAAAGGCTTTATTAAAGGCACTAATGTATTCCTGAGAATTGACAGAGTCAAAAAACCTTTGCAACCTCCACATGAAGGTCCTTTCCAGGTAACTGCCAAAACTGAAAAATATTTCACAGTTACCACAAGAAAATAAACCTGTGAAAGTCTCCATTGATTGCCTGGTACCAGCCCACTTCATAGCAGCAGGCGATAACACTTCTACAGTTTGTCATGAAGAATGACCAGCAGTCTTGCAAGGACTCTACCGCTCCCCAACCCCCGTGATTGATTAATGACAGATTCCCAGTGCAAGCCCAACAAGAAGAATGTGGTGGCAAAATCACATTGTGGAAGGACAGTCACATTTCCCACTCACTGTCTAGTTGATGTATATAATGAATATCCTTGTGATTTTGGTACAATTTGTTTATGTTTATATTGCTTTGTATCGAACTTGGTTACTGGAGCGGGTAGCAGTGTAGACCACCAGCTGGTGGATTTGACTGATGACGGATATCAACATCTAGTGTATTACTGAATATGGTGAATTTTCCTGTCACATCTAGAAGACATTTTGATCTGGTTCTTATGATTGGACAGTTTAGCAAGGAGATCCATTGCATAAAACAGAGTGCTCTCATTAAGTAGCTGCAGTTGCCTTGTTCATATCTCTACGTTTAGCTTCGGCTTACAGCGTCTAGTTTTACTGCGTTCAGGAGGCAGAGGGGCTGGCTGTCTTGAAAATCGTTTTCCATTATCCTGCGCTCAGGCAATGGCTGAGGCAGTTCCTTTTATAGGCTACGTCTGCCATAACCTCTCCACAGGGTACAGAATGAAAACATTTTACTTCTCCTTTATCACACATAACAGATGATCAGTGATCATTATCGTCATCAATTATTTAATGCCTCTAGTCTGCTATTGGGTCTGTATCCGTGCACATTTTCTCCTCAACTTCTCTCATCTTGCTCTGCCAAGCTGCACTTACTAGGTTGGCCTCTGGGTCTGCTGTCTTCCTCTTATCTTGACTTGGCAAGTTTTAGCTTTGAATCCTCTATAGAGGGGCTATGGAACTCAAGATTAGTTTCCCTATGCCTGCACCTGAACAGACATAAACAGAGACAGCATTCACTTTACACTAGACATCTAAATCTCAGCCTGTATAATTATTTTGATTGTGACGTGTTTGAGTGCAACAATACAAGTTAATTAAGACTTGATGGCAGAATCGAGGGACTTCACTTTCATCATAGAAAGTTTATGATACCTTCGTACTGACAGATCCCAAACCCTTTGAGTTTAAAATAGTTTCAGATTTGTGCTAAACTAAAAGAAAATGTTCTGACATGTTAAATAATTGCTGTCGCACTTGGGTTTTAAGGCGGATTTTCTTGTTGTATATTGAAACCCTCCTGACTCTCCTAATGCAACACCAGAAGTGCAAATACTGATGCGAGGAACTGTTTCAACATGCGAGATGTTTCATTATAATACATGTTAGATAGCCTACAGTAGAAGAATTTAGGGCAGATCTCAGGGACCATCACATTTCTAGTACCAGTACTGTATCATAATAAAATTCTACCATGACCTTAAGTGTTTGGTCTTATCGATACGCTTCCCTTATATAGATTATGATGATGCAACCAGTGTTATTTCTCTCAAAGGATGATCCAGCTTAAAAGTTATGAAGCACTTTTCTTGAATGTTCGTTTCTAGGAAATATCAGTGAAGCTGAATTTTTGTAGATTTCTTTATTATGGTGTTGATTGTTATTTTATGAACTATTTTGTAGTTTTATAGTTATTGCTGGATATTTAATTAAAGTTAGTTTTAGATCATTTTGATTCACATGGAATTTTGTCCAGGGAGTAGATGATCCTTTCAAATAAATAATAAAAATATGTCACTATTCAAATAAGCCATCCAAAAAATTAAAGATTTCGTACTGATATCTGTCATTTTCGACGATTCTTTTCATGTCACTTCCACAAAACCCACAACTGTAGGAGTGTTAGGGGTGTCCTACCCTAACAGTATTTTTCTCCAGACAGTAAGTCATGTGTACCAAGTTTGGTTGAGAGCTATACTAAAACACACACACATAAAATCTCAGCTATTTAAGATATTTTCTTTTTCAACCCTTCTCACCTCAATGCCAGTGGAGGCCAATCTTAGACATAAATACTACCTGGAGTGTCACTATTCATCTCTGTGACCCTGAAAAGTATGGATTTAACACTAATATTGGTTGTTTTCAGTTGTGTTTTCATGTCATTTCCCAACCCTCAACCATAGGGGTGCTAGGGGTGTCCTGCAACCGTATATTTTTTCCAATAGTAAATCACATGTTTACCAAATTAAATTCAGGCCTATGCTGAAACATACACACATATACATCGATAATCTTGGTCATTTTTGACAGATTTTTTCATTTCACCCCTTTTCACCCCCAGTGCCAATGGAGAATTAAACAGCATCCTGGGCATCACTATTAATCTCAGCAACCTCAAAAAGTATGGATTTGACACCATTATTGGTCGTTTTCGATTTTTGTTCATGTCACTCCCTCCCAACACCCAACCTTAGGGTGCAACAGGTGACTTACAAATATAGAAATTTTTCCAGATAGTAAGTCAAATGTGTTTGGTTGAAAGGTATGTTGGAACATGCAATAATCTCAGCTATTTTAGACATTTTACTTTTCAACCCTCCTCATCCCCCCATGCCGATGGTGGCTGAACTTGGACTTAAATGTCATCTGGAGTGTCACTATTCATCTCCGCAACCTCGAAAACTGTTGATTCAACACTAACATATTTGATTATTTATACATGTCACTCCTTCCCCTCTAAGTGTGTCTTACCCCCATGGTATCTCTCCAGATAGTATTATATCATGTGTACCAAGTTTGGTTGAAATTGCAGGTTTGCCTATAGTCGCCTGTCATTTTTAATCATTTAGGTTCTTTGATATCTTTATCTGAAGATATTGCTCCTTAACTGTATGCAATCTGCTACATACAGAATGTATTATGGGATAGAGGCAAGCCTTTGCCAGCAATTATTGGAGTGGCCATTTAGTGACTGGATTTTAGGATTACTATCAGTGCCTGTTGAGAGATTTAAAAAAGAACAAAGTGAATTGGTCCAGTAGAAAGACCAGACAGACTGGACAAAGCTGTTTTAGTAAGCTTTTTTAATATATAGATCTTTATTAACACAAAAAATGTAGGCTATTTTAAATGATATTGCTTTAGCAATCTATTGCTATTTTTCCTAAATAGTACCTAAATGAGATAACATATGAGAGCTTTGGTTACCTCACTGGCCTATCTTGTTCAACTCTTGTTCTCCTCCAACCCTGATGGTATTAGGTTTGCCCAACACCTTGGATATTTTTTGTTTTAACGGCCATTATGGTCCTCATGCCCCGCTTTCGATACTTCCATTATTCGAAGGATGTGAACACTTGCTTATTCTGCACCAATTAGAGTCAATAATGACCACCATTGACACCTTCTTCTCATGTCTACTATAATGTGTCATAAAATCTCACTAATAAATGTATCTTCTTCCTTGTTTCAGAAGAGAGAGCGAGAGAGAGTGTGAGAGAGAGAGAGAGGGAGTGAGAAATAAATATGTAAGTACCACAACAACTTGTCCATTTTTATTTGCAATAAATTTAATGTGTGACATAAATCATTGATGTACTAGAAAAACTTAAGAGGTTGGTTCAAATACCTTTCACAGGATATATTACATACTTGTGCTGTACCAGAGACATGCATATTCCAAGATTTATGACCACTGGTCAGGGCCGTGGCATGTACGTTACCGTTGTTCTGGCAGTAACAATAAAATAGTTGCTTATGTCATTTATGGTGAATTTATTACTTTCATACTCATGTACTGTCTGGCTCCATGGCTAAATGGTTAGCGTGCTGGCCTTTGGTCACAGGGGCCCGGGTTCGATTCCCGGCAGGTTGGGAATTTTAATCACCATTGGTTAATTTTTCTGGTGCAGGGGCTGGGTGTATGTTTCATCTTTATCATCATTTCATCCTAATCATAACGTGCTGGTCGCCTACGGGCGTCAAATCAAAATACATGCACCTGGCGCTGAACATGTCCTCGGACACTCCTGGCACTAAAAGCCATACGCCATTTAATTTCATTTCATACTCATGTACTGTTATTTAAATATCAAAATCCTATCTATCTGAAACAGTGAAGACTGGAGCCAAACAGATGTATTTGGTCTGTGTTGCCGGATTCCAGATGCGGCCAAGTTTACGCCATCACTGTCAGTTCGGGTACCAGTGCTCATAATGCTGCTTGTTGTGTCTCTTACCTCTATGCCATTAAGAGAGAGCTGTTGCCATAACTCCATGCTGGAAAAACCTAACCCAACGGGTTCATTATATGATATGTTAGTGACTGACATTGAATTAGTATCTCCTTTAACCCTCTACTGCATGAATTATTTTTCGTTTTCGTTTGGTGAAGAAAATTTCAAGCTTTAATGTTCAACATACGTTCAGTGTATTAGATGTACCAGCAATTCTTAACTGGGGCTAATAGCTTAACACTCATATGTGATGTGGATTGCCATAGTTGAATATATATACGATTTTTCACGATTTTACGCTAAGCTTTTAACATTCAAAGACCGAACATTACTACCTACTGGCCATGGGTACGTACTGCAAGGCGCAAGTACAACTTGCAGAACCGTAGGTCGGTAATGTCTTTGAGGTTGAGCCAGAGGTACTCCTGAAGCCTGTGGTAATGTGATGGAGGGCCCACGTAAAATAAACGGTGGTTGGTTCGCGTGGATGTTGACGGGGTGGAAGGAGTACCTTTGGTTGTAGGGCTGTTTTGACTTATGTTATGTAAAAAATGTTTAATTGATTGTACAGTTGAAGGTGTGCCGTAAAACTTCCTCTGTCTACATTAATTATCCATTTATAGAGATGAAAAGTTATTTGTTGCCAAAAGGCAACAGTATGCAGTAGAGGGTTAAATACTGCAAACATATAGATTATGGTTTAATGCAGACAAATAGACAGTTCTTTTAGGTTAATTCACTTTAGTAGACATGCAGATTGTTGAAACACTCCAGCTTATGCCAGATAGCAATAAAGAAAAATCTGCTCCGGGATCTGAGGAAAAGACTAATTCCATTGTAGTTGAGGGGATCCAGTGCAAAAGGGCCAAAACATTTAGTTTTGAGAAAAATGTATAGTGGAATAACTGTTAATATTAGAATTGTTTTCTATTTTTCAATTATTTGTATGACATTCGTTCTATTTTCATGGTATGTTTCATGAGATTAGTTGTAATGAATCATAGAAAATTACAGTCTATTTTACATTAGGCAGATTTTGCTATGGAGTTCATACAAATCATTTTTCATCTTTAAATACTGGTTTGATCTGATATTATTTTAAATTTACTACTACATAGACAGGCAATAGTGATAGATGCACAAACGACAGCATTTTGCAATTTCTGGATACTGTCCGCAAGCTATTTTAGTCCAACTATGTGTTATGTACTATGGATCCCTTTAAACATACTGTGAACTTATATCAGAACCCACCTCTGAATTTTACATGGTTCACAAGCAGCATCTGGAAGTTCATTTGTATATTTCCTGTCTCCCTATCCACCACACCTTTGTAATATGACAGATCAGGGACCTTCCTCCATGAATCCATGAAGTGTTGTCAGTAGTATCTTCACGTCCCAGACTTTTGCTGCTGAAACAGAATTTCCAATGTGGGATCTTCTCGGCAACACTTACGTAATCAAGTCTTTCCTTTTTTATAAACATTTTGCACTATCTTGAGATGGCCATGATAAGTGCTTTCCACTCTGAAGACAATGGATTTCCTTTCTAGCGTGAAGAATATTCCTTTGCATTTAGATAATCGGCAAGACAATGCTGAAGAATTTTTCATGACATGGTTGATTTCTGTCCTCCAGTCATAAGGAAACCAATCCTTGCCCAATTCTCGTACAGTTCCAAAATGTTTTATCACATCTGTACAATCTTCAGGCTTTATTATTATATCCATTTTCTGTAGACCCTTCCTTCTCTGTATGCCCAAAAGCCTATCAGGTGGAATATAGGAATGTCTAGGCACAGGGATGTTCATCTCAAAATGAGAAAGAGAAGCTGGAATGCTAGTGTGAAACCATTATTTGGAAATTATCCCGATCATGGCCCAGTTTCTATTCTGCCATTCACAGCCACCTGAGAAAAATTGGAGTTCTTCCACATTTTCCAAGCACAAAATTCGTATGCAATGGTACAGATCAGAGGCTATCTCATTAGAGCTTTTTGCACTTTGGTCATGTGTCCATATGTAACAGAACACATTATTTGGTTCAAGTCTTCCTCCGGGTAGGATATGATTCACAATAGTACAGTTATAGTAGTTCAGCTGTTCACTGTAACAGGCAGTTTGATTGGCAACCTTAGGTAAAGGCAGGTTTTTCTGACAATCAAACACCAGTGCTACAGAGTGGTCTTTGTGTAAGTTCATGAGGCTGTAGTAAACTTTGGCTCGAATAAGATGAAATTCTGAGCACAGCTTGTCCTCCTTCTGTGGGATCTAGGGTTCTTTTCAGAACTGCTTTCAGGCTTACAGAACTTGAACACACATCTGTCGCAGTCGTCCCGGATGCTAAGTTAAAGGGTGCGTTGAAAATGTTCCTGAAGTAATGAAGATTCACACGGAATTCGGGAGCACATTTCTTATCATACATTTGGGCCTGCTTTCTTCAGGGAATGTTAAGTTAAGGAGACTCATCACATAATTTAACAGAATGGTTGTCTCATCAAGAGTTGTTAACTCTTAACAAATTGTAAATACTTTTGTTACATTAACATGGCAGTGACCCAGTGACCTCTTAACAACTGCTAAAATTTAAAAATGAAGGCATGTACAAGACTTAAGTTAGAAGCTTTACTGCTGTAAGAAGACTATTTGTAAACTGAAGAAGGCAAAGTACAACCCATGCTAAAAAAAACAAATTTTTAGAGTTGTCATAAGAAAGATTTTAATTACCAAAGCCATAATGAACAAGGTACTAGAAGATATTGAAAATAAGTTAGAGTTTCCAACTGACTGAAACTTATCAGTGTCTCCAGTGCAGCAGTTGCTTATAGATTTTACAAGGAGTGTTCAGACCCTGTGACCAATCGATTTTAACGAGCTTAATGTACCTGTTGGGGGACACTCTACTTAACTTGTGTATAAGGGTTTAGGTCAATAGGCTTTCATTTTTGAAAAAAATGAGGACAAATATCATGACACAGGATCCGCTTTGAAACATATGGAGGTGATAGAACACTAAACTGTGAACACATTTTACTTAAACCTATCAGGTCTGCAACCTAGTAATTTCCGAAAAATTGATGAATTCCCCAATTCTAATGCAATGCATATATACTTGAGAGTTGCAACACAGAGAAGTGGAGCAGTTGTCAAGTGGTCATCGTACTTATGTACGAACCATGACGAAGCAAGTTTGAGTCCCACCATAGCCGTACTTTTTTATACAAATTAAATTATTATCTGAGGGAATGTGAATGTAAAATTGTGAATAAAGATATTAAGCAAAATGCAGTGGAACTTTTTTCTACCTCAAATTAATATATATATATATACAGAGAAAGAGATCTAGCAGTTACTGTGAGAACATTTAGGCCTATATTAATTTCAGGTATAAAATAAAAATAATGTACTGCCATTTGCATGATATATTTGTTCCAAGTTTTATCTTAACGTTGCTTGAAATATTAATTTATTTTGTACAACAATTATAGCTGCGACAAGACTCAAACTTACGTCTACGAAGTTCTCAGACAAGTGCGGTGACCACTAGGCCTCCACTCCGTTTGACTGTGATTTAACTCCAAGTATATATGCATTGCATTGGAATCAGGGATTCATCAGTTTTTTAGAAATTATTTGGTTGTGGACCTGACATGTTTGTGTAAAATTTGTTCGCCTTTTAGTGTTCTATAACCTCCACTCTGTCTGAAGCGGATCCTGTGTAATGACATCTGACCTCGCTTTTTTCAGAAACAAAAGCGTATTGACTTAAACCCTTATACACGAGTTATTGTTGAGTGTCCACCCACAGGTGCATTGAAGCTCGGTGAAATTGGTTGACCGCAGGGTCTGGCCTCTCCTTGTTAGATATTATGTTTGAGACACTTTTCATGTAATTGTAGGTGACTGTGTTCATGAGTGCAAGACAAGAATGTGTGGAATTCTGCAAAGAATTGCTGCACCATTGCAGCATTAACAAGTCATTACATTATCTTTCCCACAATAAAAGAATGCCTGAAAATCACTCAAGATATGTCAGTTATCACATTTTCCCACTGATGTAGGAGCCTTAGATTACACTCATATAAGAATAGGCTATATCAAATGTTGGGTTATAACAGTCCGTTCCTTCATTTCTTAAGCACACTCACATACTTTCAAATTAAATCTATAACAACATTTGCCTTGCATTCATCACATCGACACTTTTGTTGCCTCTTACTTGCGTCTTAGTGGTTTCCGCTATCGATAACCTATAATAATGTCAACCATGTGTCTGTGTGACAAAATACTATTTCAACACACCATTTGACTTTAACAATTGTTTCATAACAAATGTGGGAAATGTGTTGGTGAAACAGGGTACTTTTAACTGAAGTATTCAATTAATAATAATTGTTAGTTAACATTTTTTAAGTAAAATATAACACAAAGTTGAAGAAAGCGGGCCTTAGTGTAATTTATTAGCAGGCAAATATCTCTTACATCCTGCCCTGCAATAGTAAACTTCTTTAACAGCCAGATTCTCTATGAATCTTTCCACAGCCACCCTCTCTCCCTCACCTCCATGGTGTTCAGTTCACATCTGTTGAGTATTATTAAAATGAGAAGCAATTTCCCTCCACACACGTATGTTTTATATCCAGTATACCTAGAAATTCATCATGACACACAGGTAGTATATACTTATCAAGAGTTCTCATTAAGTAGGGTGTGGATGAACATCTCTGTCGAGTCTTCTTCCCCTCAGCCTGTCTCAGACATGTATTAACACATACTTAAGTATGACTGCATCTTGCAGTTGCTTGGGCGTATGTGAATAAAATGTTTTGTTGATCTAACGGATATCTGCTTCTGTCAACTCTTTTGCATTCAAAAGCCTTAGCTTTGGTTTTGTGAACACATGCTGAACACTTCAGTGGATATTTGCTGTACCTACAGAAAAAATTTGAACGTAAGTAATGTTTTGAACTGTGTGAAGTATCAGGCTTCTGAAAAAAAAAAATTTTTCTCCATACCTCTGTCTGACGGCTACGGCTCTTTTCCATCATTCTGGGTTTTGCAACTCTACTTCTGGACTCCTTGGGATTTGTAGACAGTGATCTTGATGCTCTCTCCATAATTCAACCGCCCCATGCCAATGTTCTCCGCAGTACTGTCTGTAATGTCCGTGATACTGCAGTTAATTTTTTGACCATGGACCTTCACCTTCAACAAATCCTGACAATTTTTCTTTTTTTACATTTTGATTACATCTCACTGACACAGATAGGTCTTATGATGACAGTGGGGTAGGAAAGGGCTAGGAGAGGGAAGGAAGTAGCTGTGGCCTTAATCCAAATCCTGACAAATGGCTCTTAATTTGCGAGTGGATTAAGCAAGTTTTGCAATGGAGCCTCATATTCAACAGCTTTTTAACAGATGAGTTTGATACAGGCATTCCTGCACTTCGGTAGCTTAAGTTTCAGACTTCCAGACATTAGTAATAACACAAACTGGCCAAAAATTCATTAAGCAGGTTTTGATCCAGAGCCCCTCTGTTTGTGGGAAGGAAGTTATATCAAAGTAAGCAGAAGCCCTGCAAGTGCCATTTCATTTTAATATACTTTTAGTTCAATGCATCATTTCATTATTGGTTTCACCGGCAACAACTCTCAAAAGTTTATGCCAGGACAGAGCCACTGCTAAGTTAATGGATATTAACATCAGATTTATGATGTAAGTTGTAATGCAAGGGATATGACCTAAAAAATACTGTACCAGCTATGTTGGATAAAGTAATGTTAACTGATTGACTAATCAGTGTGATCATCCTTGTGAAGAAACAAAAATGTTGTGACCCTTCAAGTAAAGAGAAAGAAGTACACATGTAAATGTAATACTATCAGAAGAGCACTGAAGTTGATCTAGAGAGGTCTGACAAATAAACAATCTTAACATCATTTAACAATTTACATTACTCCTTAAGAAACTCAGGTCTCTTAACTAAAATAACAACAAGTGGTACCATAATTATTTTGATTTGAATAAACCATAAGAGCAGTTTTAAGAAGAAGGTGAATGGGATGGACCATAAAGAGGTGACCCAGTTCAGGTATGGTTCCAGGCCAATCTACCTTACATTTTACTTTCTCAGTGCTTCTACTGTAATTATGCCATTTTGCTTCCAGTTTCTTATCCCCAGCCCAGCTAAAAGACCTTGGAGAGTTTAGGGAATTCTTGACTTTCCTAAGGAATTTGCAGCTTTTTACCTCCAAGTAACTTGAAGTACCTCAATTCCTGTCTACCTTTATAAGTATCTACCTATACGCTTGACTTTCAGCTTTTAATGTAGATTACCTCAAACTGGGATGTGATGTTAAAACTTAACTCCTTCGCTGCTGAAGTCAACTTTTGTCAACTTACTTCCCTACAGCATTCGCTGCCATAATCGACTTTTGTCGACTTGGTACTTTCCTGCTATATTTTCCACGTGCTTCCTTAATATAGGCGCATTTAACAATACAAATATCTATAGTCATGTATTGACTATGTACTAAGAATTGTTTGAAAATGTTGCCGCCAATACTGGCCTATTGTTTAGTTGTTACCTTTTCCCCTCCCGCCTGCCAAAAT
This sequence comes from Anabrus simplex, assembly GCF_040414725.1. Taxonomy (NCBI): domain Eukaryota; kingdom Metazoa; phylum Arthropoda; class Insecta; order Orthoptera; family Tettigoniidae; genus Anabrus; species Anabrus simplex. The sequence goes on from NC_090265.1 coordinate 1,714,027,817, forward strand.
TCCTGTCAGCTGTCTGGCCAATAGTAGCCTTCACTCAGCAGCAATGAGCATGTAGAACAACATTAGTAAAGACAGTGAAGAAATCTTCAAACTTTTAATGGCCGATTCTGATTCAGACTGTTCAGTAAATTTGGACAATGAAGCAAGTGATGATGTGCATAGTGACTGTTCGGAAGAAAGTGACAATGGGGAAGATCTTCATTTTGTATCACGCTGGTGGGATATTAGTGATGAAATAAGAATTACAAAATGAAATTATGTGACAGGGCTAATTTTGATATAACAATGAAAAGCGAAGTTTTGAATTTTGATGACCCATACAAGGCATCTCTTCAATTTATGCCACGTTCAATGTTTGAGCATAAAGTAATGGAAACAAATACATATGCTGAGCAGTGTTTAGATAAAACTTTTGATTTTCCTCCGCGTTCGAGGTATAATCGATGGACTGAATGCACAATAGAAGATATTCAGGCAATGGTGGCTATTGATATTGGAATAGGATTGTGCCGTAAATCAACATTACAGACTTACTTTCCTGAACAGTATTGGCTTACTGATATGCCTAATTTTGGCCAAGTGATGTCGCGAGACAAGTACTGCCTTCTTCAAAGCTTCATACATTTCAATAACAATGAAAAACACATTGCTAAGGGGTTGCCAGGTTATGATCTATTATTCAAGATAAGACCTGTCATTTCTATTGTAGAAAATACGTACCGTACTGCCCCCATTATTGCCGAGCTAAGCCCAGCCAGTGAGCGAGAGATCCCGGGTTGGACCGTTCGTTCCTGGCTTTCCGTTTTTTAGAGGCATTTAAGGGAAAAGGGGTGACAACCAAGCAAAAAAAATAAATTTAAAAACAACACTCTTACATTTATTAACATAAGCATCAATAACACAAAAATATCCTTGCTGGGATTTAATTACAATGAGCTTTCATAATGTCTGGTCTTCCTGTAGCAATTTACAACCAAAATGTAATCCTCATCCTCCAGTTTTACTGTTCTGGAATGAAAATTAACAAAAGATTAGGCCTTCACTGCCTTCAAAAATTAAAATATTTAAATGAAAGTATCCAGAGACTTCAATAAGAATTTACACAAATTAGTACACAGCTATCTCGCTTATTATTCCACAATAAAATTAACTTAAGGTTCCATAAATTTATTGCAATCTCAATACGTGGTCAGTGTTAAATTCTGATGAATTTCAATAACTAAAGTGTATAACATTCATTAATAACACCAGTAGAAACTCTGATGGAAAATCAAAATTAATTCCAAAATTTATAATTTATTATTATTATTATTATTATTATTATTATTATTATTATTATTATTATTATTATTATTATTATTATTATTATTGATCTCTAAACTCATCTGTGTAGCATTTTACTTTTATCATCACACGATCGTGTTTACAAATTAGTGTATCTCACTAAATAATTCTCATGGTAATTATAATGCACATTTCCCTAATTAAGTAGATTTCCAATTAATTATTATTATCATTACTCATTATCACCTAAATTCAAGCTGATTATGCCATCTGTGAACATTAAATTTATTTTTGCATAACATTTCAAGTTTCAAGTCAGTTTGAAAATATTTTGGAATTTTAATATAAATGCATTAAAAATATTCTCATATCCACGTGTGAGTTAGTTAAAGATTAATTTATAAATTGCTTGCCTTTGCTAGAAAAATAACGAGACGATCTTTCATCTAAATCTTTGAAACTGCAAATTAAATCCTTGCCTGGTCTTACTCTATACTAATCTCATCAAATTGTTCCTTAAGGTGTGCTAAACAAGTCATCATGGTGGCAAAACAACGTTGAACATAATCCATGCCATTGCGATAAATGCACGACCAGATTAAATTACATTAAACAATCGAAACATGGAAAATATTCATAATTACAACACACACACACATCACATTCACACAAGGTAACACATAAATTTTATATACACAGTATTTACAATGAATCCTGCCATTATAAATTAATTCATTATTTTAGCACGGTCCCATCAATAATATCTGGAGGATGAATTCGTGTCTGGAAATATTCTCACTTCAATAGTGGCTAGTGATCGAAATTCGTGGTATCACTTGAAATGAAATACACATTAAACAGCAATGGAGATTCATCTAAATTTCTGAAATTAATTTGAATATTCTAATAGAATTCCATAATCATCACCATCACATGGGTTACAAGTCGCAAATGTAGCGTTCGTGAGCCATAATCACATTATTATTACTCCCTATTCATGAAATGTATTCAACGTATGCTCCACTTATAATAAATCACATTGTGCTCCCAAAGACACAAGCAACAAACCATTCACTAATAAATTATCCAATTAATAAATTATTAAATTAATATCCTGCAGGACTGCCATATTCCAGACGCATCATGAGATGAGCACATTAAATCTCACATATAAGGAATCTAAGATAAATTATAGCTCACGACCGTTTAATTCCATTCTTAACCCGATCTTTACTTAAATTTATTATTATTTTAAGTGATTATTAGATCTATCAGTCCTCCTGAAATGTCGTGAAATTAGATGACTCGATCCTAAAGAATGCAAGTGATCTTAAAATGACACAAAATTCGACCCGATCCCACAAAGTTTACATGTAAATCCACTCCAGATTATTTCCAATATGACAGGAAAACAAATGAGATTTATCACGTGGTCAGTGATTTTTAAATCTGTCTAAATCCTATGTATGAGAACTCATTCAAAGACAGACTACACAGCTAATGTAATGGATTTCAAATTTCAGTCACACACAAACGTAACTCGACTACCATGACACCTCAAGAAATGGAAAATGAAATAACTCAATCTACTACAAGAACTAATAGAGCTACAATTTAGAGAAGAAAGATCGTCTAGTTTTACAAAGATGAGAAAGAAAATAAACAGTTAAAATGGTACTCAAGTTTAGCTGAGGTTCGATTCCAGGTTGAAGTCTGTCATTCCGGCATTTCCCCGTCAATCACCTCTCCAACCAGAAGTGCCTTATATGTTTAGAAGGTCATGGAGACACAGCAGTAGATGTCCAACAATGAAATTAAGATGCACATTGTAGAGGAAGAATCCATCTTGATGTACACGGCGATTCCCTGGGATGAATTCCGCCATGTTCCAGAAGTGTAAGCTATAACTAATGCAACAGATCAAAATCAAATCAAAATCCCTTTATTTGCAAATGAGGTGTATACCTCGGTGGCAAATGGTACACTAAAATACATTATTGTCAAGCACTAAATATTAAATTAACAAGAGAATAAAATTTTCCTATAATACAATATTATACAATTTACGCTGACAATGTTTTCTATTAAACACACAGCTCATCCTTAATAAATTTATATTGTTTACAAAATTCTACTTATAATATCTCCTGCACTACTTACAAATATAGTCAACTGATATACAGTATGTGGAATTACTTCATATGATACTATACAACTGGTATAAGATCAATATTTACATTGCACTTATTTACTTATTTACTTTTTTTTTTTTTACCTCAAATCAAATCAAAAAATCAATCAATACTGATCTGCATTTAGGGCAGTCGCCCAGGTGGCAGATTCCCTATTTGTTGTTTTCCTAGCCTTTTCCTAAATGATTAAAGTTCCGATCATATGCTAAAAAGCTATGACCCCGTACTGACTGTTCTGGAACCTAAGTAGCATAACGACTTGCTGCGTCTTAACCAGAGCCCCTTTTGCCACCACTTTTCAGAGTTGCTGAAGGGCCTTCACAGCTACCGTAGCGGTCCCAGGGCCCTCGAAGTTCCCACTGTACTTCACCCCTACAGGCAGTCCCCTACTTTGGCTGTCCAAACTCCTTAGATCAGGGGATGGAAATAATTTATTCACACACATTTTTTTATTTACAATAACCTGCACTGGTCGAATGCCCTCTAACACTTCATTTATTTTCTCTGTTGCTGTTTATTCTCTTCTTGAATATCTGTACAGATTTTGGAAAAGGATCAAACACTACCCCTGGTAAACTGTTCCACTCCTTCACACCCTTCCCAATGAATGAAAATTTACCCCAATCGCTTCTGCTAAAATTCCTTCTAATTTTATATTTGTGGTCAGTCCTGCCGATATAATTATTTTCCAACTGAAGCCTCTCACGGATATCTCCCCATGCTTCTTCTCTTGTATAGGCTCTATATAATCCTATAAGTCTAGTTTTCTCCCTTCTCTTACTTAAAGTTTCCCACCCTAGTTCCTTTAACATTTCTGATACACTACTCTTTCTCCTGAAATCCCCTGTTACAAATCTTGCTGCTTTCCTCTGCACACTATCTATTTCTTTTATTAGGTATTCTTGGTGAGGATCCCAAACACTGTTTGCATATTCCAATAATGGACAAACCATATTCAAGTAACTTTTTTCTTTTAATTCTTTGTTGCATCCTTTAAGTAGCCTCATTATGACATGTAATGATCTGTATGCTTTCCCAACAATGTCATCAACATGACTCTTCCAGTGCAAATTACTTTCAAATCTCACACCTAAGTATTTGTACTTGCCATCTTTTGGGATAACTACCTGATCCAAAGTATATTCAAATACAGTTTTAAAGCTCCTGTTTGTAAAAGTTGTAACAGTTGATTTGCCTCCATTAACCTTCATATTATTTTCTTCAACCCATTGTTGGATACTTTCAAGGTCCCTTTGTAATTCTGAACAATCCTCAATGTTGTTTATTTCCCTATAAATAATTATGTCATCTGCATACAATCTTATTTTTGATGTTATATTGTTCCCTAAATCATTTGCGTATATTAAGAAAAGTAATGGATCGATTATACTACCCTGTGCAATTCCCTTCCAAACTTTCTCTTCCTGAGATACATTATTTCCTACTTTGACTCTCTGAACCCTTGAATTTAGAAATGTTTTTATCCAACGTGTAACCCTTACGTCCAATCCTATTCCCTCCAATTTCTTTAATAATATTCCATGTTCCACTCTATCAAAGGCTTTGGAAAGATCTATGGCTATGCAATCTAACTGGCCTCCTGAATCCAACTGATCTGATATGTACTGCTGAAATCCCACCAGTTGTGCCTCACTATAAAATTTCTTTCTAAATCCACACTGGCTCCTCATGAACCAATTTTTATCATCACATATCCCTCTGATTAACTTCGATATTAAACTCTCCAGTATTTTACAAACTATACTGGTCAGGCTGATTGGTCTGTAGTTCTCTAGTTTCCTTTTATCACCCTTTCCTTTATAAATTGGTATTATTATAGTTTCCTTCCATTCCTTTGGTATTACACTATTATTTATGACATAGTCAAAGAGAAATTTTAAATAAGGCACTATGTACCACCCCATTGTCTTTAATACCTCCCCAGTAATTTGATCACTTCCTGCTGCTTTTCCTTGATGAAGCAGTTGGATTTCTTTGAAAATATCTTCATTTGTGAATGAGAAGCTTCTTGTTTCCCTCTGTGTCTCTCCCGCTCTATCTTCTGTTTCGGTTTCCAACTCTTGACAATCATTTACTGAATCTCTGAATTCCCTACTAAATAGGTTTGCTTTCTCAGTATCTGTTGAATAGTGTTCACCCCCTTCTCCCACCATTGTAGGAATTTGGATTCCTTTTCCTTTTTGATTCCTGATATATGAATACAGCTTTTTCCATTTCCCTTTGTGGACATTACCCGCTTGAAGTATGCCATTCATATAATTCTCTTTTGCTTCCTTTTTCACTCTATTCAGTTCCCTCATTAGCTGTTTTCTAGTTTCTCTACTCTCCCTACCCTCTTTGATTTTCCTGTTTACTATTCTACATTTTCTTTTTAATTTTCTTATTTCCCTTGTATAATAAACAGGGTCTGAGGTCATTTTACCCTTCTTAACAGGTACAAATCTCTTCTCTCCTTCCCAAATGATTCCTTTGAATTTAGTCCAAAGTGTATCCAAATTACTCTCTTCACTTATCCAACAACTGAATTGTGATTTAAGGTAAGTCCCAAATTCATCAACTTTAGTTTTTCTGTACAATTTCTTGTCTTGTGTAACCCTCTTATTAAGCCTTTTTGGTATGAGTCCTACATTCATTATTACAGCCTTATGGTCTCCTATTCCTTCAATTACCTCAGTTTTATCAACAATTTCCCATGGTTTAACCAAGAATACATCTAGTAAGTTATTGAGACGAGTCGGTTCTTGTTCTACTTGTGTAAATCCTCCCTACCAAATTAACTTATTTGCCAGTTTCTGTTCATGGGCTTCACTTGCAGCTCCATTCCATTCAACTTCAGGCAAATTTAGATCTCCCCGATATATTACCATATCATTATTATTGTTTTTATGAGTATAATCTATTATTATTTTCTCAAAGATTTCCATGTCTCTTTCCTCTCTTCCAGGCCTGTATGTTCCTATAATTCCCACCTCCTTCATATTATCACAAACTAATTTTATCGCTAATATTTCATCCCTTTCATCGGTAAACCATTCATGTGTACAGTAAGTTTCCTTCACAAGAATAAACAACCCCCCCTCCCTTTTTATCTCCTCGGTCTCTACGATAAGACTGTGTACCCTTCTGGAAATACTTCTCTATTACTCACCCCTTCTTTAAACCACGATTCCACTCCTATCACAACATCAGTCTCATAAGGTTCCATCAATGTACCGAATTTTAATTGTTTATTTACTACACTTTGACAGTTTACCAAGAGCAATCTCAGACCCCCTTCCTCCCTAAAACTTGACTGTTGCAATTGGGTAACTTGGAATTCCTTACTATCCTGAGTTTCTTTTTCTAGTTGACTGAGCCAGCTTGAAGTACAGCTGGCTCTTTCTACTAGTTTTCCTGGTCAGTATTATAACTCAAGGGAGTTGCCTGTTTTACAGTACATATCTTAAGATTAACAAAATCTAGAACAATATTTGCTATGTTTCGTTTACCTGAATTTTTGACGTTCACTACAAAGACGTTAGTGTGGGTCAGCTTCCCTAGAATGTGTACACACACGCTGGAATACTTAATGTTCTCGTGGAGAAATGAACTTAACTTGGATCACTAATGTTGAGGTTCACTCCATAAGATTTTGTAGTAAAACTGCACTAATTTTAGCAGAGCAGATGTCTGCTTGCACGGCTGAATTTCCCTCCCACGTGGTTCCGATGAAAGAGAAGCGTTGACCAGAGTACATTAGAGCAGCAGCAGAGCAGAGTAGAGTAGAGCAGCGCAGAACAAAGCAGAGTAGAACAGAGAATCGTTTACTGCGAACATGATGTTTTATAGTCTTCGCTCGGGAGGTGTGTGCTTTTTAGAGACGATCATTGGTTCACGGGGTCTCTTGTAATTGGTTGTAACTGTTTCTAGAAGCTTCCCTGCTTGCAGCGCAGGCCGTCATGTGCGTGGCTCGCCTGGGAACACTGTCTTGTCACGTGATCTACCCTGCACTCAATTGAACACGGATCAATACATTGTCCATCTGAACGACAGTAAAAAACAGATTGGTGCTCACACACAGCTTTCCAAATGATGAATACAACTCCCAGCGAACAATAAAACTTTTAATGTCGACCTGTCATAAATAATCTAATGATAGCCAAATTTGAAGGGGACAGTACCTGGAGCATGCTTCTCCCTGAAAATGCTTATCAGTTGATGAATTATTTTTGTAAGGTTGTGGTGTGATGATGATGCTTGTTGTTTAAAGGGGCCTAATATTGAAGGTCATCGGCCCCTAATGGTACAAGATGGACGACATGAGATGAAAAATAAAAAATTAAAAGTTAAAAGATTAAAATGCATCCACTGTCTAGAGTTTAAAAGAAATGGTGATGGAAAAATTATTATGAGACTAAAACAATCAATGGATCTAATTCGCAATGCCTTATTTCTAATAAAAGGATAGAAAATAGAGGTGAAAATGGAATAAGGCATTGCCTGGACAGTCAGATATATATACATATAATTCATGGGATGAGTTAAAATAACACATTAAAATATGCAACACAAACTAAAATAGAGTCAATGGGATAAAAGTGCAGTTGACAAAAAAATACACTAAGACAAGAACAATATTATATACAAGAAAAAAGACCACTGTCCCTCATAAAATGGATGACGAGGTCTGTGGGCTGCTCGTCATTGCGCAGGATGAGGGAGATGGTATGCGGGAGTTTAAGACTACGGCGCAGATTGACCAGGTCAATGCACTCCGTAAGGATGTGTACCACGGTAAGATGATCGCCCTAAGTACACACCGGAGGGGGTTCTCCTTTCAATAAATGGGAGTGCGTCAGGATACCATAGCCGATCCAAAGACGACATAATACCACTGCTTCCCTCCAAGAAGCCCGAAGGGAAGTAGGCTGTGGTGTAAGCAATACCTTCCTTCAAAGCCATCAACAAAATGGGGTGTAAATTTGTGGTCACTATACGACAGTTAAAGTGGTTACCTTCGCAATTTTCAGAATTATGTAGGATAGGACAGTGATGATTCATTCTCTGGTGAAACTTTGGGAGAGAAAGTGGTAAGAAGCTTGACAGAGGATTTTGAGAATACTGGCAGAATTGTGCATGTGGACAATTTTTTTTAAGCCCAGCGCTTTTCACCCAGCTTTCTGAGAAGAACATACGTGTCTGCGGGACAGTGAGATATAACAGTAAAGACTACCTCAAGAGATGAAAACCCTGAAAATGAAGAAAGGGCAAGAACCTAAGTTCTGGCATCTTCCATCCAAAGAAATGCTAGTGTGCGTGTGGCAAGATACTGGCCGGGTAAACATGTGCGCCGTTCCCTTGTCCAGGTTGAGTCGCATTAAGATCCAGACTAGCTTGCTCGAATCGGGGTCATGAGTTCAGATAGAGAGAAGCCAAATGAGATAAATGGCTGAACTTACATTACATCAACTTGCTGGACATCTCCATCTCACAGTTCAGTTCCTTTCCTCAAAAATTCCTACAATTCTTAGCCTAAGTCCACTTATAACTACATGCTTAACCTAATTAGTCATTGAAAGAATGGATAAATTTTATCTAACATTACTTTATTAAATTAAAAAAATCTTGAAAAATGATTTGTGAAACCTAATATCATGAAAAGAATCTAGTTATTTCATCAGCTGACTTTGAATCTACTTATTATTCATAAAGCATTTAAAAAGGCCTTTAGTCTTAATTTTTTTTTTAAATCATGTAATATACGTTTTCATTGGGATATAGAAAACGTTTTTGATGCTCATTATTTGACATAGTCCATCAAACATAAAATCATGTTTCATATTCTTGCTTTTGTCTTTATGGAACCTAATTTTCCATTTAATTTATCTATATTATATTTGCCAATCAATTCACAGGATTTAAGTTAGCATTGCCTGTAACTAGCTGTTAATATTTCATTATCACAATCATCATGCTTGTTAACTATCATAAGAAGAAAAACATTGATCTTCTCATTCATGTAAATCAATCTTCTCATTCACATAAAATTCTCGAGTATTTCAAAGTACATATTCCTAACATTCACACTTCAGGAAGAATAGGTAAGATAATTCATTAAATCATCATGTTGCTCTAAAAATAACTAAAATTACCATTACTGCTAATTACTTAAGTTATTCATCAAAAATAAATATCAATTTCCAAAATTAAGTTACCGTAAGTGCCAATGTATTTATCATATGTGATCTGTCATATTATCAGTTACACCTGACATCTATTTAATGTTATTCTTCTAGACATCTGCAGTCTGACATCTGAGAAGACTCCACTAATCAATGTCGGCATCCTTTAATTATAGATAACCTCTCCAGTGATACCATTTAATGTAATCAAACAAGCCTCCTAACTCTATTTATTTGAGTAAAAATATTTGTGGTTAGAAATTCAGGACAATGTGGGCTAAGTTCACATTAACTTCCCAATGTGGATTTGTTTTTGATGATCTACAGGTATTTAACTAACATATGCACGTTATATAGATCGTATTTTGTGTTATATATGGAATACCAAAGGATTAATATGCGTTATGGGATCAAATATCACTATTCTCAACCTTAAAATGCGTCAAGTAACTTAACATCATCAATAAAAATATCCATGTCTTCAATCTCGACAAAACAATAATCACCACTATCATTTCTCTTCTTATTACTCAACCATTCTTCACATATATATCATCTACTTCATATTTCACATCTCGTATTTCACTCTCCGATGCAATAACCACAATAATCCACCTTAATTTGGCGCGTATGTCTACATAACTACTAATCATTCGCTAAAATATCCCATTTTGTTCTCAATTCTCTTCAGATTCCTCTTATTTTCTTTATATGTCTTCCTATGACCTCGATATATCCTGTATATGGCATTACATTATTTCCATTTCGTAGTATAATATAATCCTAACATTAACCACAATGTCATATCACATCAACAGCTGCGATAAGTTAACCTCTTTACTCAATATTGATAGCTTTACAAATGCATGGTTTGGTTATCTCTGGTTAAATATATCCTAACCCAAAGAGCTTGTCATTCTGGTCAGATGACTACCTAATAACCTTTTATGTTATAAAATCGATTGCCTTTCCACGTAACATCACTTCCTTTGAATATAATTCACGACAGCACTGCACACACATATATATATGTATATTTCACAAGAATAAAAAATGGCACTTCTTAAAAACATGATATTTAAATTGCTTTCAGAATCTATACTTTAATGAACTTATCTTTTCTTCCTGTTTTCCCTCATTGCTGTATATGTCCAAATGCTTAGGACATGCTGTCAATGTGATTGCAACATTGTATCAGCCTCCAGGAACATCTGGGAAGGTCTTTGTTCCATCACGCTCATCAGGGAATAGGTTTGTTGGCTTCAAGTCCCCATCTTCATGCAGCCTTTGCTTCAGTCTTCTTAGCACATGACATAGGCCATTTCTTGTGCAGCTGAAACAGAAATATATATTAATGACCCGATATGCAGCCAAAACCCGAAACACCACATTAAGGTCAGCAAAGTTTTAACAATCCAATCAGGTAAAGCACAAGGAGTCAGAAGAAAGGCCAGGAAGCGCGCTCACATACCCACCAAACAATAGTAAGAAAATAGTTGTTACTCACCACAAGAAGCAACGGCATGACACATCAAACAGTTGAAAATTAAACCGAGTTTCAGAAGTCATTTTACTAAAGGAAGGACACCAGAGTTTTTATTAAAGCCAGATAGTATTTGTTAGTTAAAAGGGAAAAACAGCAAATAGAAATTAGAAAACGCCCACCACGTAAAATTGAAAATTTAACATTTAAGATGAAATTGAATTAATAGCAAGAAAAATAATCTAATCATATGCTAAGGTTATTAAGGGGGCCCCATGAACTAGAACTAATGAAAATATTATTAGTATAAAATGAACAAACATCAGTTAAAACACCAAATCACATGAACTACCCAGTTCAATCAAAGGGCAGTCCTCACAGGGAGACCAGTAAGTTAATCCACTAAAAGCACAACACGTAGGGAGAAGTTAAAATTAGCAAACAAATCAGAATAATATATTACAGGGATGCAACAGAAGGGGGACCGACAAAACATTCAATAAATTAAAGGAAACTCAAGAAATCAAGTCCAGAAGGATGAACCAGGAAGCAAAATTATCCACTGTCAGGACTGTTTTATTTCAACAATCATCACCAACATCCGTTGCTATGCTGACGGACCCACGCCAAAACATCGCAAAAACAAATCCACCGGAATCAAAGGCAGAAATAAAAATCAAATTTAGGTCAAAGGACCCAAAGGGTAAGAAAAATAAGTAGGAAACCCGGAAAACAATCAAATAAGTTCACTGCCCCTCGACTAGAGCTAAGTAGTTCAAAATCAGACACATTACCATGAAATTAACAGCGTCATTAAAATTAGTTTAGTATCATATTCAAATCTCTTATAAAACAATTTAGATTGAAATTTACTAGTCCTTCACCAAAACATTACAAGGATCCAGTGCCAATAATAGTATTTGATAAATCCAACCCGCACTGCAATATATTTTATACCAAGTTTTTTTTTTTTTTAAAGATAGTGATCGCTTCTATGCAGACAATTTCTACACACATCACCACTTCCGTGTGATTTATTTCCTTTTTACTTCGGTTCCCCAATATCGAAAGATCAGAAGTTTGAAAGGACGCCGGTCACCATTTTATCTTCATGTTTTCCAAAAGAAGTTTAATAAACAAAGATACATACAGTTTGTGGACGTTCCCCAGGTGAAATAAAAAACAGCAAATTCCAAGGGCTAATAGGTGAGCCCTCTCACCCGTAAATCTTCAGCCGTTGTCCATCACGTTTTTTGGAAGTTACTTAAGTAGCAAGTAGCCACTCAACACACGATACACCTTTTCCCAGTCACTACAGAAAAAAATGGCCACCTTCTTAATGCAACAAAGGCCTCACTGAAGCAGGAAACTCCCATTGGCCAGTGGGTGGAGCAACGTATTACCAAGTTTCCGACTAGATGTCAGCTTGTATAAGGATCAGATACTCACGCCATCTCGGAGTCAAAGAGAGTATTAGAACTAGAAGTAGTTAGGGAGAGCGACGACAGGAATTCAAAGTAAATTAAGGTGGAAAAATACCAATTTCTACGAGCATTAGCGCCAGGTCCAAAAAAGTTAGGAAGGAGAAGGTGAAAGAATATGACACCTTGGTGTCAATTAAGATGGTGAGTTTCATCATCTTAGAGTACCTACAAAGCCTTCTATAATTTAGAAATATGTTGCTACTAATGCTTCTTCTAATTGAATAGTGCTAAATCTTTGTAGATTACTAATATGGTTGTGAAAGCTTCAATTATAATGAGATTTAACTTCCTATAGCTTGTTTCTAATCGCTGTTGTTCTTCTTATTTTCTTGAGAACAAATTATGATGCTGGGTACTTCTTCCTTTTCATGTCTCGTGACGTAAGTGATTACGTAACGATCCAGTCCAGCTGTTCTAATTTATCACTTTACGAAAGTACAGTAATTCGTCGCCTCACATGATTTCTCTACTTTATATTGTATTTATTTTTCATATAAAAACCTTCTTTTCTTACTATCTTCTTCTTTTTGTGTCAATCTGCTGTAGCGAACTCCTTAACTCAACTCCCTTCTCAAATGAAATTTTTTTAATACTGTAATAAATTTTTAAGGATATTCCATCTTTCATTCTTTTTCATCGCCTTCTATATGTTATTTCTCTGCTTGTACCTGGTAAAAATATGATCTTTTTGACATTACTGTTATATTAGCATGTTATTTTTTATGTTCTCATGGCATAGCGTCCATTTTTGCTCCAGAATATTCATTTCTAACAGTGAAAATGGCAAACATGTTAATGACCGTTCACACATCTGAGATCGTGAAGATTCATAAGAGGTCATAAAAGATGAAGGTGTCTACGTAACTGTTGAAAAATTCAAGTTAGTTGTAAATTACAACCATGAAATGAACGGAATTGATGAATTTGATCAACTGAAAACTAACTATGCATTTGTACACAAGAAACTCAAGTGGTATCAGGTCTTGTGGTACTCATTGAAACTGCACTAATAAATGGAAGAATATTGTACAATAAGCTTCAAGAAAGGCCAATTATTGCTCCTGACTTCAGAAATTCTGTCATACTAAGATTTCTACAAGAGTATCAGTGCAGTCCACTGGCAAAACGAGGAAGACCTTCTGATTACATCCCTCAAGTGTGACTGATAGAGAGGCACTTTCTTGGGGAGCAGCAGGACAAGAGACACAAACATAATTGTGTTGTTTGTTCCATATTACCAGTAAAATATTCAAAGAAAGGAAAGGGACTGTTCAAGAGAGAACAGACAATATTATTTTTAAGAATTGCCCAGGACAGCTTGCAATGTGTCCAGTTCCATGTTTCCAGATGTATCACAGTAATGTGTGTTTCAAGGTCAAATGTCACTGCTAGTTTGCCAAAGTTGAGTTCAAAATGGTGCAATGGTGACATTAACCTTTAAAAAATAAAGTTTCAGTTCATTTGGAATACATAGGAAAAAAAAATTATATTTTTCTGTAAATGTTCTGTTTAAGAATAGCACAGCGAAAGAGTTAATATGTATTTCCAGGAACATGATCATTGTACCTCATCACTCAGGCTTGCCTACTGATATCTTTTGTTACTGAACTATAATTCTGAGCACTCCATGGGGAATTTTGTTTATGGTTTAGGAGTTACTCTGGTACCAAGCTTATTTTTTTGCTAGGGGCTTTACGTCGCACCGACACAGATAGGTCTTATGGCGACGATGGGATGGGAAAGGCCTAGGAGTTGGAAGGAAGCGGCCGTGGCCTTAATTAAGGTACAGCCCCAGCATTTGCCTGGTGTGAAAATGGGAAACCACAGAAAACCATTTTCAGGGCTGCCGATAGTGGGACTCGAACCTACTATCTCCCGGATGCAAGCTCACAGCCGCGCGCCTCTAGGTACCAAGCTTAGAAATGCTTGAAAGTGCCTCATTAAACATTATTTATCTCTTTGTAAAAAATACTGTATTGGTGTGTTTAATATTTGAAATGTGTAATAAATGTCTTCTTCTCTGTTCCAGGGAAGGGGCGAGATCTCGAAAGAGAGTGAGTACCCAGTAAAAGAAATGGTTGTTCATAGTAGTGAAATATGATTATCTCAACCTATTTCATATCCTCTAGTGACCATGTATCCTATATGATACATCATGTGTTTTATCTTTTTCTGGCTCAGACAATTTGTGTAACTTGTGGTCACCTCTTTCATCATTTTCTGCATTTTATGTGTGTAATTGTTGTGTCTTCCTCTACTGCAAGGTGGTTCATGCTTTACATGAAAATGCTTGCAGTTTGATGATAAATATATATTCACAATTTTTAAATCTTGGTATCTTTCATTTTTGATCAATTTCATTATTTATTGATGTTAATCTTACCTTGAACTTGCTCCTAATTCAAGTAGCTCTTCAATCTGGAAGAGTATAAGTTCACCCCTTGGCATGTGTTCATGTCACAGGCTTAATGATAGCTATTTTCTGTGATTTCTTGGCAGGAATGCTGACCTTCTGGTCATGAATGCCTAATTTTCTTATTAGCTACAATCACTTGGACATGCTGCTCATGTCATCAACAACTTTTACGCTGATTGGTACCAGTGATGTAACCTTTTGCCCCTGTCTTCTCTTTGATTGGTTACTCTTTTTATTATTTAATCTTTTCTAAATTATTTATTGAATGCTATTACTAATATTCTTTTAGGAACATTTTTCAGATTATTTCTGTAATTTTTTTTTGTATTCTGTTGTTATTCTCTGTAGCAACTGAAATGTTTTTCCAGTGCTACTTTTCATCTTCCGCTTCTAGAACATCCCATCTCTCTACATAATACTAGCAGGAGACTAGCTAGCTTGCCTTCAGCCGCATTCAGCCATCAGAAGGTCAACCACGCATCAGCGCATATTTATGCCACGCTGACATGTCAAGATAACAGCTAGCATAAACTTCAGCTGCCACCTGCATGGAAGAGCTTTTCATGTTCAACGCAGAAACATATCAGATGGCAGTTGGAATTCTGCATTTAATGATGATTTATTCATCTGCCTTTCTTTGCATTTGCCAGTAGCATTCACTTCGGCTCTTCCTTTTAAAATATTGCTGATGACTGGTTCGTCTAGCTGCTGGTGAAAATCTATTCACACTGTTTCTTTTCTTCTGCTAGTCTTCAAAATTTTATGGCTGAAGGCTCTAAATGCTGCTATTTGGTTTTTCAACAATTTTACTGGACTTTATTTTTTTCCTGTGGAGGAGGGCTACAAATTATGGAAAATATCTTTTTTCAAGTTCCTGCCATCTAGTTAAATAGTCTTTTTTTACATTTGTCAATCAATTTTTTTCTCTATTTAAATTTAACATTTTCTTGTAATCTTAAATTCACTTTATTTTTCGTAACTTAAATCATGGTTTGACATTGGTCAGCCTGCAATGTAGTTTACATTGTTTTCTTTTGGCTTACACTGAATTTTTCTAGTTTCAATAAGACATCAGTCTTATTTACATTCAATATTCAGTGTGCAGTAGCCTTGGCTGTTTAGCTCAAGGTAACACATGTAATTTCTTTGCAAGATTGTACTCAAGGTGATGCACTTAATTTCCTTTAAAGATTTTAAAATTTTACTTCTTTTATTGTGATTATTTATTCTTAACTCTTTGGCACTCAGCCTATATGCAGGGGTTTGCTCGAAGACACTCAGACTAATTTTTGTGATTTTCCAAAGCAAATTACAAAAATTCAACACGTAAACAGTTTAACACACATTAAAATAAATCATACTAATACAGGAAAATATGAGCATTTCATAAATGAATATACCTAGGATGTATTATTATTGGTAAAGACCAAAAAAATTATTAAATTTTGAAAATAAATTTAAAAAATAAATTATGGTTTTCAATGACAGAAAAATTAGACATTATTGCATCTTCCGTCTTTACTCTTATACGTGAAAGAAAGAACATTTAATTCTGAATAATTTGATATCAATATGATGTGTGTGCTGCAATTCACTCATGAAGCATGGCACAAAGTTATTCAGTGTACTTGTAATGGTCATCGATGTCAGGTCCTCGCGGTCCGATGCACGGTGAGCAGTTTCAACCGTGTCACTTCCCACATAACGGGAATCACTTTCGGCAAAGGAAGGTCATTATTACTGTCTAAATCATCTGAAAATTCAAAGATATCGGCTTCATTCGGCCTTGAATATGGCCTAGCCGTTACGATAAAAAGATGATGCAAGCACATGCAACAACGGAGTTATGAAAAGGAGTAAAATTGTAGTTTATGAAGTACATAGAACACACGATATACCAAAGGAACGAAATAAACTATAAACAAAACTCACAGCAAGATCAACTTGTATTCATAAGCCAACCAAAACAGATCCACGCAATAACAACTTCAAATAACCACAACATATACATTCACGGTCAACCGATTTCATTTGTCGAAAATAAAAATATTTCGTAGGGCTGGTGGATATATCTGTTGAGTAAAACGCAAATTCAACGCATTAAGGTACCGTCATGATCAACTGTTATGATTTAACAGCCACGCAAATGACCAAAATCCGTAAATAGGACAGAGCCGATGTATCGGCGCCGTGAGTTTTCTCGCCATAACCTCTCGCTCCGATAGATCGGCACGCTGAGTGCGAAAGGGTTAATATTGTTAAAATAAATTGTGTAACTGCTGTTCCTTATAACCTGCATTTCTGTTCTCCCTTTATCTCTGAAAACATACGATCCTTTCCTAAGTTTTCTCCACAAAGTATAGGTGACTGCATGCATTACAGCCTTGTTTTTCACATTTAATTAAGGTTATGTCCTTCAAAATGACAATATTCAAATATTAAGAATTAAATTTAATGACTGCAATAATCTTTACAGAATTATAAAATGTATAACAAACCTTACTTGTACATCCATAAGGTACATTTTTATTAAATTTAAGGAGCGGTTTTCATTGCACATCAAAATATTGTATAAAAAGAAGCATACTTTTAAAACCAAATGACCTAAATGAATGAAATTTTGTAAACAGCTTACTAGTAACAGTCTATGTACGTGTCATAAATTACAATAGCTTGAAAACTGCAGGCATTTGAAATTTCAGTCATAAAACCACCCGGCTAACTGCTTACTGTTTACTGACAAGCCCTACCCTCTTAATCAATGCAAAATAAATATGGTATTACAATGTGCTGTGGTGTGCTGTGAAGAAAGTTCCAGTTTGTACAAGCTGGTTTGACCGGTGAGTAGTCAGCTAGGCTCATATTATCGCTGAGCCCGGTGTATAAAGAAGAGGCACAGCAGGAGAGGCCAGTTAGCTCTCCAGCGGTTCACTACACTGTACTGCAGTTGCGTAGGGCTACTCCCTATTAGTATCTGCACAGGCGGACGAAAATCAACTGAGAGGTTTCACCTCAGGATGAGCTCATCTACAACAAGAAATAACACTACCTTTCTAGCTATTTTCAAACATCTAGCCAAATATTTCCTTTCAGACACTTTATACTTTTGCTACAAAACTTCAGTTTGTGTTCTAACAACATAGAATTGTATACTTTGTATATAAATAATTTGATAGAAGTATCACAAGACAGCAATTTGTGTCACATTCATGGAACCTTAATTTGTATATACATACACTAGCAAGATACCCGTGCTTTGCTATGGTATTATACTGAAATTTATAATTGAATACGTAACGTTTTCTATATAATTCGCCAAAATTCATGATCTGGCTCGTTTTCTAAGAGAATCCGCCAAAATTCGCGATCTGACTCGTTTTCTGAGAGATTACGGCAAAGTTCCTCCCATTTTTCGAACTTTCTTTCCAGCAATCGATTTCGTACTTCCAGGGCTAGGTCCATGTGTTAAATAATAATAATAATAATATTGGCTTTACGTCCCACCTACTACTTTTTCGATGCTGGCCCCTTGGTGTAAGGGTAGCATGCCTGCCTCTCACCTGGAGGACCCGGGTTCGATTCCTGGCCAGTTCAGGGATTTTTCTCTTGACCTGAGGGCTGGTTCAAGGTCCACTCAGCCTATGTGATTAGAATTGTGGAGCTATCTGACGGCCCCAGTCTCGAAAGCCCAGTATAACGGCCGAGAGGATGCATCGTGCTGACCACACAACCCCTCGTAATCTGCAGGACTTTGGGCTGAGCAGCGGTCACTGGGCAGGCCAAAGCCCTTTCAATTGTGTTAAGTGCCATGGGGTTTGGTTTTTTTGGTTTTTAACTACTTTTAGGTTTTTGGAGATGCCGAGGTGCTGGAATTTTGTCCCACAGGAGTTCTTTTATGTACCAGTAAATCTGCCAACAGGGGGCTGACATATTTGAGCACCTCCAAATACCACCGATCATAGCCAGGATCGAAACTTCCAAGTTGGGGTCAAAAGGCCAGCGCCTGAACCATCTAAGCCACTCAGCCCGGCAAGGAACAAGTATTCCACCTGGTCAGTTGGGTCCCAGAATCCTTGCCATCTTTACCTACAAACAATTTTTAATATGGATCAAATCTTTGAGGAGATCCGGCGTAGTGTCGAATTGGGTGCCTTGGCAGTACTGAACCCGCGGCCGGACTGTATTCGGAGTCATTATCCGGCCAACATCCGTTGACAGCGCGGTCCGCACATTATTATTATTATTATTATTATTATTATTATTATTACTGATGTTCCTGACCCCACAGCAAGATGCAAGACCACTACTTGGCGATAAATTACATCTGCTGCCATTGTAATTTTTGACAATGTGACCAGCACCATTGTCGCGCGGAGGCAAGTGCACAGGAATTCTGGCGATACAAATTATATACTTCCATGCATTATTGACCTTATTTTAGAGGTGAACAATTGCATGGTCAATCTCATTCCTATCGTTTATTTCAAATGTGTTTACATTTTTATTTATATGCCAGGAGAATCTACTGTAATCTAACTTAAGTTTTCCAAAGGAAAAGATGGCTCTTGAAAACGAACCCAGGAAAGATATAAAATGATTGGTTTATGATCAGAATAAGTACATTATGAACAGTAAAATCAATTGGTCTCAAATCCTTTTCACCCCACCGCCGTTAAGTTGATTTACCCCCCCCCCCCCCACAAAAAAAAGAAGGCGTGTTTCTTTATGTATAAAGGAGAATCCAAACACCAATTTTCACATCTGTTACCTTCAGTTTTGAGATATAAGTAACCCCATAAAAGGAATTCACTTTCTTTCACTTCCTTTCACCCCCTTCCCCAAATGAATTTTCCAGCAAATATACTTGTTTCTTTAATAGTAAAGGACCTTCTAAATATATCTCAACTCTAACATCTTCAGTTTTTGAGAAATGTGTCCTCATAAAAGGAATTCAACTCCTTTTCACCCCCAGCCCCCAAGATATTTTCCCCCCAAAACACGTTTTTCTTTGTTTTTAAAGGAGATTCAAATACCAATTTTCACACCTGTAAGAACTTTAGTTTTATTAGATGTAAGTATCCTCGTACAATTAATTAATTTTTTAAATTCATTCTCCTCCCCAACCCTTCCCAACCCTTCATTGGATTTTCTGAGAATACGTGTTTCTTTACTTTTAAAGCAGATTCCAAATACCAATTTTCAAGTCAGAAAAATCTTTCGCTTTTTGAGATAATAGTTTCTTCATACAAACAATTCAACTAATTTTTCAATCCCCACCTTTAAGTGGATTTCTGAAAACAAAAAGTACGTATTTCTTTATTTTAAAAGGAGATTCCAAATATCAAATTTCACGTCTGGAATATCTTCAGCTTTTGAGATATCAGTATCCTAATTAAAATAATTCAACCCCATTTTCAGCCACTTCAAACCCCCCCCCCCCCCCCACAAGCCAAGTGTTTTTTTGAAAGATCTTTCTTTATTTTTAATAGAGATAAAAATACCATTTTTCACTTCTGTAACATGTTCAGTTTTTGAGATATACTGTAGAAATGCTCATTTTAAAATTTCACCCCTCTTTTTACTTTCCCTTAAGTGGAGTTTCCAAAAACAATTCACCTATATTTCTTTACCTTTACAGGAGATTTCAAATACCAATTTTTACATCTGTAAGATTTTATGTTTCTGAGATATACTGTAGATATAGTCTTTCTAAAAATTCACCCCAATTTGTCACTCCTGTTAACCCCCATTAATTGGATGTTTCCAAAAACAAAAAAATACATGTTCATTTTTAAAGGAGATCCCAAATACCAATTTTCAGGTTTAGTAATACCTTCAGTTTCTGAGATATATGTATCCTCATTAAAGGCATTCAACCCTTTTTTCACCCTTTTCACCCCTCCTATTGCTATTTTCCAAAAACAAAAAATATACATGTTTCTTTATTTTTAAGGGAGATTCTAAATAATAATTTTTACATCCGTAAACTTTTAAAGTTTTGAGATATAGATACACTCATTTTAACAATTCAATCCCCACTTTTTACCCCCCCACATTAATTGGATTGTCCAAAAACAAAAATACTTATTTCATTATTTTTCAAGGAGTTCCCAAATACTAATTTTCAGGTCTGTAATATCTTCATTTTCTGAGATATAAGTATCCTAATTAAAGGCATTCAACCCCTTTTTCACTCTTTTTCGCCCTTCCTACTGGGATTTCCCGAAAACAAAAAATATGTGTTTCTTTATTTTTAAAGGAGATTCTAAATACCAATTTTTACATCTGTAAACTTTTAAAGTTTTGAGATATAGGTACATTCATTTTAAAATTTCACTCCCCTTTTCAATCCCTTAGTGAGGGAATATCAAAAAATCCTCCCTTAGTGAGCACCTATATTGTAATATGAATGTATCCTCAAAATTTCATTTCGTTATGTCCAGTAGCTTTGGCTCGGCGATGATGAATCAGTCAGTCAGTAAGTCATTCAGTGAGTCAGTCAGGACATGTTCTTTTATATACATACATACATACATACACACATACATACATACATACATACACCAATGATATATACATCATTATAGACTGTTAAGGCTGTTTGAGCATTCAGTCTGCAAGCTTCTGTGAATTTACTATTTGCCACCAAAATCCTCTATTTGTAACTAGTTCTGTGGCCTCATTTAGTTCTATATCACTTATCTTTAAATTCCTGGAAAATGAGTCTAAACATCGTCGCCTTGGTCTCCCTCTACCCCTCTTACCCTCCATAACAGAGTCCATTATTTTCCTAGGTAACCTATCTTCTTCCATTCGCCTCACATGACCCCACCACTGAAGCTGGTTTTTGCATACAGCTTCATCCATCGAGTTCATTCAAAAATTAGCATTTAATTTTTCATTCCAAGTACTCTCCTGCCATTGTTCCCACTTGTTTGTTCCAGCAATCATTCTCATTACTTTCATATCTGTTACTTCTAGCTTTTATATAAGATATCCTGAGTCCACCCAGTTCCACTCCCATAAAGCAAAGTTGGTCTGAAAACAGACTGATGAAAAGATAGTTTAGTCTGGGAGCTAACTTCATTCTTACAGAATACTGTTGATTGCAACTGGAAGCTCACTGCATTAGTTTTACTGCACCTTGAATCAATCTCACTTACTCTATTACCACACTGAGAGAACACACATCCTAGATACCTACTTGAAATTATCTACCTGTTCCAGCTTTGCATTACCAATCTAACATTGAATTCTCTTGGATTTCTAACCGACTGACATCCATTTAGTCTAGAAAGGCTATTTTTCACACCATAATCATTGCATCTATTTTCAAGTTCCAAGATATTAGCCTGCAGATTTTCGACACAATCTGCCATTAAGACCGGGTCATCAGCATAGGCCAGACTGATTACTACCTTTTCACCTAACTGAATCCCTCTCTGCAACTTAATACCTTTCAGCAGGTGATCCATGTAAACTATGAACAATGCAGGTGAAAGACTACAGTCTTGTCTAAGCCATGTAAGTACCGTACCTTAAACCAAGAACTCATTTTACTGTCAATTCTCACTTCCGGCGAATTGTCAACCTAAATGCCTTGGACTGATTTCAATATTCTTCCCTTAATCCCATAGTCCTCCAGTATGGCAAACAGCTTTTCTCTCAGTACTCTGGCATGTGCCTTCTCTAGATCAACAAAACATAAACATAACTGTCTATTCCTCTTGTAGAATTTTTCAATTACCTGCTGCATACTGAAAATCTGATCCTGACAGCCACTCTGTGGTCTGAAACCACACTGGTTTTCAGTCAACTTCCTTTCAACCACTGATCACACCCTCCCTTTCAAGATGCCAATGTACACTTTGCCTTTGCATGGTATAATGATTAACAGATATCTCGATAGTTGTTGCAATCCTTCCTGTTCCCTTGTTTATAGATAGGTGCAATTAAGGCTTTTGTCCAATTTGAAGATACCTTACCAACACTCCATGTTAATCCTATTACTCTAGGAAGCCATTTTATCCCTGCCTTCTCACTATACTTCACACCATATCAGATCTAATTTGATCTATTCCTGCTGCTTTATGATAATGAAATTTATTTACTATCCATTCCACTTCATTTAATGTAATTTGTCCAATATCATTGTCTTCCTCCCCATGAGCTCAGTTGTTTGTGACATCGCAAGTGAGAAGATTTTCAAAATATTCCTTCCACCTGTCCAGTGATTCCCTGGGATCTATTATGAGTTCACCTGAATTACTCAAAACACTGTTCATTTCTTTTTTTCTCCCCTCTCCTAAGATTCTTTATTACTATCCAAAAAGGTTTCCCTTTCCAAGTTATCAAAATCTTCCCATGACTTCTTCTTGGATTCAACAACCATTTCTTTTGCTCTGCTTCTTTCCTCTACATAAATTTCCCTGTCTGCATTAGTCCTTGTTTGGAGCTATTATAGATACGCCTCCTTTTTCCGTTTACAGGCTGCTCTCATTTTATCATTTCACCAAAATGTTTGCTTTTTCCCATCTTTACACACAGTTGTTCCTTGACATTCCCTTCCTCATAATATCCCCTTACCTGAATTTCATTAACCCTAATACATCCAGACACAATCTCTTTGCTGACTCAGCCAGTTCTACTTTCTTTCTTCCATAAGCCCCATTAATATTGATAGTTCCCCATCGATTTCCATTTCGTTTGCCAAGTTTTTTCAAAGGAGTCTCTCGCCTGTCAAATGGGAGTGGGATTCCATTACTCCCATACATCCAAGGCTCACTTAAAACGTCCTAGCATGTTCAATGAAAATTCTGTGATGCAGGATGCTACCCTTACTTACAGATAGTCCAAGTAAGGATCTCTCCTTTAATAGTCTAGGGATCACCGGTGGATTGCATAGTACTAGCCGCCTGAGCAGAAGGAGAACCATGATTCAGAATATGTCCGAGATGCCCACTCCCACTCCACAGCAACTGGTATCCAGTGGCGGCTCGTCTGGGAGGCGCTAAGGCGCGCGCCCCCCACGGGGTTCCATTAAAATGGGGAATTTTAATCTTAAATGTTAACAAGGGAAATATTTTACTATAAGATCATTATCAAGGGTGCGAGTTGAACTGTACTGCGGCCCGATACGCTGCTGGCCAAGGATCATGCTGGCCCTGCGCATGAGGGCGCTCTCTCATAGCGGACCAAAAGCTCCGAGTCTCGCTTGACTGGCCTTGAGGGAGCCAATCAGAGGCACGGTAGAGATGTGTTGTTCTAACGGAGAATCCGGTGCGTTTCTGCCGCGGCCCATCGTTGCAGCCAACCTACCCGAAACATTGGTGATTTGATTTCTATTTAACAGGGGTCAATTTGTGTCATTTCTCTCCTAAAACTGGGAACTATTTTACTTAAGCACTTATCTGAGTTAAATATGCCGGTAAATATTTAAAATAGTCTTGTAATTTTTAGGATTATTAACTAACGAAACGAGTAATGACTGTAACTACTGTCTCTTCGCACTTGACTCATGTTGGCCATACTCACTGGAGAGCGCGATGTTTAGCTTTGTGTTGATGAATGATCTCGTGAGGTGACTGTGACGAGGTGAAATTAGGAGAAAGGTTGTTATTTATATGTAGGCGTAGTGTTATGTTTGCACTTCGTACAGTATGATTACCGTCGAACATATTAAAGAACTTACGTTTTCTTCTCTTTCTATCGAGAAGAACGTCGAACTGAAGGAGTGTGGTAGGCCGACACCAGACTTCTCGTTGAAAAAATCGGAGACCAAGAAAAATGAAAATAGGGCTTTCCAAAGACAAATTAATTCTCCTGACGTATATAACAAGAACCCGTGGATATGTGGAAGTGATATCTCAGAAACCTTTTACTGCTTTCCTTGCCTGCTATTCTCCCGCTCTAGGAAAGGAGATAAATGGATCACCACAGGGGTAAGTGATATCAAGCATATTAATGAGAAAATTAAAAAGCATGAAAGATCCCAAGAACATATCACTAGTACTATGGACTTTGAAATGCTTGGTAAAGTCAATGTCATGTCTTGTTTAAGTGATCACTACAGTGAAACTATTCGTAAACATAATTCGATCGTGGACAAGAACAGGCAAATATTAAAGAGACTCATCACTTGCGTACGTTTTTGTGCGGAATTTGAATTGCCGCTCCGAGGCCACAATGAAGAAGATAATTCTTTAAATCCAGGTGTATTTAAGGGATTAGTTAACTTCACGGCTGACCTGGATAGCGTAATGAAGCAACACTTAGAAACAGCTAGTGTATTTAAAGGAACGTCAAAGATAATTCAAAATGACATTTTAAGTTGCATGCTGGCAGTGTGTAGGGAGGAAATATCTCAACAGATTAAAGAGGCTGAATTTCTTGGTATACAGTGTGATGAAACAACCGACATCTCGAACCATTGTCAGTTGGTCATTGTTTTAAGATACCTTCACGACGGCTCGGAACATGAAAGATTCTGGGGATTCTTTTATCCTTCTGACAAATCGGCGAATGGAATAACAGAAACCTTACTGGAACAGATTAATCCCCTGGTAGGCCATTCTCGCGATAAGTTGATTGCACAGAGCTATGATGGAGCTCATGTTTTTAGCGGCTCTCTTGGTGGAGTTCAGGCAAAGGTTCGTGAGCACTATCCGTACGCATATTATGTGCACTGCTATGCCCATAAGCTTAATCTTATCATGGAACAATCAACAAATCATATTCCTAAAGTGAGGATTTTCTTTTCAAATTTATCAGCGATACCTGCATTCTTTTCGAATTCGTCTCAGAGATCGGATTTCCTCGAAAATATCGTTAAGAAGAAAATGCCGAAAGTTGTACCCACGCGCTGGAATTATAACATAAGAACTGTGAACGTGGTGTACGAAAACAGAGAAAATCTAATAGATTGCCTTGAAGAAATTGAAGAGAAATGTACAAACAAGATCACATTAAATGAAGCAAGTGGCTTAAGACGTATTCTTTGTGATCCTGAATTTGTTTTCTGGCTATATGTGTTCCATAGTCTATTTCCTCACGTTGATATTCTATATAATCAAATTCAGTCCCGAAACAAAGACAGTGTTCAAATAAGAAATTACATTGATTCTTTCGAAAAACACGTAATGAGAGAAAGAGCACAAGTTGATGTAATTCACAGGGAAATTGAACAAAACTTTCCAGAACCGGATCGAAAGAGGAA
The DNA here is from genome assembly GCF_040414725.1 of Anabrus simplex. Classification (NCBI taxonomy): domain Eukaryota; kingdom Metazoa; phylum Arthropoda; class Insecta; order Orthoptera; family Tettigoniidae; genus Anabrus; species Anabrus simplex. Next base: position 1,714,054,073 of record NC_090265.1, read on the forward strand.
AAAGGATGATATTTCTCCACATAGTAGACGAATAGTGTCGGCCAAAGAAATATGCGACGTGGTTTCTATGCAAGTAAGAGAGAGATTTTCATTTACTGGCCATTTGGAAGTTTCTGTTTTATTGAATGATGTTCACTTCGAGGCACATTCTACCAAGTTCCCACAGGAATCTTTTAACCACGTCTGTTCATTTTATCCCATGCTTGAAAGAGAAAAACTCAAAACAGAACTTCAAGTTATGTACCGAAGAGAAGATTTCCGGAGTATTAGAGGAGCAATTAATTTGTTTAATTTTCTGAGGAAAAATAGAATGTCAATTGTTTTTAGTGAAGTTCATAAACTTCTCAAAATTATCATTACCAGCCCCATGACAACGGCTGAATCAGAAAGATGTTTCTCCACGTTGAAACGCATAAAATCGTTTCTTAGGAACACAATGAAAAACGAGAGGTTGAACGCTTTGGCAATGATGTCTATAAGCAAAGATATGATACAATCAACTCCAGACTTTGACAAGAAAGTGTTGGACAAATTTGTGAAATTGAAACTCCACATAAATAACTCCTTCTTTCCCAGGATTTGAAAGAAGCCAGTTGTCAAACAATTTATTTTTTAATCATTCACTCCTAAAGTTTTGGGTATATTGTGGGTTTGGCATTTTTATAATACTTAGTCAAACTCGATATTTCAACATACGCACATAGTAAATACATTGAGCCAAGGTCACATTTCATTAAGACATATGGTAGGTAAATTGTTTAAACAATATAAGCAAAGAATGCATGCACAACACACTGATGAAAGTCACTAAAACATTTTAAAATCTGACCTCTGTGGTGCTGCAGTAGGATGACTCAGTCCTGCAGAGACAGGCTTTGAAGAAGTGAACTAAGATACACACTCACAAAGGCAAACAGATTTCATCCAGTAAAAGAAGAGTACTTCCAAACTGCATGGATGGGAATTGACAGTTACTTCCACTGGGAGTCCCCAGACATTCTACGTTTTCCCACTAATTTGATTCAATTATATTTATGCCATACATTTACATTTAACAAAGCCTCTAGAAAATCCTCCGACACATAATTCTACCCAAAATTCTGCAAAATGCATTTTTTTTCTGCTAGGAAATTTAGAATCTATTAAGAAGGCAATGCTGGTAAAAACCTTCTGACCTGTTCATGTTTCCAGAGTTGACACACAGCACTTACGAATTTTATTTAGCTGTGCAGGAGTTCACTAATTAAGTAACAGTCTCCTTTCACCCAAACCTTTTCACCTTTTAAATACTCTGCGCAATTTATCATGTTACTTGCTATTAGAAGTGACACTGCCTCTACTTTAATTGGTCCATTCCTCATTATTGCCCAAACTTTATACATTATCAAAGTGTGGTACTCTGCAGATTACACATTTCCATCCTTTATCACCTCTAACCTTTACACATTCACTCTCAATGTGTTAGAAATGCTTCTCCTTGCTTCCTTGTTGTCCATATTCCCCTGCTACTTTTCACCCAGTTCCTTCATTTTTGACTATTCACAGTTATGTAAATTTATTTCACAAAACATTATGTTCTCTTCTTTTTCAGAAACGAGAGGAGGAACATCAGGAGGATGGACCCTCCAAAAAAGGTGGGTATTTAGTTTAAGCATTTCAAGCTGTGATAATACTACAGAGAATTCCACTAATCAAATACCTTTATATGACTCTCAAAAAGTTTTTTTTTTTTTTTTTGCTTTACATTGGGGACACAGAAAGGTCCTATGGCGATGATAGTATAGTAAAGGGCTAGGATTGGGAAGGAAGCGGCTGTGGCCTTAATTAAGGTACAGCCCCAGCATTTGCCTGGTGTGAAAATGGGAACCCATGGAAAACCATCTTCAGGGCTGTCGACAGTGGGATTCGAATCCACTATCTCCCGAATACTGGATACTGGCCACACTTAAGTGACTGCAGCAATCAAGCTCGGTTTCAAACAGTTGATGAACTTGTAAAATCTTGCATATTTTCAGACTTTAGCTATTTAACTCTATTGATGTCAGTGCTTAAGCTGTATTTATTGAGATATTTAACATTCCTTTCTTGTCTTAAAAGCAAAGGCTGGGGTTATTTCTAAACTCAAGTGGATGCTAATATTTCTCAGAAATGGAGGTGTTCTCCTTAAAAGATATGATCATTATCCCTGTTCTAGAGCTTTAATGAAACTCTCGGTAAAATCTACAGAATGATACACTGAATAGAATGAATATATCATCTTTGGATTACAACATCTTTGCTGTAATAATCAGATCCACTGTAAACCATAGAATATAAATAATATACAACATCATTCAAATCCAACTGAGCTCATGAGAACACAGGTTTTTAATTTGCAAAGACTGGGTCGCATTCTGCAAGTACTCTGAGTGGCCTACTTAACATTTGATAACCTTTAAAAGATTACCGGTAGTTAAATTTCTGTTGTGCTTGGACCAGTCTAAAGTGATAACCTACTAATTTCAGAGAAGAACATCTATGGGGCTTCTTACTGGCTTAGTTCTTTTAGATTCCAGGATCTTCATCATCACAGTTGATATTTCTGTTACTGTATGTCATCCCCACTATGGCAGACTAGTGAATGTGCAAATTGATCATTTTTCAGGAGAGCTAAAAGAAACTTTGACTGCTCATGTAAAATACATTTTTGTATTTACAGTTTTGTTTATTTGTGAAAAGAATATTATTTACCATCATGCTTAAGGGTAGTTTTGTATTTTTTCTTTTCTTAATTTTTAGGGAAGGAAAAGCAGTTTCGTTACTTTGCTTGAGTGAGTTTATAATCAGCGCACTAAGGCATTCACTCTGCACTAAAACTGTTCCTGTTTTACTAATAATGAGCTATTAGGTAGATGCAATTATACTTATGAATAAGACAAATTTGAAGAAAAAAAGGTGTGTGACTAATATTTTTATTAGAACATTTTTACATTATGAATTAAAGGCACTTTCAAGTAGTAACAAAATAATTAAAGTAAATATTTGACAATATTTTTCTACTAAAACACGTTTTTCCAATCTATTCAAAGTAGGATTCCTCTGAAATGTTTGGTTCAGGTAGATGGAGCATCTCTCGCTGTTGCTGATGAGAGAAGCTTTTCATAAAACCCATGGTATGCCTTTGGGATTTGCAGGCCATTGCAAACTTTAGAAGATCCTTCCGTTTGGCATCAGAAATGGGGAATCTTGAAGAGTAAGGTTTCACTGGTTCAGACTTTGATGGATGGCCCTTTCGACGCTTGAAAGTGAACTTTTTGAAGTTGCTTTCTTCATACCCAGTCTTTATCTGAACCATACATGGTTCATCCTTCGTGTAATGAAACCACACCGTTTGTCAGAAGTGCAAAGAAGCATTCTTCCTCCGCTGTAAAATTTGCCTCCTTTGGGTTGAAATCCATGAAGTCATTGTGCACAAATGCAGAAACATTGTAGGGTGCTGGATTTTTGTGTGCATTTCTTATCTGTTGAACTCACCCTTCTGGAGTGCATACTGGGAGTTTTTTTGCTTACATGAATATTTTTGCATGGATAGACACATTCCATCAAACTATGCCCCGATTCAAAATGAATATGATCAATCTGCTGACGTTTTGGGTGTTTTTGTACTGCTTCTATACACACACACACGAAATTAGTGTTATTTTGCTCTCCTCCACAGCTCTCTGACATTATAATTACTGTCTCCGCATTAGTATAATTCATGAGGTAAGCATAAATGCTACTTGAAATTTCCACGCTTCCTCTCTTTCCTTCAGTCTCGTCCCAAATAAAACATTCCGCTGAGGCGTTACCTAAATTGTTAACTGTTAAATTATAATCAGCCAGTTTCCATACATACACAAATGGTCTTGAGCTCCTTTGAGGGTACTCAACACAGCTTGCAAATCAAATTGAAATGCCGACATTGTCTTGTCACTCTTTGCTTTCTCTTTAACAATATATTTCAAATTTCAGGTGGCTTTTTTCCTCTCCACAGGTTCCTTGTATGATTCTCATATTCAGTTAATTTGGCTGTTTTTTTTCTTCTTCATATTTTGAACAAGTTTTGCAGTGATCCTTCTTAGGAACATGGCAGGCAATTTTGTATTCATGGAGAAATCTTCTCTACTTTTCAAATTTTGGACATCTTCTTTCTGATTCAATGAATCTCTCTTTGTACAGGTCATACATTTTTGTGATGTTCAGGTTAGGTTCTAGAAATCTACACTCACTTTTCTTCCAACAGTTGTGTGATTCTACACTCAGGAAGAAAGTATGTGTTCCCTGATGGATTATACGTCTCCCATCTTAAGTTTCTTCTTGGCTTCGTGCATCCCTCACATCTCAGGAAGTAAAATTCCTTGTTCATTGACTTTACATAGTGCTCTCCTGACTAAACCTTCAAAGATGTTTAAAATAGCCAGCAAATATCTCCCGGCACACAGTGACTTTCTCTCCTTCCTTGGTGAGAGTGAAAGTTTCGGAAAAATGATGTCTTGAAGGTCCATCAGTTGTTTCCCCTTTTTGGGACTGTTCCGTGACATGAGGAATGATAAATTGGAATTGTTCAAAAAGTGTTGGCAGGTTCCGGAAATGTTCTGAAAATTTACTCAAACAGGTATGGTTGACTTTGTGTATACACCTCAGAATTTAGTAGGCCTTGGCGCTACTTGTTTTCCTTTCAGGGTTTCATAACTTTATTCCTTGAGATGACTTTAAAATTGAATATTTCTCTTCCACGTGGCTGGATCAGATGTCTTATGTTTCTTTGGTGGTGACTATTGAGAACTTCCTCTGGATAGAGCTTTTCCAGAGGTAGGATTTGTCTCCTCTCCACATTCATTGTTTCTCTGGGTGGGTACTGGATGAGGTGAAATACCATGACTTTGCAATGAAAATATTTTTAGTACCAACAGGTTCTTCGTCATAACCTAAAAATAGAAAATATAACACTAAGGCACATAAAAACCAAACCAAAAAGTCAGTTGAATTTGGTTGTGCCTGTAACAGTAATTTTCACTAGAGTGGCTCAAGTGGCCAGACATTAATAGAAATTGGCTTTACTATTTTATATACATGCATATTCATAAAGTATAAATAAAATTGTGAATTTTTGGTGTTAAAAGAGGAAGAATACAATTTATAAAATGGTTTCTTAAAAGAGAAACAGTATGTCTACTTACCTACAATAAAAACTAGCATAGGACTGACTAGTGAGGACATTGCAGTTGCAGATTCATTTCCGTGCAAGTCTGACACATGGCCAGCATAAGGATCCTTATCTGAGTTATCTCCAAATACAGGTTAAAGTTTGTCACCTTTATAATTTTCATTATTTGTTCTACGAAGCATATCCATCACTAGATCCTCGCTATTGTAACTTACATGTTCCTGCAATATTTATATACATGCATGTTTAATTTTACAGCTTCTGATATTATCTGATTTAAGATAGAAATACAATGTTTTGGAAGTTGGATTTTTGTAACGGAACTAAGAAATTAAATAAATATAATTATAGAAACTTACCAGAATTAAGTTTGATAAACTTGGGCATCAGCTATTTCCTGGTGACTGAACGTAATCATTTGATGCGTTACTACTGCAGAAGGTATTTGATGGATTTTCACATAAAGCAAGTTGTAGAAGTTGTATAAGCAACAAAGTTAAGTCTGGTTCTAGTAATCAACGATTCTGCTATGTAGACCACAATGGCTTTTAATTCTAAATAAACTGCATATAACCTAAACTTGGTAGCAATCCTCACGCATCCAGAAATAAAGGGCAGAAGCAGTGTATTGTTCCACAGCACACCTGGCACTTTTGTTACTCTGCCACAGTGAATGTTCCAAACTCAAATACGGTGACTACGGCAAACTAACAACAATGCAGATTCGCTACTTTTGCATAGTGGAAAATACTAACAACGCAGATTAGTGAATTCAACACAGTTGATTGTGGCCATACAGAATAAGATACAGGTACAATACTTTGCTAGAGGGTAGATCATATACCAATAGTTAAATTTAGACCTTAAATGCATATTCGCTATTTTTTCACTTTCGCTAGTTTGCCAGAACAGGGACGATGTGGTAACTGCTGTAGAGAAGATTTTAGCCGGGCTGAGTGGCTCAGACGGTTAAGGCGCTGGCCTTCTAGCCCCAACTTGGCAGGTTCAATCCTGGCTCAGTCCGGTGGTATTTGAAGGTGCTCAAATACGACAGCCTCGTGTCGGTAGATTTACTGGCACGTAAAAGAACTCCTGTGGGACTAAATTCCGGCACCTCGACGTCTCCGAAGACCGTAAAAGTAGTTAGTGGGACGTAAAGCAAATAACATTATTATTATTATTCTTAGAAGATTTTAAACCGGGTGGTAAAACTGCAATCTTCCCTCTACTCTATTTATGATTTCATCAGAGGTTGAAATATCTTTTGTTATAAAGCTGAACAAATCAAGTAAATTCCATCGCCAGTTCTGTTCTACCTAAAGTGATGCTGGTATGTGTGTTTAATCAATTGATGGGCAATTCAACTGTTTTATACTAACTAATATTGAAGTCCAATTATTTAAACATATTACTCCAATTACTCACTTCACTCAGCACCTCATCAATCAATCCCATAGCCAAGAGTTTTAAAATGGTTATTGATATTGGGGATGCAGTCATTTAATTGTCGACTGGTATTGTATATATTAGTATGTAACTAGTATCATAGTGTCTGTCGGAACCTAGATATTTCCTACAAAATTACAGAATGTTTTCTAGATTTTTGTTGTTTATTGCAGATGTACTTAACTCCTAGAATTGTGTTTTTGATCACATCACATCAAAAATTCAAAGAAAAGAATTATAAACCAAGAAGGTACGCAAATGGTAAAATTAATAACTTTAAAAAAGTGGACCTTCCTACTTTTCTTATGATGATCATCATCACCATCAATGTACAGTTCCAGTTTCTCGGGTAATGTTAATGAGCCTCTTCCACTTCTTTCTGTCCATATACAACTTGTCATGGAGAACATCATCCACTGTTCATCCTCTGGTAACTAGATCAACCTTGATCATGTCCATTCATTGGGATTTAGGTCTTCCTGCATGTCTTTTCCCATCCACCTGTCTTTCCAAATTTATTAGCTGGTTCTTGTAGACTCCATCCTCATCACATGCCCGTACCACTGTAGTCTGGATGTGCCAATTCGGTCTAATAGGGATGTCTTTATTCCGGCTTCGTTCCTCACCTCTTCAATTCTTAACTTGTACATCTTGGTCTTCTGGATGGTGGATCTAAGAAATCTCATCTCTGATGCTTGCAGTCTTGATGAATCTCTTTTTGTGAGGGTGCACACTTCAATAACATAGGTCAATATTGGTATGAAATAGCTGTTACACATCATCAGTGTGGTTGGTTTTTGAATCATGTCATCCCATAAAAGTCTTCTTACTTGTTGGTAGAATTCTGATCCCTTTTGTACTCTGTTTGTAATTTCCTTTCATGACCAAATTATTACTGGAGATTATACTTCCAAGGTAAAGAAAACAATCCACTCACTATAGCTGGTGGTCTCCTAGTTTTACACTTGATAGACGCCCTTCTGTGTTGACTGCCATCACTACTGTCTTTGTCTCGTTGATGTTCCGATTATATTCCTGGAAATGGGATTTCCACACATTGAGTCTGGTCTGCATTTCCTCTTCTGTTTCACCCCAAATCATGGTATCGTCAGCAAAGGCCACTTCATTCAGTTCACCTAACTTTTCCTTGACGTTCTTCATTATATTGTCCATAACAGTGATGAACAGTAGTGGGGACAGTGCACTTCCTCGTTGAACTCAACTCTTGGTCTCAAACCATGATGATCGATTTCCCCAATTTGTACACAGCTTTATATAACTTTTCTTATAAATCCATAAAAGAAGCTTTCTATCATCATAACACTCCTATGTCAGCATTTCATAAAGAACATAAAACATATAGAAAAGCAAACATTACTGGAAAACTCAAAATATAAATTCATCTTTTGATGTCCAAAATCAATGTTGGATATCCTGAAAATTGGATTTGCTACTATTTTTGACTTGTTGGCAGCAGCAGCAGCTGCAACTTGTATCCAAGTAAACATACTGTTTTAAGAGGAAGAACACCGGGGAAATCATCCTCTACTAACACTAATGAGAGGGGAAAAAATAGAGTGTATCCAAAACTTTGAAAAATGAAGGTATCAGCCAAGGAAAGGCAAGGACTACTTAGGGCATGAAAATGAAAGACTCTATAGGCCTCAAATACTCTAAAACTGTCAGGGTCAAAAGAAAAAAATAACAGTTGACCAAGGGAGGTCGGATAGGATAGATGAAAGTGAGGAGCTTGACACAAGTAAGTGGAAGCAATGTCAACCCACGCTTCCAAGTTAAGAGCACCTGGGGCCCTATTAGTTGCCTCTTATGATCAGCAGGGGATACAGTGGGTGTTATTCAGCTGCCCCTACCCACAGGGGATAGTTTTCTTCATAATCACCTTATCAGCAAATATGAGGTCAGTTGTTGAGCTGTTGCTTCTTCGAGCTGTAGTTTGCTTATAGCTCTCAATTTGTGTTCTATGATCTTCCCTATACTCGTAATGTGCTTGGCTCTGATTCATGAACTGAATTAACATTTTTATACAGATTCTTAGACCTTTGTCCCACATCATATTTGGTCGTTATTTTTTTTCATTCTCTTTATCCTTAGTTGCTCATAGGTATTTCTCTTAATTTTCATTACTTGATTGATTAATTATGGCCATTCCTACAGTTCTTGGCCATTCCTACAGTTCTTGTTGAGCTTCTGTGTGAATTCAGCCCAGGTATTCCCTCCCTCTGATTTATGCTGATTTTTAAAGTTCCTAGAAGCTGACTGTGTTCTATTTTGTTACCCTGACGTTCTGGTCCACAGATCAAGTTAGTGTGCTGCATCAACATGATCATACAAACTATGGGAGAATCAGGGCCTGTTGGGATTGTACATTATCTTACTGCAAAATTTGTTCACACATTGGAGGAAATGAAGCCACATTGAAAATGACACATTATCAGTGGGTCGAGAAATGATGAACTGGGGTGACTTACAGAACAGCCCCATCACATAGTACCAATGAGCACTAGGTCAGACATACATGTGCATGGCAATTGCAGACTGAACAGCCATATCAAACACCCTCACTCAGGATTTCAAGCACATTGAACTGTGCCCTCACTCATGGCTTGCCACTGACTGCAGCAGTGGGGTATCTTTTACTGCGACTAACTTTAGATTCTCACCACAGGCCCCTGCAGCTGGCATGGTGTGAGTAACATTAGGTCTATCCCGACGAATGCCAGTTCTGCTTGCAGCACCACGATGGTAGCATCTGAGTCTGGTGGCACTGTGGCACATTTGTGGCCAAGTCCTATGTTATGCACAAGCACTTGGGGTTATCAAATACCAGTGTTGCTTGAACCAAGTCCTCATCACTGGTCTGTGTACCAGCATGAATTGGAGGCTGCTGTTGTATGATCAGCCTGGGGCCAGTACCAAGAGAACACATCATCTGGCCACCCTGTCAAATAGCTCCTTGCCCCCTGCCTGTCATAAGAGGTGACTAAACTTGGGAAGACGGGTCGGCGATCTTAGCTGAGACCTGGCATGGCTTCCACTTACTTGTGCTAGGATCCTCACTTCCATCTATGTTTTCCAACCTCCCTTGGTCAACTCTTGTTATTTTCTGACCCCAACGGTAGAGCATGCAAGGCCTAGGGAGTTCATTTTCATGCCCTCCATGATTCTTGTCTGTTTTTTCAGTGATGATTTTGTATTTTGAATTATCAATCTCCTTCCGTTTTTCCCCTCTCATTATTTTAAAAAGGGGATGTTTGCCCATTTGTTCTTCCTCTTAAAACAATAATCACTACCACCACAACTACTTGTACATTTACTGGACCTCTCATCCATCGAAAACATACGTTCACTGACTGGATGATGACACCTGTCACAGAGATCCATTGGGCACAATGGATGAACATTGGGCACACATTGAAGATATCTCCCACTCAGTGCCTCGTCACGTCGTAGACCATGTTCTGTATGCTGTACTGAATTGTGATGCCTCACATCCTTCTCGGTGTTGCAGTGTATTTGTTTTTTCATACCTCATCTCTGACACATTTATTATAAATGTGAGGCCTTCCATTTTCCCAATTACCTCCTTCTTTATCGCTCCCTCATGTTATACCACCACCTGTTGTAGGAAATGATGTTGGAGAGTAGCAATGGATATAACAAACAGTACTGTGTGGATTACTTGACCAAGGTTTTATCCCTAATTTTCCCAATGGTGGCTTCATTGGATACGATCCCAGGAGGCATTTTAGGATTGTAGCATTGTCTCAGAATACTTCCACGACATAAAGAGAGTTAGCTACAAGTGTGGTGTCAGTGTGGCCAGTATAAAGGGAATTATTCAGGAGCACAAATAGACTGGTTCAGTTTCACCAAAGAGAAATGGAAACTGTGAAAGGTTAAAAGAAACTACTCCAAATGATGAACCCGAGGCTCACTGCTCTGGCCCCCCTGTGGGTGGGAGCAGTAGAATAACGCCCACCGTATCCCCTGCCTGTCGTAAGAGGCGACTAAAAGGGGCCTCAAGTGCTCTGAACTTTGGAGCGTGGGTTGGCAACCACGGGGCCCACAGCTGAGTCCTGGCATTGCTTCCACTTACTTGTGCCAGGCTCCTCACTTTCATCTATCCTATCCGACCTCCCTTGGTCAACTCTTGTTCTTTTCCGACCCCGACGCTATTAGGTTTTCGAGGGCTAGGGAGTCTTTCATTTTCATGCCCTTCATGGCCCTTGTCCTCCTTTGGCCGATATCTTCATTTTTCGAAGTGTCGGATCCCTTCCATATTTTCCCTCTGATTAGTGTTATATAGAGGATGGTTGCCCAGTTGTACTTCCTGTTAAAACAATAATCACCACCACCACATCACTGCTCTGGATTTGGCTCACGAACTGGGAGGAAGGGGAGTGAAATTGCATGTTTCTAATATTCATCATAGACTTGTGTCAGGAGGGAGGAAAGCCTGAAAACCTGTAAAGATACATCTTCCTGCAGTAAACATCTCTTATACTTTATGGGTTCATGATGATGAACTTAGGTATAAGTGCTCAAAGCATATGGAATCTATATCAAGTCTTTTAAAATCAGAAGGACCAAAAACAAAATGCGTGTGTTATTGTTGTCATCATCATCATCATCATCATCATCATCATTTCCCTTTATCCAGCTGTAGCCGGGTAGGGGCAAATATGGTTCCTCTCCACTTTCTTCGGTCTTTCCACCACTCCTCCTCCAACACTGTGTCCCAGTCCAGGTTTCTTTCTATAATGCTGCGTTGGATGGTATCCTTCCATCTCAATCGTGGTCGTCCACGGCCTCTCCTTCCTTGGATTTGCATTTCCATCACCTTTTTTGGCATTCTTTCGTCGCTCATTCGCTTTATGTGCCCAAACCATCTTAGTCAGCTTTTCTCTATTCTATCATTCATTTTTTCCACTCCAATTTCTTCCTGGATTTTCTCATTCCTTATTTTGTCTTGTCTACTCTTCTGTATCATACTCCTCAAGAATTTCATTTCGGCTGCCTGTATTCGACTCTCATCCTTCTTTGTCATTGTCCAAGTTTCTGCTCCGTAAGTTGTTATGGGTACGTAATACATCTTGTACATAGTATCCTTTGCTTCCATTGGCACATCTTTGTCCCATAACATATTTCTTACACTATGATAGAAACAACTTCCAGCTTGAATCCTTTTACTAATCTCAGCATCCAGTCGAGCATTCTCCATTAATTCACTCCCCAGGTATTTAAACGTTTCCACTACTTCCAGGGGCTTGTCTGCAAGTCTAATCTGACCTTTCCCTTCTTTCTCCCCTCTCGTCATAACAAGAGTTTTACTCTTTTCTACACTTATTTTCAATCCACATTCTTCAATCTTCCCATTCACCACATTCAACTGTTCTTGAACCTTCCTGTCATCTTCTCCCCAAATCACAATATCATCTGCAAATAACATCGTGTTCATTTCTCTTCCTCCATATGCTGCTTTTGCTGTTCTCATGATGTCATCCATTACTATTGTAAACAGGATTGGTGATAGAACACTTCCCTGTCTCAGCCCACTAGTTATTTTGAACCAACTTGTCCTGCCAACTTGTGTTTGCACGCAACTACAACATTCCTTATACAATGCCATGATCATTTTTATTAATCCCTGTCCAATTCCTTTTTGCACCAGACTGTCCCAAACTTTCGTCCTAGGGACACTGTCATATGCCTTTTCAATATCAATGAATGTCATTGCCATATCATTCCCGTACTCCCAATGCTTTTCCATTAGTTGTCTCATAATGAAAATGGGCTCTATTGTTGATCTTCCACTTCTGAAACCAAACTGATTTTCCTGTATCTGCTTCTCAACCCTCAACCTTATTCTACTTTCCAGTATTCTTTCCATTATCTTAGCAACATGGGATATTAGAGTAATTCCCCTGTAGTTCTTCAAAACCTTCTTATCACCTTTCTTGAAAATTGGGATGATTATTCCTTTTTGCCAATCCTCAGGGACCTCCTTATTCTCCCAGACATTCCTGAGAACCCGATATGTCCACTGCAGGCCTACAGCTCCAGCTGTGTTTATCATCTCCACTGAAATTTCATCTATTCCAGCAGTTTTTCCATTCTTCATCTTTCTAACTGCCATTTCAATTTCATTCATTGTAATTTCTTTATCCATTTCTTCGTCAACTAATTGTCTTTCCTGGTCGTCCATTGAATGACTGTCATCCGTTCTTATGTTCAGCAGCTTCTGAAAATACTCTCTCCATCTATTTCTTATTTCTTCTGGCTTTGTTAAAATTATGCCACCTTCATCCTTCACAAATCTGGTGTTTACTTGATCTCTCTTTTTGTTTCTTAAGATACCATACAGTAATTTCTTGCTGCCCTGCGTATCATCTCTCAATTTCTGTGTGAATAAGGCCCAGCTTTTCCTCTTTTCTTCCTCCACTACTTTCTTGGCCAAATTCTTTGCCTCCACATATTTTCTTCTACTTTCTTCAGTCTTAGATGTTTTCCATGCCTTCCATGCCATTTTCTTTTCCTTCACTTTAATCTTTACCCTATCATTCCACCAGTGTGTTTCTTTGTCTTTCACATTTCCCGATGTTCTACCACACACCTTTTCTGCACATCCAACTAGTGCTTCCTTAAATCTTTTCCATTCCTCTTCAACATTCCCCACCTCTGTCCTGGGTACCAAGGGTATTATTTCCCTTTGAAATTCTTCTTGTACGCTTTTCTCCTTCAACTTCCATACTTTAATTCTTTTCTCTCTTCTTAATTGGGGTTTTTCAATCTTTCCAACTTTCAATTTTCCTATCACAACTCTGTGATCTCCACCAAAGGCTTCTTCAGGCATGGCTGTTACATCTACAAGGTTCTTCCGGTGTTCTTTCTCTACGATTATATATTGTTATTGTTATTGTTGTGTTCCAGTTAATTGTTCAGTAAGATCTTTCTCATTATCTGACATATGTCTTGTGAAAGTTCAAATGACTGCCATGTTAAGATATAAAAATAATTAAAATTATATTTACTGTAGAATAAGTGTTTAATTAATTTTTTGTGTTTGTTGCAGGGCGAGATGCATCCACCTCAGTGGAGTAAGTACCAGCAATATAAGGAACTTGACTGCTTCTAGTCTTCTAGAGTTAGCACCTTGGAATATTTTTTACATTTATATAATTTTCTTGAATTTTGAGTAGTAGCTTTTCAAATTTCATAAATGCTGACATCAAGGTATGTTTTATATCTTGTTGTTTCTATTTTTGTTTTTTTCAGTTCTGTTAATAATTTAAAAAGTAAATTGTTGCAAGGTGTACAGTGTTCTGTGGTAAAACATGATCATTTACCTTGGAACACAGGAAATGTAAATGGGAAGTAGATGTAAATAAATATGTGAAATTAATTTGGAAAACATTCATAGTGTACTTAAGGGTCAGTGTATAGGATCATGCTTTCCCCATAATTTCCCCTACTTCATAGATGTCAAAGCTTTGTCCTGGATGATGACAAGCTATGAATGTACAGTACTAACTGATTATAGGAAGACTTCAGAGAAAATAAAGAGGCAGTCCACCAACAAGGGAGCTTTACACATATAATAAATTTCCTCAAAAATTGTAGGGAGGTTTCCTTATTGGTCTACCCTAAGAGAGTAACAGAACTAATCAACACAGGAATTTTACCACAGAATATTCTAAGAATAAAATGAACTCAAGAAAACTTAAACAATGGAGGATTATGGATCTCAGTCACTCTGATTGCTGCAATAATTTTAACAAGTCTGCCAACCACAATCTCCCTTATTTCCATTGGAGCTACAGTACTGTCTTGCCTGGTGTTTGGAGATCATATAATCCATTTTTTCTTGCAGTCCCAAATTCATACCGGTGGTACAGTACAGAAGAGAGGATAAAGAATACTGTACTACAATTAGTTGCCCTGCTTTAACTTGTAGATGTAAGCATTCTTATGGACAGGTCGATGAATCCCCTCATCAGTTCCTCTTCAGCTATTACTGTATTTCTTTACATATCTGAGCATAATTCTTTTGCTGGAACAGGGAAACTTGTAAATAGTTTTTCTGGTCAAACTATTGTTATTATTGCATACTAACGTACATACATTAGATGAAGTTAAAAGGAAAATTCGCACCTATTGCTTACAGTTGTGCGTATAGTTACTCTTTGCTATATGTAACTTTTTGATGATGATAATAATAATTAAAATCAGAAATAATAAAATTATATAAATAAAATTACTCAAAAACTTAATAAAATTAATAAGCATAATTAACCGAAATGTCCGTAGTATGGGCGCCAGAGTTCACCAGAATGGATCCCTCGAATTTAGATAAGAGCATGATAAACTGTATATCCCAGGGCATGTACATAATGCTGCGTACTGGTACATCTGCTGCAGGCCTTACCTAACCTCCTGAAAACGACTAATTAGGTAGGAACTGCACCTAGGTTCATCAATAACACTGATTCTAAAATAGCTACCTATATTCTTAACAAATTCCGTGCATGAGCACCTCATCAACATACAACATTATACATATAATACACACATAAAATATTGCTGGAAGACTCCATATTTACAACAACAATAATAATAATGAAAACAGTGGGAAAACGAAAGCGAGAACTAAGCTAACATTTGTAGCTGGTCCGATGAACAATGTACATGTATGAAGATAAATACCCTTCACTGTCTCTATATCAATTCGACTTACCGATTCTCATAATCGGCAGTTATCACATCACACAGATACTGTACCTTGTACTACTGTGTTCGCATATTTTAACACTTGTAAAGATATATACACACGTCTGTCGATCCTCAACATATAAATTTATGGAAAGTCTGAGATAGCTTTCACCAACATATAATGCTAGGCCACCACAAGTGCTACAATACTTAATGCGCAAGCACTCTCCACAATCAGCTACTTTCCACGAACATAACAAGACTACGCTCCACGAACGTTTGAAGTCCAGTCCATTGCAGCCGTGTCACTCCAGTACCGTGTATCAGCACTACTTCCTTCCCGTACAGTGCCAGTTGTAGTTGTAGTTATCTTCCTTCTCGTTCCTTTACAATCACCTCTACAATCACCCTTACAATGTTTCTTACAATGTCCTTGGTTGCTGCCGTATCATCAACCTTTATAGACATCAACATCCCCCTCCTCTCAGATGATATGTCTGGATTGGTGCTTGCCAGCCAATCATGAGTGAACCTCTTCTCAAGACCAAGCCCTGCACTACTTCTTCCTCCCAAGACAATAACAAACACTCGGGAGTTTTACATGAATCACCAAATTTCCCTGGTACAACAACAAGCTCATCACATCAGGCTGGGATATATACATGACTCATGAATTTCCCGACACAAGTACATCACAACAAGCACTGGGGCAGCCATATGACTCATTCAAATTACCAGAGTTATTTAAAGCAATGTTTTCCCACTCATGCAAAACAAATTACTCATATCTACATATGTGGATATCTTCCAGCTTACCAATATAAATGGCAAAATATATAAATGAAATACTGATAATAATAATAATAAAAATAGAATACTGACAATAATATCTCTAACTTCTACATATAATTCTGGGGTGTGATATATGTACTATCACATAACGCCCCCTTGGTGAATCGATGATATCACATATTATGATTCACCATAAAACAGAACTTCATCCATAACCTTATAATGGCATAACTGAACACATAATTTACTGTAATAATGATATATACATTGCGTCTACTGCATTGTATTTGCACACACGAAATACAATTTGTCCAAACAATAATAATAATAATAATATGGCTATATACACACAACTCTGATTGTTTCATATAGCATTGAACACAATCCCTTCTTTGCTACTGTACACATACATTAAAATTGATAATATATACATCCAAGGTGCAGATCCTATCTCTTATATCTGCGAAGGCTATAAATATTAAATGTCCCAAGGACCTTATTTTCAGCGGTTAGGAGCCTATAAGCACACTTGCCTATTCTGCTGTCCACAGTATACGGACCCTGATACAATTGAAAAAACTTATGCATAGTTTTCTGATCGGCATTCGACAAATGAGGAACTCTGAGAAGCACCTCGTCACCCACCTCAAACTCGTCCTGTACTTTCCCCTTTTGCTGGCGAATTCTCCTATTACCTGCCTTAATTAAATTATCCCTAGCCAGCTGGATACAGATATCCCTGGGTACCGCCTCTCCTGTAGCTAAACCTAGTATTCTAGCGAGTTCGTTGGTAGGCTTCCTACCTAATTGAACCTCAATCGGAGAATGTCCAGTACTGTCGTGCTTAGTGACGTTAAACCACTGCTCAATATCGTCCAGGCGATTAAACCATGAGCTGTGTTTCTCGCTCACATACGACCTGAACATCCTGCCGAGTTCTCTCATGACCCTTTCAGACATATTACCTTGCGGATATCATATCGACGAATAAATATGCTGGATCCCAATTTCCGCCAATTTGGTTCTCCAGATTTTTGAGGAAAATTGTGATCCATGGTCTGATAGTATTCTGAGTGGCTTACCAAACTCAGGCACATACTTGTCAATGATCTGATTGACACACCCTCTCCCTGTAGCTTTCCTCAGGGGATACAACTTGACGTATTTGCTGAAGGCATCTATTACGACAAATATAAACTGGTATCCATACCGAGAAGACACTAACGGTCCATACAGATCCACGCATACAAGCTCTCCAGGCACCTGCGTCAAAACTACCTGTCTAGGACCCTCTAAATGCCTGTTGGGGTGCTTGCAGCGCTGACACAAGTCACAAGTCGCTAGAATTTTCCTAACGTCCCTTCCCATGTTCTTCCAAATTAAATTGTACTGAAGAGCACATAAAACCTTGTCCAGACCGAAATGGCCCAACTCCTTGTGATAAAACCAAACAATGTCTTCTGTCAAAGACTTGGGGACTATCACACACCACACATCGTTATAACACTTCTTAGCCAGTAAATCACCTTGTAATCGGTACCACGTGTTACCTTTCTGAATCTGAGTATCAGGCTCACTAGCCTCCAATTCACCAATTATCTGAATGAGGTCAACCTCCTTCCTCTGTTCAATGTTAATCTTAAGCAAACGTAACTTCTCCTCCTTACGATCATAAAATTTTACAGTACATACTAAAATGCCTCCTGACTGTTCGGCGACAATGTCTTCACGAGATACCTGAGGGTTTCTACTCAAGAAATCTGCTAAGACATTGTCTGCCCCTTTGACATGAGATATGTCAAAGTCGTACTCTTGTAAGGCCAGAATCCAACGAGACATACGATTAGACGTTAACTTACACGTCTGCATAAAAATCAGAGCATTGTGATCCGTCATAATCTTAAATTTAGTTCCTAACACATACGTTCTAAATTTACCCAAGGAGTACACAATGGCAAGCAACTCTAATTCGGTAACAGTATACCTCTTCTCAGCTAAACTAAGTCCCCTACTAGCTAGAGACACAATCCCAAGGTTACCCTCATCATCCTCTTGAAATAACACCCCCGCAATCCCCTTATCGCTAGCATCAGTCATAACTAAGTATGCACGGTCTGATCTAGGGTATTTTAGCATGACAGCTTCTCGAAAACCTAACTTAAGTTGTGTGAAAGCTGTATCATGCTCCGGACCCCAGTTCCACCTAGCATTACTCTTAAGGAGTTCCCTAAATGGCTCTACAAGAAATGAATATCTAATTACAAATCTCCTAAAATAATTGCAAACTCCCAAAAAGGACCAAAGTTGTCTGACGTTACGTGGTGTCCTGGTGTTGAAAATGTGTTCTAATTTCGTCTGTTCTGGAGTTACACCATGCTGCATGATAGTATGACCTAGAAATGTTATATGTTGTGCACAAAATGTAGATTTATTCAATTTCAAGGTGAAACCCCCATCCCTCAACTTACGAAAAACAATCCCTAAATGTCTCATGTGTTCCTCGAATGTATGTGACGCAACGACCAGGTCATCAATATAACTGGTGGTGAAATCCTCCGTTTCATGTCCCAACACAATGTCTAAAGCCCTGATAAGTGCGGCAGATGATGTTTTTGTGCCAAAAGGGACGCGTGTGAACTGAAATAACTTATTCTTATAAAGAAATGCGGTGAACTGCCGATCTTCCTTCCTTAAGGGAACTTGCCAGAAACTAGAGCTTAAATCTACCGCCGTGAGCCATTTCCTACCATCGAAACGTTGGATTAGGTCTTCGGTAGTCTCAGGTAGTTGTTGATCGGGTGCAATGCGTCTGTTCATCTGTCTGGCATCCAAGCACACACGAACACTCCCATCCTTCTTGGCTACAACCACTAAAGGGTTCACATATTGACTACTTGAAGGTTCAATGATCCCATCCTCCAACATTTTCGATATAACCTCATCTACAGCCCTGGCATGAACATGTGGAATAGGGTACCGCGGTCCCACAAAACTCGAGCGATCAGTGATGTCAAACTTATGTTCATAAAGGTGAGTTTTTCCAGGCTTACCACTAAAAACGTCGCTATACTCTACTAACAAAGAAAATAAGCAATCCTTCTGCTCCTGTACTAAATTCGTTCTATCCACAGCCTTGAGGAACTGGTACTCCTGACCAGTCTCCACAGACATGTGACACAGATTTACCTGTGACTCTCTATCACAAACTTCATTTACTTCAACATCGTAAGCCACCTGGATACAACTCAACTCATGAACAAAAATTCCCTCATCGATCTTGTACTCCAATTTCATCAAATCACGAGAACTACCCCAAAAGAATCGAACCGTCGCACTATCATAATCCAACTTAACACCTTGACTACCCAACCAATCAGCCCCAAAAATCACCGGATATACTAAATTAGGCACTAATAAACATACCTGAAAAACAGTCTCATTGCCTATCTTAACTGGAATAGCCACTTGACTCTTAATTCTATGTGATTTGCTGCCTACCGCAGACAAGATGAAAGTGTTACTAACAGGAATTTCCTCTATGACATGTCCTTTCCTCTTGGCATCATCATAAAACTTAAGATTAATACAAGACTTCTCACTACCTGAATCTAATAAAGCCTTGACCTTATTCTCCCAAATCTCAACTTCAATCACAGGCGTAATCATAATAGCTTCAGATTCCTCCTGATCACAAAACACTTGGTCATTCAATAATTCCTCTTTCACGTCTAAATCATAACTTACCTGTTTCATCACGTGAATAGGAATTTCGGTATCGGACTGCTTATCTGACCCAACTAAGAAATCCGATTCCGGTTTAAATTACTTGACGTGGACTGTTCTCTATTATCATGTCTCTGCACTTGATCTGGAGGTCTTTGATCCGTACGCCCCCTACTTTCTGATTCCCCTTGATTAGGTCTTCTGCCAAAATATTCCTGGTGATTACCTCCCTGATTAGACTGTCTGTTTCCCTTTCTGGAATTACCACCCTGATTCCCTTGCCTAGAATGACTGAAATTCTGATTATTCCTATCTCCCGCTACCTGATTACCTTGTCTCCCATTATCCCCGTAATTTCTACCTTCACTTTGCCTAGTCCTCCCCTGCCCTTCCAAAGCATCAAACCTCTCTAACAGCTGCTCTAATTCTTTAATCGTAACAATATTCTGCATACATGCAGCTAATCCGACCTTCTCAGGAAAATGCCTCAACATCTGACGGACTGTATCTCTCTCCGATGCTAGACCTTCAATATTCTGGCTGATCAGAACATGCGCTAAGAAATACTCCGTCATAGATTCACCTTCCTGAGGTTTATACTTGCCAAATAGCATGCGATCTCTTTCCCTTCCCTGAATAGCTTCACTCCAAAATTTAGAACTAAATTTCTCCCTAAATTCCTCTAAAGTCGAAATACCCTGTCTATAAACTTGAAACCAAGATCTAGCTTCTCCAACAAATGCAACATCCAACAGCTCATCAACCATACTCCAATCAATCAAACCATCGTCAAGATTCTTAGAAAACCGTTTCTCCACCGTTTTCAAGAATTCCATCGGATTAAACTGCCGACCATTAAACTTGGGTAATTCAGAGTCCTTCGTACAAGATACGTACCTATTACATATATTGCTACCTACTTGGATTTGACTGATCTCCTGCCTTAACTTTACATGACATGCTTTAATTCCTTCTTCAACTACCATTCTGGCATTTCCTTCTACTGACTTGAGGTCTTTCTCCAATTTCTCAGTCTTTTCATCTATTCGCTTCGCTAAAACATTCTGGCTGGTTTTAATTCTATCTATTTCTTCGACTTTATCTTCCACTATATTTATTCTTTTATCACATTCCTTGCTGTTTTCAACAAATTCCTTCCTAACTACATTAAATCGGCATTCGATTTTCTCAGTCAATTCCAAGCGTTGAGATTCTACCTTATTATTGACTTCCTGAATTTCCCTGCTTTGATGGTCAAACTTCTGGTTTAATTCATCTATTCTACCATTCACAGCACTACTTAAACTATCAATTTTACTAGATAATTCAACACTCACTGAATTTAATTCCTTACTCTGATTCTCAATCTTACTGGACAGTTCCGTACTAACTGAATTTAATTCACTATTAATACTGTATATTTCATTACTTAAAAAACTCAATTCACTCTTCAACTCTTTACTCTGACTATCAATCTTGCTAGACAATTCAACCTTATTATTATCAATTTTAATGGACAATTCATCACTCTTACTATTAGAAACAACACTCTGATTATCGATTTTACTGTTAACAGCATTTAATTCAACACTCAATGAATTTAATTCATTACTCTGACTATCCATCTTACTGTACAATTCACCCTTCAACTCTTCGTTCTTACTAAGCAGCAACTGAAGCATACTACGAATGGAAGCCTCCTCTTGATCCCCTACATTCTGAATTTGAGATGGGTTACTCGGTTCCTCACCCATCGTTGCCAATAGATCCTTCCTACTATCAGTCATTTCGCTACCCTCACTTAAATTCGATAGACTCAATGTGGTGGAATTCTTTTGACTTCTCTTATCCTGATTCATAGTACCAACAACTTTAACAACCTCTCTACCTCTCAATTTTATAATACTCGACTCGCTACAACATTTCTTCATACTCCAACTTACAATCACGTACATATAAAACACTTCACTGACATAGTTTGCAGAATTCCAACCACACCTGACAAGTGCGCCTATGCTTATAAGCCTAACAGATGTACCAATCATTCAGCCACACGTTGGGAAGCCAATTGTAACTTTTTGATGATGATAATAATAATTAAAATCAGAAATAATAAAATTATATAAATAAAATTACTCAAAAACTTAATAAAATTAATAAGCATAATTAACCGAAATGTCCGTAGTATGGGCGCCAGAGTTCACCAGAATGGATCCCTCGAATTTAGATAAGAGCATGATAAACTGTATATCCCAGGGCGTGTACATAATGCTGCGTACTGGTACATCTGCTGCAGGCCTTACCTAACCTCCTGAAAACGACTAATTAGGTAGGAACTGCACCTAGGTTCATCAATAACACTGATTCTAAAATAGCTACCTATATTCTTAACAAATTCCGTGCATGAGCACCTCATCAACATACAACATTATACATATAATACACACATAAAATATTGCTGGAAGACTCCATATTTACAACAACAATAATAATAATGAAAACAGTGGGAAAATGAAAGCGAGAACTAAGCTACCATTTGTAGATGGTCCGATGAACAATGTACATGTATGAAGATAAATACCCTTCACTGTCTCTATATCAATTCGACTTACCGATTCTCATAATCGGCAGTTATCACATCACACAGATACTGTACCTTGTACTACTGTGTTCGCATATTTTAACACTTGTAAAGATATATACACACGTCTGTCGATCCTCAACATATAAATTTATGGAAAGTCTGAGATAGCTTTCACCAACATATAATGCTAGGCCGCCACAAGTGCTACAATACTTAATGCGCAAGCACTCTCCACAATCAGCTACTTTCCACAAACATAACAAGACTACGCTCCACGAACGTTTGAAGTCCAGTCCATTGCAGCCGTGTCACTCCAGTACCGTGTATCAGCACTACTTCCTTCCCGTACAGTGCCAGTTGTAGTTGTAGTTATCTTCCTTCTCGTTCCTTTACAATCACCTCTACAATCACCCTTACAATGTTTCTTACAATGTCCTTGGTTGCTGCCGTATCATCAACCTTTATAGACATCAACATCCCCCTCCTCTCAGATGATACGTCTGGATTGGTGCTTGCCAGCCAATCATGAGTGAACCTCTTCTCAAGACCAAGCCCTGCACTACTTCTTCCTCCCAAGACAATAACAAACACTCGGGAGTTTTACAGGAATCACCAAATTTCCCTGGTACAACAACAAGCTCATCACATCAGGCTGGGATATATACATGACTCATGAATTTCCCGACACAAGTACATCACAACAAGCACTGGGGCAGCCATATGACTCATTCAAATTACCAGAGTTATTTAAAGCAATGTTTTCCCACTCATGCAAAACAAATTACTCATACCTACATATGTGGATATCTTCCAGCTTACCAATATAAATGGCAAAATATATAAATGAAATACTGATGATAATAATAATAATAAAAATAGAATACTGACAATAATATCTCTAACTTCTACATATAATTCTGGGGTGTGATATATGTACTATCACATATAGTCCACTATCGATCTTTCTCGTTTAGGACACATGGTTATATGGTATTAGTCACAGTGGTTTTTACACAGTGCACACACACATTCATTGTTTAATTCATGAAACTTTTTGTTTTTACAAATGTTATGGCAAAAACCATGAATTGCCAATTCCTAAGTTCTTGATTTTCTTTTATCCATCTCCCGTCGATCATTGCATCTGTGCCACAGAAGTCCAGAGGGATTTCTTCGTGCTTCTTCTCTCTTGTCTGGATCAGTTTTGTCGCTTGCTCAGTAGATGGCAGGGATGTTCGTAATGTAAATCCCGGATGTAGAAGGTTTCTCTTGCCAATTCGTAAACAAGCCTGGAAGGTATTGTTCTTGCCACTCCCGAGTGCTCTTTTCAGATATCGGGCCTTTACTTTCTCCATTAGCTGCCTCTGTGGATCCGTGGTAGAGTGTCGGCCTCCGGATCCCAAGATAGCGGGTTCAAACCCGGCAGAGGTAGTCGGATTTTTGAAGGGTGGAAAAAAGTCCATTCAATACCCCATGTCATACGATGTCGGCATGTAAAAGATCTCTGGTGATACATTTGGTATTTACCCAACAAAATTCATTAAATCTCAGCCATAGACGCCCAAGAGAAATCCGGTTTACTCGGTCTGCCATCTAGTGGGCCTAGAGTAAAACAGAACATCGAAATTTACGAGCAGACAGCCAGATGGCGTCAAATCGAAATGCCTGCACACGGTAGCTGAGGCCATACTATTATTA
Source organism: Anabrus simplex (assembly GCF_040414725.1). Taxonomy (NCBI): domain Eukaryota; kingdom Metazoa; phylum Arthropoda; class Insecta; order Orthoptera; family Tettigoniidae; genus Anabrus; species Anabrus simplex. The sequence goes on from NC_090265.1 coordinate 1,714,078,234, forward strand.
TTATTATTATTATTATTATTATTATTATTATTATTATTATTATTATTATTATTATTATTATTATTACTTTCTCGATTGCGTTTAAGTCTGAAAAAGATAGGATTTCCCATGTGTGTCAGTCATCAGTCCATAGACTGGTTTGATGCAGCCCTCCATGTTCACCCTATCCTGTGCTAACATTTTCATTTCTACGTAACTATTGCATCCTACATCTGCTCTAATCTGCTTGTCATATTCCTACCTTGGTCTACCCCAACCGTTCTTACCACCTACACTTCCTTCAAAAACCAACTGAACAAGTCCTAGGTGTCTTAAGATGTGTCCTATCATTCTATTTCTTCTTCTTTTCAAATGTAGCCAAATCGATCTCCTCTCACCAATTCGATTCAGTATCTCTTCATTCGTGATTCGATCTATCCATCTCACCTTCAACATTCCTCTGTAACACCACATTTCAAAAGCTTCTATTCTCTTTCTTTCTCAGCTAGTTATCGTCCATGTTTCACTTCCATACAATGCCATGCTCCACACGAAAGTCTTCAAAAACATCTTCCTGATTCCGATATCAATGTTTGAAGTGAGCAAATTTCTTTCCTTAAGAAAGCTCTTCCGTGCTTGTGCTAGTCTGCATTTTATGTCCTCCTTACTTCTGCCATCGTTATTTATTTTACTACCCAAGTAACAATATTCATCTACTTCCTTTAAGACTTCATTTCCTAATCTAATATTTCCTACATCACCTGCCTTCGTTCGACTGCAATCCATTACTTTTGTCTTGGACTTATTTATTTTCATCTGGTACACCTTACCCAAGACTGAGCCCGCCTGGTGGCCATGATCGTTAAGGCGCTGAAGTCTAAAACGGTCTAACACCGAGGTTAGCCGGTTCGAGTCCCGTTGGTCGAAAAAATTTTCACCATCTGAATGTTGGCCGGCAGGGTAGGGGAGGTGGTGGTATACAATTTCTAATCACTAGATTGCGTGCCAAAAGCCTGGATTAAATTCCAAGCCTCTCCGCAGTGCTCATATGGAGTGAGGGCATATGACGCTGTTGATGGTGATTCGTCCGTCGGATGGGGACGTTAAGCCAAGAGCAGACCCCTTGGTGCTATTCGACAGGAGTAGGCTATGTGCCGGCACCGGGTTTCACCCTCTCCCTACTATCATATATCACGTCATTCATTTCATCTCCCATTAACTCCTCTGATGAGGTTGACGTCAGGAAGGGCATCCGGTCATTAAAAAAAAAAACCGCCACGACAAATTCATCTCACCTCATACCCGACCCCGTAGGGAAACGGGACAAGGGTTGGACAAACAACTCCTTACCCAAGACTTCATCCATACCATTCAGCAGCTTCTCGAGAGTTAGGGGTTGGAATATCTTACCAAGGGAGATGTTCAATAATTTTTCAATTTCTTTGTAATCATTTAAGAAAAGGCTAGGAAAACAACAGATAGGGTATCTGCCACCTGGGCAACTGCCCTAAATGCAGATTGATTGATTGATTGATTGATTGATTGATTGATTGATTGATTGATTGATTGATCGATCGATCTTCAATCTTGATGTGGGAAGTGGTAAAAACAGGATTAGGGTGGGAACATAAGATAAATATAACAACAGGTGGGAACACAGGACAAATACAACAGGAAAAGGCCTCTCAGTTTTAATTACCATATTGATTGGCTGATAACAGCGAAGACCTAAGAAACATCTTCTTCGGTGTAATCAAATTAAGGTGTTGGTGGTGGTGATTTTTGTTTTAAGAGGAAGTACAACGAGGTAATCATACTCTCTGAACAAATAAGTGGAAAAGAAATTTAAAATATAAAACAAAATTATTTATTCAACAAAGGATTTTGGAAACGCAGTACAAAATAAAACAAAAAATTATTATAAAACTAGGCCGAAAGGATTACTAACGTATCAAAAGGGAACGTACGTTCCCTGAGTAACAGTACACTTAAAATTTACATACCCTTGATAAGTCCACTGTCGCACATAAAGCGGATGACGAGATCAGCAGTAGTCGCGTCATCGGCTAGTATGCGTTCGAGTGTTTCCTGCAGGCCGAGGCTCCGTCTTAGGCCAGAGAGATCGGCGCACTCTGTGAGGATGTGGGCCACGGTGAATTCGGCACCACAGGAACACACTGGGGGGTCTTCCCTCTTTAGGAGATAAGAGTGCGTGGATCGTAAATGATCTATCCTCAGCCTGCACAGTACTATGGCCTCTCTCCGTGAAGGTCGGAAAGAGGACCGCCACACGGTAGTTGTCTTCTTAATTGCTCTTAGCTTGTTGAGAGTTCGGATAACTAGCCACTCCGATTCCCAGAACGCCAAGATGGTTCGACGTAGCTGAGAACAAATATCCTTAGCAGGTACATTGACGGGTCTTGGAGGTAAAAGTGCAGCTTCCTTTGCTGCTTCATCCGCAAGTTCGTTTCCCGCAATCCCAACATGGCTTGGAAGCCACGCGAAAGTAATTCTGGTGCTAGCATCGCTTAACCTGGCTAGAAGGTCATGTATCTGCTGCACCAGTGGGTGTTGCGAGAAACAGGTTTCAATAGACTGCAGAGAGCTTAACGAATCGGTACACAACAGAAAGTGGCTTCTTTCGTCACACAGTGCAAACTGCAGAGCCTCTAAGATGGCGTAAATCTCTGCAGTATACACGCTACATACTTTAGGGAGCAAGATCTTCATACTCATATCATCAATGACAAAAGAGCAACCAACATTATCTCCGATTTTAGAACCATCTGTGAAGATAAGTCTCGCGGCCGGATATTGGTGAACAAAGTCCTGGAAATACCTCCGATGAACGGAGGAATCCGTGTTCACCTTGGGTCCACGGAGCAGATCTAGACGTATATCCGGTCGCGGAACCAACCACGGAGGTACCTCGCTAAGAGTTCGTTCAAGACAACGACCGATATCAATATTCAAATCATGACACAAGCTATCAATCCGAAACCCAACCGGCCGTGTGGCATTCGGCCGGTCTTGGCACCGCTGGTGGTATTGGGTGCGATAGATGCATTGATAGCTTGGATGTAGCGGCATTTCACGAATTTTGGCAGCGTACGTTAGGAGTAACTGCTGCCTCCTTATCCGTAAAGGTGGAACTCCCGCTTCAGCGAGCAGGCTGGGAATGGGGCTAGTACGGAAAGCACCCGTTGCCAGCCTTACTCCCCTATGGTGAATACTGTCTAAAAGGCTCAGTGTAGATTTTGATGCTGAGCCATAAGCCGCACTTCCATAGTCAATTCGGGAGAGGACCGTCGCCGTGTAAAATCGTAGCAGTACCGCACGGTCAGCCCCCCACGAAGTGCCGCTGAGAAACTTAAGCATGTTAAGTCTCTTCATGCAGGCAACCTTTAACAGACGGATGTGGGGCTGCCACGTAAGTATCTTATCAAAATGGAGACCCAGGAATTTGCAGGTGTCAACCAATGGTAAGACACTGTTTCAGAAGCGGAGCTCTGGTTCTGGATGCACAGGCCGACGTTGACAGAAGTGTACAACTGAGGTTTTCGCTGCTGAAAATCGAAAACGATGTTGCAGGGCCCATCTGTCGACTCGGTTAATAGCTTGCTGTAGCTGTCTCTCTGCAAACGCCACCCTTCCGGAGCTGTAATGTAGAGCTAAGTCATCTACATACAGCGATGGAACGACTGCGGGCCCAGCAGCGGCAACTATGCCGTTGATGGCGATTGCGAACAGCGTGACACTCAGTACCGATCCCTGAGGTACTCCATTTTCCTGAACGTAATATTGAGAAAATGCATTCCCTACTCGGACTCGAAAGAGACGGAGGGACATGAAGTTCTCAATAAACGTAGGCAAATTTCCCCTAAATCCCCACTGGTGTAGAGTGGAGAGAATCCCATATCGCCAGGTAGTATCGTAAGCTTTTTCCAGGTCAAAAAACATGGCGACTAGGTGTTCCTTCCGGAGAAAGGCCTCCTGAATGGCGCTCTCCAGTCTGACCAGATGATCAGTGGCAGACCGATGAGAGTGAAATACACACTGGTAGTTAGACAAGAGGCCCTCCCTTTCCATGGCCCACACAAGACACCGGTTAACCATCCTTTCAAATAGCTTACAGAGGCCATTTGTAAGGCATATTGGCCTATAACTATCCATAACACCCACGGTATCCCCTGCCTGTCGTAAGAGGCGACTAAAAGGGGCTCCAGGGGCTCTGAACTTTGGAGCGTGGGTTGGCGACCACGAGGCCCCTAGCTGAGTCCTGGCATTGCTTCCACTTACTTGTGCCAGGCTCCTCACTTTCAACTATCCTATCCGACCTCCCTTGGTCAACACTTGTTCTTTTCCGACCCCGACGCTATTAGGTTTGCGAGGGCTAGGGAGTCTTTCATTTTCACGCCCTTCGTGGCCCTTGTCTTCCTTTGGCCGATATCTTCATCTTTCGAAGTGTCGGATCCCTTCCATTTTTTCTCTCTGATTAGTGTTATATAGAGGATGGTTGCCCAGTTGTACTTCCTCTTAAAACAATAATCACCACCACCACCTATAACTATCCACAAGTTCTGGATCTTTACCTGGCTTGGGAATTGGTATTACAATTCCCTCACGCCATTGAGATGGAAACACTCCCTCACTCCATATTCTGTTGAATAGGGTGAGGATATCCTTGAGACATCTGTCACTCAAATGCTTAAGCATTTGATTATGGATTTTGTCCAGTCCAGGAGCCGTATCTCTGCATAGCACAAGTGCACTTCGCAACTCCCACTCCGTGAAGGCCACGTTGTAGGGATGCGAAGCACTAGAGGCAAAAGAGAGATGGTGGGCCTCTGCATCGCGCTTAATTGGAAGAAATGCAGGGTCGTATCTCCTAGAGCTGGACGTATCTGTGAAATGTGACGTGATGTGGTCTGCAATGACTGAAGGAATCGTAACTATATCTCCATTAATGGAGATTCTGGGTACTGAGGGCACATTCTGTACTCCGACAATACGGCGGAGTTTTGTCCACACTTGTGATGACGGAGTATGTGCCGTGATGGATGACACATACTTTTCCCACGTAGCTTTCTTACTTTCTCGAATCAAAAAACGGGCCTTCGCGCGCAGACGCTTAAATGCGATATGATTGGCCATCGTAGGATTCTAACGATAATGCTTAAAAGCCCGTCGGCGATCACGTATGGCTGCTGCAATTCGTCCGTCCACCATGGGACCTGTTTCCGGCGACGAATACCGGACGAGGAAGGAATTGTTTCCTCTGCAGCAGCCAAAATTCCAGTAGTAATGGAAGAGACGTGGTCGTCAACAGACTCCAGCATATCATCAGCCATCACTGCGCGTTTTGTAAATTCTGGCCAATTTGCCCGCCGAAGTAACCAGCGCTTGGGTACTTCGGACTGTGTTTGATTCAGGAGAGACAGAATTATCGGGAAGTGGTCACTATCACAGAGGTCGTCGTGAACTTGCCACCGTAGCAGGGGAACTAGCGCACGGCTACACAAAGTGACATCCAGGTGTGAGAATGTGCCATGCGCGCTACTGAAATGTGTTGGTTCCCCTGTATTGAGCACACAAAGATCAAATAGGTTGATCATTCGCTCGAGCTTCCTCCCCCTAGAACAGGAAGACGGAGAACCCCATAGTGTGTTACGGGCGTTCACATCCCCCAGCATGAGGAAAGGAGGAGGCAACTGAGCGATCAAATCTTGTAGTGCATGCATATCAAGGTTATAATCCGGTGGAAAGTACACTTTGCAAACCGTTGTCATTACTGGCAACGGAGTGCGAACTGCAACTGCATCTAGCTGAGTACAGAGCGGTACTTCTTCCCTGAAGATGTCGGAGCGAACTAGGGTACAAACGCCCCCAGTTGCCGCGCCATCCACAGCTACTCTCTCTTTGGAATAAAGACGATATCCTCTCATAGTCGTGTCATGTCCAGGTCTCAAACGAGATTCCTGTGGACAGACTATGGAGGCCGCATAGACGGATATCAGTTGACGTAACTCAGCTAGGCAACAGTGGTAACTACTGCAGTTGCACTGCAATAGTGCCATTGTGTGGATTGGTAGTGTTGCGAAATTAGGACAATTGCTTGCCCTTCTTTTTGTCAACTACCTGCCATTTTCTGCCGTTGTTGTCGGTATTGTCGTCACCATCCACGACAATGAGTGGTTAAGTCTCCATTGTCTCCTCAGAAGAAGGAGGCACGGTGACTGGACCCTCCGCGGACGGTGATCTTATTGGTCTGGAACAGTGGGCCTTCTTCCTGGAAGAACTAGGTTCTCCAGAAAGTGATCGAACAAGAGGGCGTCTGGCCCTTTCGCTCTTGCCCACCATTTCTCTCTTTTTGGGAGGAGAGCCGACAGATGGCTTGCCGGATTTCTTCGGTGATCCTGTGGACCCCGACTGACTTGGAGAAGGCTTCTTCTCCAATGTTTTAAGGGAGCTCTGTGGCTTCACCTTCTCCTCCTTTATGATCTGGGCATTGGAAGGTGGGCTGGACTTTCCAGCCCTATTTGGGGAAGTCTTTCCCCCCGCCCTGTTGGGAGAGGACTTCCCGGCCGAACGTTCCTGGGAAGGGCCCTTCCCAGGCAACGTCGACAGTAACGCTCTTTTCGGTGCTTCACATGCTGAATCTCCAGTTTCTTTAGTTACTTAATTTTGTTGCTGGCTTTGACTTTTCAATGCATTTTCAGTACCGGTGTTCTGTACAAAACTCTGTGGAGTGATCCGTACGTTTGCGACCTTTTCCGCGAATGAGATGGAGAACTCCGGAGCAGCCATGGACTTGAACATCCTCCGGGCGTCTGGATAAGATAGCTTATTCAGCTTTTTTATCTCCTGGATCTTCTTCTCCCGCTTGAATGTGGGGCACTCCTTGGAGATTGGAGCATGCGTACCCGGGCAGTTGACGCACACAGATGGTGGTGTGCATTCAACCCCAGCATGCTCGCACTTCCCACACATTTTCAGGTCGTCAAACCTGTACAACGCAATGAGGTGTGGCCAAACGTTTGACAGTTATAACACCTCACTGGTGCCGGAATGTACGGACGAACAGTCAGGCGATACATTGCTACCTTTATTCGTTCAGGTATGGTCTCAGCGTCGAAGGTAAGGATGAAAGCACCCGTATCGAGTAGCTTATCACCCACACGCCTCTTCAACCTCTTCACGTCGGTTACACCCCGACATGCTAGGTACCGGATCATTGTATCATCGGAAGACTTAATCAAATCCCTGTGGAATATTACTCCCTTGCAGGAGTTAAGGGTTTGGTGCTTCTCGATTTTCACCTCTACCTTTCCGAATAACTTGGCTTTAAGTAGCCGCCTGGACTGTTCAGCCGTAGATGTCTTAATAAGTACGGATCCATCGCGGAGCTTGCGCATCTCGTCGACTTCACCAGCAACAATTTCTTCGATGGAATTGCTGATCATGAAAGGACATTCATCAAGAAAACTCTTACCATCGACCCTCGAAGCAACCAGGAATCGAGGAAGACGTTCGTCACTTACATAATCCACTGGAACTGGAGTATACCGCTTGCATTTCTTGGCAATCTTGGACGCAGTTTTTTGAAGGGTGCCACCCTTTGAATTAGTTGAAAGTGAAGAGAGAGGTTCCGTTTCTTGGTCCCACGAGTACTCACGGAAATATGACGTCGACCTCCGGCAGAGCCAAGGTGATTTACCGGAGGCAAGGCTATATACTCCAGAGGGCACCCGGTATCTGGAAGGGGTCGCTAGGAACTACTCACCCAGTAGCCATGCATCACCTCGCCACGACCTGAAACTTGTGATTGGGGGAGGATAAAACCTCCGTGCTAACCTAATTATTTTTTTTAATTTAATTTTTAAAATTTTTTTTTAAAATTTTTTATTTTTTTATTTTATTTTTCTGTAATGTCTAACCTAATCTACCCGAGGCAGAGAGGGTGGCCAGACAGGAAGAGGAATGAAATTAAAGATGGTGAGAATAGAAGGGTAGAAATAGTGATGAAGAATAAAGAGCACAGACACCTCTCAAGCAACTCGGGGGACACCTTGTTAGTCTGGCCCTATACCGAGGCCTATCCAGCATGGGTAACCCTGAGCTGGCACAGCCCTCGGGATCAACAAGCACACAAGCCCCCACACCGACTTCAAGGTCATGGTGTCCCTAGAGGGGGTAATCAAATTAACAAGGTTACATACCATTTGATATAGTTACGAGGGTATTTAGGGGTAAGGATGTAAAAGAAAGAAAGAAAGAAAGAAAGAAAGAAAGAATGAAAAAAGAAAGGGGTATACATAAACTGGAACAGATCCAAGGGGAAGCAACACAATTTATTCTGGGTGATTTTGCAATTAAGGAGTGGAGTTAAGAACATTCTGAAAAGTTTTGGTTTGGTAGACTTGGTCGTAAGGAGATAAGCTGCTTGACTAAGCAGGATCTTCTGAGCTGTCAATTGAGAGGAGGCATGGAACGCATTATTTGCCTGAATGGAGCTTTTGAACATAGGAAAGAACATGATATGATGATAAATATGGAATTCAAGAGATCAGATTGAGCCAAATATTTGTTTATAGGAAGAGAAATTAAGGGTGGGAATATGTATCAATGGAAAGGTTCGATAAATTTCCAACTTCTTTGAAATCATTGATAAAGCAAGGTAAAAACTGTTAGGGAATTTGTGATGATTGTTTTCTTAAGAAATTTAGAGTGATAGATTCTTGTTGCTTTTCACCTCGCAACATTACATCCACATATGCTGAACTAACTGTGCCAACAGTTGTCTGAAAAAATGAGCCTGAGAAGCCTCAATACCGTAATAGCAGCACTCCTGCCAACTACTATCTGTCCACTACCTTCCTAAGGGAGTGCAGAGCCACTGGATCGCTTAGGGTTGTCAGGTTATACCGCCAAATACTCGGCTCTCTATAAACAATCAGTAAAGAGGAACGAAAGTATTAGAAAAAGTAAGGGAATGGCCAGAAACAGTGAGAAAGTATGTCGTATCTAATACCGGTGGAAAGGAATAAGAATTGATCGCAAATATAAAGATTGGACTTTCCACCTAATCAATACTGTTTATTATAAGGTACTTAGAACACTTTTACATTGCAGTACTGGTTTCCACCCTATGTGTGGGTCCATCTTCAGCGGTTGAAGAAGCTTGGTCTTACTAAAAATAACATGTAATATTAAAACACTACTTATTCTAATTTTAAATGTCATTGATGCATTGTTGTGTTAAAAATGTGTTTGGAAGAGAGATTTGAAAGTCTTAAATTGTTCATCAGTTCATTACAATATCACTGATCTTGATGTCCAATTACACACTCATACATTTAATTTCAGTATTACAATGTTGATACAAGTTTTAAAACATCTTGTTTCTAAGTTAAATGGTACTATGTTTTATAAAACTTGTGTTAGTAGAAAGTCTATTTTCTAAACGTTTAGTTATAAAATATCACATGTCTTGATGTGCTTGTACAATGAAACAGGTGCAAGTCTTGTAATTTGAGCAAATAAATTTAAATCTTCTTGTAGTTTACTCAGATTCAAGTTGTCTGAGTTTGATGTCTCATTATCTAAAGTCAGAATATTCCTTTTTTCCTGTTATTTCATTAAGATTAAAATTTGGGTTGGCATATTGATGCATATTGATTTAAAATTCCTCCAATGTATTGAGCAAAGGGCTCTTAGAATTTCCAAATCATTTTTGATATTAGAAAATTTATGTTTGTAATCTTCTTTTTGTTCTCCTGTGGATGAAAAATGATTGTGTTTTATAGCGTTTACATGTCCATTATACCGGACAAAGAAGCTCTTGCCAGTTTGCCCAATGTAACAGGCCTCACAATTATTGCATTTCATTTGGTATACTCCTGAGTAGTTGTACTTGTTTTCGTTAACGGATTTAGTATTATGCAGGATAGTGGCATTATTGCACAAAGTTTAAAGGTTATTCTTAAATTACATCTTTTAAAGCTGATAGTTGTGTGGTGGATATTGGCATTGTTAAAAGTGAAAATCACAAAGTCTTTCTTTGATTTGTTTTCTTTGATTAATTTTGATTTTGGCTGATGTTTTATTTTTTGGATGATTTTGTTGATTGAATCTTTGTTGTATCCATTTTGTTTAGCTATTTTATGGATTAAGTTTAGTTCTTATTTTTAGGCCTTTGTGGGATAAGGGTATATTAAAGGCTGTGTATATCATGCTATAGTAGGCTGCATTTCTATGAGCATTGGGATGAGTGGAATCTTGCTTTATTTTGTTTGATGTTTGTGTAGGTTTTCTGTATATTTTATATGTTAGGTAATCTTCTTGCCTTCAACATAACTGTGTTCTGTGTTGTTTTTTTTTGTGTGTACGCCCCTACTGAGGAGGCAGAAGATGAGAAGAAAGATGCATTTTATACTAAATTGGAGGAAGAAATTAATAAAGTTCAAAGGCATGATGTGAAAATTATCCTTGGAGATTTAAATGCAAAAATTGGAAGAGAAGAGGTGTACAAACACTTAGTAGGGAAAGAAAGCCTGCATGAAGTAAGTAATGATAACGGATTGAGATTGATTGATTTTGTGAGTGCAAAGTAGATGATAATTAAAAGTACTTGGCATCCTAGGAAAAACATTCACAAGGAGACCTGGATTTCACCAGATGGTGTGACAAGAAATCAAATAGACCATGTTATCATAGACAGTCGACATGCATCAGATATTATGGATGTTAGAAGCTGCAGAGGTGCTGATGTAGATACAGACCACTATCTTGTTAGAGTCTAGTACAGACAAAAAATAGATTTGGCAAGAACGGAAAAAGTAACAAGAAAGGCAAAGCACAATATTGAATGTCTAAAAAATGAGGAATTGCAAGAGAAATACAAAAAGGAAATGGCTAAATCTTTGGAAATAAAAAGGGAATTATGGGAGAAAGGAGAAGTGGAAGATAAATGGGAGATACTGAAAACAACTATCAGTGAAGTTGCAGATAGTACCCTAGGAAAGAAGAAATTGGTAAAGAGAGCAGAATGGTTTGATGAGGAATGTTCAACATTAATCCAAGAGAGGAATGATGCTAGGAACAGAATGCTTCAAAGGAGAACAAGACAAACAGTAGAAAAGTATAGAGAGAAACGAAGAAGAGCAGATAAGATATGTAGATATAAGAAAAGAGCTTTTGAAAGAAAGAGAATCGAAGAACTGGATGAAATGAAGGATAGAAATGAGGTACGAAAGTTTTATGAAAGAACAAAAGACCTTAAGAGAGGATTTCAACCAAGAGCTGTTTTCTTCAAGGATAATGATGGAAGCCTTCTGGGTGATAAAAGCAAAGTGCTTGGAAGATGGCAGGAGTATTTTTACGAGTTACTCAATGGAAATAATGAAGATGATAGAGAGGAGGAAAATATAAATGTTGATGGGGAAGAAAGAGAATTGGAAGAGGAATCAGTAAAACAGCCAGACTTAGAAGAGGTCAAAGCTGCAATTAATGCATTAAAGAATAATAGAGCCCCAGGTGAAGATGGAATGGAGTCAGAGCTATTGAGATATGGGGGAGAGGGAATAGAAAAGGCTGTTTATGAATTGATTAAGGAGGTTTGGACAAAGGAGGAAATACCCAAGGATTGGACATTGGGTATAATTTACCCAATACATAAAAAGGGAGATAAGGCAGTATGTGGAAATTATCGAGGGATCACTTTGCTGGATGGAACGTACAAGGTTTTTGGTAAGGTACTAGCCTTAAGATTGGAATTATGGATGGAAAGAATATTAGGGGATTACCAAGCAGGTTTTAGAAAACATCGCTCTACTCTGGATCAGATATTTATATTACGACAAGTACTAGAAAAATTTTATGAATATGACAAACAGCTACATCAGCTGTATGTGGATTTTAAACAGGCATATGACAGTCTAGATAGGGGTAAAATTTACAAGATTATGAGAGAATTTGGAATCCCAAGGAAATTGATTAGATTAACAGAAATGACTTTGAAAACAACAGTATGCAAGGTGAGAGTGGAGCAAGATCTGTCAGAGGAGTTTTTAGTGGAGAGGGGACTAAGACAGGGAGATGTACTTTCCACACTGCTTTTTAACCTAGCATTAGAAAAAGTAATCCGTCAATTGCCCATCAACCCAGGGGGAACCATTTTGAACAGATTAGTACAAGTGATAGCATATGCTGATGATGTAGCAATAATTGCAAGAAATGAAAGAGCTCTTGAAGAGAGCTACTCAGTATTAGAAGATAAAGCACGGGACCTAGGACTAGAAGTGAATATAAACAAAACAAAATATATGAAGATGGGAGATACAGAGGGAGTAAGAGGAAGGACCCCAGTAAGATTAAATGGGAAGGAATATCAAAGAGTCACATCTTTCAAATATCTAGGCTCTATAATAACAGAGGACAATAAAATCTCCGTGGAAATAAAGGAGATGATAACAAGTGGAAACCGATGCTTTTACGCCTTGCAAAATATGTTTAAATCCAGGAATGTCAGCAGGAATACAAAAATTAAAATATACACAACAGTACTAAGACCAATAGTTATGTATGGATCAGAATGCTGGGTGATGACCTCCAGAGAAGAACAGTGGCTGTTACGGTGGGAAAGGAAGATATTGAGAAAGATATTTCGGTGCAGTAAGAGAGCAGGATGGGTGGAGAATGAAGACAAATGTAGAGCTGCAAGGACTGTTTGGCTAGCCAGATATTGTTACTAAAATTAAGCAGGGAAGAATTAGGTGGGCCGGTCATGTTCAGAGAATGGCAGAAACCTGCACCGTTAAAAAGGTGTTTATAGGGAAACTTGATGGAAGGAGGAGGAGAGGAAGACCCAGGAAAAGATGGATTGATGATGTTGAGGATGACCTTAGAAAGTTAGGAGTTAAACGTTGGAGAAGAAAAGCTGAGGACCGAGATGAATGGAGGCAGGTGATAAAGGAGGCCAAGGACCTACAAGGACTGTAGCGCCGACCAGTAAGTAAGTAAGTAAGTAAGTAAGTAATCTTCTTGCCTGGTGACAGATATGCCTAGATAATTTAAAGTATGGTCTCTTTTGGTCTCCATTGTAAATTTTATGTGAGGATCCAGTTTGTTTATCTGTTCTAGTACGTTATTCTCATCTGTGAATCCGTCTGTTACAACAAAATATTGTCCACGAACCTACACCAAAAGAAAATATTCTCAATATTACTGATATTTGAGTGTCCTCGATGGGCATTATAAATTTCAGCTAATATACACGAGGCCAGTGACCCCATAGGGAGGCCCTGTTGTTTGTAGATAGTATCATGAAATCTGAAATAATTGTTACTGAGAGCAAATTCTAGCAGATTTGCAAATTCCTCTATTTCTAAAATGCTTAAGCCACTACTAGTTTTATTGTTTTTTGTATTGATATATTGGGATACATATTAATAATATTGTATTATACTAAATTGTGGTATTTTTCAATTTTCAATTCTTTTATGACTTTGCAAAATTCAATTGAGTTCGAATTGCCCTTTTTTTCTTTTCTTTTTTTTTTTTTGCAAAAATTCATAGTGCTACTTAAGCGAGTGTTTGAATGAAGTGTGATATTTTGTATGCTGGACTTGATCTTCAGTTTATAATGGGCCTCATAAGAACATTTTCCTTGTGAATTTTGGGATATAATTTAGCTGTCGGTAATCTGAGATTTGTTATGGTTAATTTTGAGATTTCATGTTTGTTTAGGAGGAAATGGGTGCTTTTAAGTAGTATTTTTAGATTTTTCTGGATTTTGGTGGTTGGATCTTTTTGATTTATTTGAAGTGTGTCATCAAGGAAGCATTGTATGGTTTTAGTTATGTACTAATTTTTATCAATAATGACAGTAGTGTTACTTTTATCTGCTTTTGTTATTAATAAGTTGTTGTTATTAATTTTGTCTTTAAGTGTCTTAAGTTGTGTGCCGTCGATGGCATTTTGGTTATTGTTGTTATTGTTGAGTTTGTTAATGTTTTTTGTTTTTTTGTTTTGCTATTTGTTTTACGTCGCACCGACACAGATAGGTCTTATGGCGACGATGATACAGGAAAGGCCTAGGAATGGGAAGGAAGCAGCCGTGGCCTTAATTAAGGTCCAGCCCCAGCATTTGCCTGGTATGAAAATGGGAAACCACGGAAAACCGTCTTCAGGGCTGCCAACAGTGGGGTTTGAACCCACTATCTCCTGGATGCGAGCTCACAGCTGCGCGCCCCTAACCGCACGGCCAGCTCGCCCGGTAATTGTTAATGTATTGTGGCAATCTTTTTTTTTATATTGTATCTAATTTCATTATGTAGATTGGGCCCCTCCTGTGAACCATGTGATCTTGCCGCGGTGGGGAGGCTTGCGTGACCCAATGAAGCAGATAGCTGAGCCACAGGTGCAAACATATCTGATGGGTATCTGTTGAGAGACCAGAATAAGGAATGGTTCATCAAAACGGGGGCGTAGCAACCTTTTGGAAGTTGCAAGGGCAGCAGTCTAGATGATTGACTGATGTTACAAGTGAACTATGTAGCATGAGTGGAATGTAATTTTTTAAAGACTTTATTGGCGAAGTACTATATAATGTTTTATTTATCATGACCTAACCTGTACTGTTATTTGTAGTGCATAAGATAATTTATTGACCTAACCTGTACTGTATAATGTTGTAACATAGGCATTTGTAAATAGTAGAATTCTGTCTATAGTTCCTGGAAAGATCCAGAAAGTTACATAACTTTTGTACAGGGTGTGTTACTTTGTTGGTATATGTTCTAGAAAGTGTGTTCTGTCTATTCTGGAAAAATACGACTTTCGCGATCATACGTATTCTAGAATGTTAGTCAAAGTTCGCGATCGAAAGTAAGGTTGTGATTGGTGAGTCTAGGTGGTGATAGGGAAAACGTGCACGCTGATTGGTTGCCTCCAAGGCCAGTAATTCCTATATATAGTGAGCGAGGCAGTGTTCGAATTAATTCGGTATCCTGAAATCTGTCGGTCTTGGTCTATCCGTCTGCAAGCAGCCTATCTGGTTGACGTCCCCCCGGTTTTCGGGATGGCACTCTCCTCGGGTAAGCACTCTTGAATTCCGTTCCTGCTAAAATTTCCGTAATGTTCCGATTTGCTTTTCATACAGGAGTCTGCCCTAACCTCGCCTAGATTCACCATATTAGTTACTTATGACGCCTTAGTTTTTCAGCTGGACTTACCTGTTCGTTTTCGAGGCATTCCTGTTTTGTTTCACTAAAATATGTATATTGTAGTTTAATAGTATTTCCCTTGGGGTTTGCCTCTGATAGTTTCTGTATCACTTTAGGTACGCTAGATTTTGGATAACCTGTAAATTGCATTGTATTACTGCATTGGTAACTAGATGTAAAGTTGATTTGTAATTTGAATTTACACTGCTACGAATAACCTAGGTATATCACTGAACTTATAGCTCATAACTTGGAATGTATTTGTAGAATTATCTTGTAAATAATATTTTTTTAAACTAAGGATCACGGTGATTCATTTCGGAATCCACTATCTAAGCCATGTCAATGCCTTTGGTAGGTTCCCAGCCCTTCCATCTTCCCGTTTTGTTGTTCACTAGTTGGCCCTACTGATAGTTATGTACTTGTTTTGTTGGAGATCCGCGTAATGCTAGGTACTGTTTTTCCGAGTGTGTAGTGTTTTCTTATATTGTGTATTGTACTCTTACCTTCCTCTTTTAACTGTGTTTGTGCCTTGTTTGGTGTTACCACTGTAGTAGAGGTAACACTGATATGGCCTTGTAATAATACTCAGCATGGCTTAGCTGTGTTGATACTGCTACACAGCTGAAAGCAATGGGAAACTACAGCCGTTTCTAACTCCCGAGGACTTGCAGCTCTCTCTGTATGAATGATGTACTGATGATGGCTTCCTCCCAGGTAAAATATTCCGGAGGTAAACTAGTCCCCCATTCGGATCTCCGGGTGGGGACTACACGAGAGGAAGCGATCATTAGGAAGATGTATACTGACATTCTACGAGTCGGAGCGTGGAATGTTAGAAGTTCGAATCGTTTTGGTAGGTTACAGAATCTGAAATGGGAGATGGTTAAGCTAAAGTTAGATGTAGTTGGTATAAGAGAAGTACGTTGGCAGGAAGAACAGGATTTTTGGTCAGGTGACTACCAAATTATCAACACAAAATCAAACAGGGGAAATGCAGGATTTGGTTTAATAATGAACAAGAAAATAGGGCAGTGGGTAAGCTACCACGACCAGCATAGTGAAATAATTATTGTTGTCAAGATAGACACCAAACCAATGCCCAACACAACAGTGCAGGTCTATATGCCTACTAATTCACTGGATGATGAGGAAATCGAAAGAAAGTATGAAGAGATAGAAGATTTAGTACAATATGTAAAAGGTGACGAGAATCTAATTGTGATGGGAGACTGGAATGCAGTGGTAGGCCAAGGAAGAGAAGGTAATACAGTAGGAGAATTTGGATTGGGACAAAGGAACAAAAGAGGAAGTCGGCTGGTGGAATTCTGTACTGATCATAATTTAGTCCTTGCCAATACTTGGTTCAAACACCACAAATGACGGCTGTATACTTGGACGAGACCTGGAGACACTGGAAGGTACCAAATAGACTTCATTATAATTAGGCAGAGATTCAGAAACCAGGATTTGTATTGCAAAACTTTCCCAGGAGCAGACGCGGACTCTGACTACAACTTGTTGGCCATGAAATGCCATCTGAAGTTGAAGAAATTGAAGAAAGGAAAGAATGCAAAAAAAAAAATGGGATCTAGACAAGTTGAAAGAAAAGAGTGTGTGGGATTGTTATAAGGAACATGTTGCACAAGGACTAAATGAAAAGGCTGAAGGAAGCACTATAGAGGAAGAGTGGAGAGTCATGAAAAATGAAGTCAGTAGGGCTGCTGAAGAAATGTTAGGAAGGAAGAAAAGATCAGCTAAGAAACAGTGGATAAGTCAGGAGATACTAGACCTGATTGATGAATGACGAAAATACAAGAATGATAGAAATGAAGAGGGCAGAAAAGAACACAGGCGATTAAGGAATCAAGTGGATAGAAAGTGCAAGGTAGCTAAGGAAGAATGGCTGAAGGAGAAGTGCTAGAATGTCAAAGGTTGTATGGTCCTGGGAAAGGTAGATGTTGCATACAGGAAAATCAAGGAAACCTTTGGAAAAAGGAAAACTAGGTGTATGAATATTAAGAGCTCCGATGGAAAGCCACTTCTAGGGAAAGAAGACAAAGCAGAAAGATGGCGGGAACATATCCAACAGTTGTATCACGGTAAAGAAGTAAATGACGGGGTTCTGGATCATTAAGAGGCTTTTGATATTGGTGAAATGAGAGACCAAATTTTGAGGTCAGAGTTCGACAGAGCTTTGAGCGACCTACATAGGAATAGGACACCTGGAATTGATGACATACCCTCTGAATTACAGACTGCCTTAGGAGAAACCAGGGTGGCAAGGTTATTCCATATAATGTGTAAGATGTATAAGACAGGAGAGGTCCCATCCAATTTTCGTCAGAATGTTGTTATACCTATTTCCAAGAAAGCTGGTGCTGAGAGATGTGAAAACTGCCGCACCATTAGTTTAGTATCTCATGCCTGCAAAATTTTAACATGTAATATTTACAGAAGAATGGAAAAACAAATTGAAGCTGAGTTGGGAGAAGATCAGTTTGGCTTCAGAAGAAATGTAGGAACATGTGAAGCAATCCTGACTTTATGTCTGATCTTTGAGGATAGAATCAAGTAGGACAAGCCCATGTACATGGCATTTGTAGAAATAGAAAAGGCATTTGATAATGTTGATTGGACCAAGATATTTAAGATTCTGAAGGTGATTGGGATCAGATACTGAGAACGAAGAATTATCTACAATCTGTATAAAAATCAGTCTGCAGTGATAAGAATTGAGGGCTTTGAAAAAAGCAGCAATTCAGAAAGGAGTAAGGCAATGCTGCAGTTCCTTTTCAGTGTTTACATTGAACAGGCAGAAAAGAAAATCAAAGAGGAAAGGGAATCACAATCCAAGGAGAGGAAATCAAAACCTTGAGATTTGCCAATGATATTGTTATTTTATCTGAGACTGCAGAAGATCTCCAGAAGCTGCTGAATGGTATGGACGAGGTCTTGGGTAAGGAGTACAAGATGAAAATAAATAAGTCCAAAAAAAAGTAAGTAATGGAGTGCAGTCGAAGGAAGGCAAATGATGCAGAAAATATTAGATTAGGAAATGAAGTCTTAAAGGAAGTAGATGAATATTGTTATTTGGGTAGTAAAATAACTTACAATGGCAGAAGTAAGGAGGACATAAAATGCAGACTAGCACAAGCAAGGAAGAGCTTTCTTAGAAAAGGAATTTGCTCACTTCAAACACTGATAAAGGAATTCAAAAGATGTTTTAGAAGACTTTCGTGTGGAGTGTGGCATTGTATGGAAGTGTAACATGGACAATAACTAGCTCAGAAAGAAAGAGAATAGAAACTTTTGAAATGTGGTGTTACAGAAGAATGCTGAAGGTGAGATGGATAGATCAAATCACAAATGAAGAGATACTGAATCGTATTGGTGAGAGGAGATTGATTTGGCTAAATTTGACAAGAAGAAGCTATAGAATGGTAGGACACATCTTAAGACACCTAGGACTTGTTCAGTTGGTTTTTGAAGGAAGTGTAGGTGGTAAGAATGATAGGAGTGGACCAAGGTATGAATATGACAAGCAGATTAGAGCAGATGTAGGATGCAATAGTTACGTAGAAATGAAAAGTTAGGACAGGATAGGGTGGTATAGAAAGCTGCATCAAACCACTCTACGGACTGATGACTCAAACACACAGATTGGATGGAATTTTGTTTAGAGCACTTTGGTCTGTGCAATAATAGTGGTGACATTTTGGAAAATTGAGGTGTTTTTCCAAATGTGTTTTGACCCGTTGCTCAATGCATTGGTTTCTTTTTTGTTAGTCTGTTAAGTTTTTCCATGAGCGGGTGAATATGTGCTTACTGTCTTCAATTCTTTTAATGGGGGCTTTTCTGTTGGGGACTTTTTCTTGTTTATATTGGGTTTGTGAATGTCTCAGTGCATTTTTGTTTAATGTATTCTGTTCACGGATTGCTAAATTTATTGGTCTATCTTAAGTAAGTTGTTGAAAATTGTCCCAATAGTTTTGGGGAAAGTCATAGGATGCTTTAAGATTTGTTTCGTAGTGTTTTGTATTGAGAAATTGTTTCTTCCTATGGAGGATTTTTATCTGGTCTCTTCACCTATTTTGTTGGTCTTTTTCTAAATGCCATATGTTTGAGTGGTATTCCTGTGTCTATTATAAGGTGTTAGGTCATTCAATATGCATTTTCTTGGAAAAGTACCATGTTTTTTATTATCCTTACGTTCTGATAACCATAAGCTGTGTGTTTTGCCTGGTTCTCTGTAATATCATAATATGTTAAAAAGCTCATTTTAACACAACAATTCATTAGTGTAACTTAGAATTAGTCAATTAAAATCAGAATAAGTGGTGTTTTAATATTATGTGTTATTTTTAATAAGATCAAGGTTCTTCAGCAGCTGAGGATGACCCACACATAGGGTCAAAACTGGTACTGCAGTGTAAAAATGTTCTAAGTACCTTATAATAAACAGTATTGATTAGGTGGAAAGTCCTCTTGTGATCAATGGAATTATACGAAAAATAAAGTTAATAGATTAAGGAACAAGAATTGACGATCTCCAAACTATGCTCTCAATTGAGAGTTGCCTTACCTGACTGGCAGGGAATATAGTGTATGGTGTATTATATGGTATCAGCTGGAGCGTTTGGCCGTAACCCTCAGACAAAATGCAGAATAAACCAAGTAACTCCAAAGACCCCACAAATTCACATCATCATGAATTTCTTCCAGTGAGCTCATACTGTGTATAATTAAATTTTAATTTTTCTCTTTCAGGACGATACAGATCCCACTAATAACACTGGAGGTAAGTAACATCTAATTACAGAATGACTAGTGGCTTGACTAAGACTAAAAATGAAACTGATGATCAACGAACCATAAAAAAGTAATGAAAAACATACTGAACTCCGCAAGACATTTTATTCCCTTTAAACTTACATTTCCGTTCTGACTATATATTGTAGATGTAATTTTTGGACCTTGGGAATTTCACTATCATAATCTTCTTGTGCTCTCTTGTAACACTCATGGTTTTTTTTTTTTTTGCTAGGGGCTTTACGTCGAGTCACGTTTTAGTAATTTTAATAATGTAGGCTACAGTTCATTGTAAATTATTGTGTCTGACTATTCTATTCATAGGCTGATTTTAGTATTTCATTGTCAACTATGATTCTTGTGCAATATCCTTCAGTTCTGGGGAAATGACCATGATATGGTGTAGTTATAATTTTAATTTTGACATCCCTTGCAGCTTTACTTCTACTCAATCCCACATATAACTGAACATGGCTGAAAACACACCAAGATAAGTAAATTCCTATTTTGACAGAGCTTTGAAACTGTGCTTTGTTAATGGTCATTAAGAAAGCAAGATGTAATGGGAACTTATCGCTCTCAAATTTGATTTTATTTGATGTAAATAAATATCAAATGAGAAAATGTTCACTTTCTTGTGTAAACTACTTTATTCTCACTGTAAGTCACAACACACAATTACACATAATAGCAAGTGACGCTAGAACACAAGTCGATTCTGACAAGTACAGTTATCAACAAAACTGATTCGCTCACTATAATACACTCTCTTGAACTGAATGACTCACTGACTGACAGCTCGATATATATATACTGTTCGATCAACCATCTAGAATATTATCGATTTCTGAAAGGGTTCTTACAACACTCTAAATGGAACACACTCTAAGCATCGATCGACCAGCTAGTCGAATGGAGTACACCAGTAATGTATCCAGCTCAAACTTTTGGTTACTGTTTACCAATACATATGGAGATCTCTCCAACATTCTTAATGTCTCTACATGTGTCTAGCAACCTCCATATGTACCCAATTATAGCAGGATACACCTAATATACGAACATTATAGAGTTTTCTACAGCTTTTGACTATATAAATTTTGAGGTTAGACTATACATGATACGTATTTGAGGTTATACAAATTTATAATACATATTTACAGGGAAACCATGTATTAATCATATTTAACATTTATTAAAAGATAATTTAACTTTTAATAAAATATAATTAATATATTGAAGGTTTTACAACAGTTAGGATCTCATACCTACGACAATTATCCCCCTTAAACCTTCAATATCTAACCTGTATGTTCCTTACTCAGGTCTTAAATTATATCCTTGTGTCCTTATATCTATGTCTTAGTCTCTTATACTCCAAGGTAGGTAGTGGTGTGGGCCGATGACCTTCGATGTTAGGTCCCTTAAAACAACAAACATCATCGTCGTCATCAGGTATCGGTGTGTACTGATCCTTCATGAAGTCTGCATTCTTCTGGGGTCCCGTGGAGAGTGTTGACTTCTCTGTCTCTTCACCTTGTTGTAGGGGTCAAGCTAACACCTTCAAATTCGACCGACATATGCACCTTCGTCGGCGGTGTAGTCTTCAGGAGAGAAACCCAAGTTCTCAACTTCTTATCCACCTTGAAAGGCCCAAGCCACTTTGGAGCCAACCCAGCTTGGAAATTCTGAAGTTTGTTGCTGAGGGGATGGATTTGACGAAGAACAAGTGTTCTAGGTCTGAACTCCCTTTCTTCTGGTGTATCGTTGTTCTCAGGTTCTCTCCTTGAACGCTCTTCAGCTTGGCGGTACACCTGTTGAATCTGCCACTGGTTCCACACATGCCATGTATCAGGATCCTCTGGTTCCTCTCTGGATGAATTTCCAGTCACCAGTTCTCTTCATTGGACATCCAAGGAAAAGTTCTGCAGGTGGGAAACCCATGATGCAGTTAACCAACTGTCTGATGGCCTGAAGGTACTCATGTAGGTGTTGGTCTCGCTTGGTATGTTCTCTGTCGACCAAGTGAATCTGAAACATCTTCTTTAGCTCCTGGTTTCTCCATTTGGTGGGATTTGCCTGTGGATTGTAGATTGGTTTAGTCCAGTTTTCAATTCCCCATGTGACGGACTCAAGGCGATACCGCACGCTATCTAGTTGCAGTTATTGTAATGTCTATGTATGTGTTTATGTAGAGTCTGAGTGTGGGGGATTGTTAAATAAAAGGAGACTAGCTTGTAATAAACACGGTGTTGTTACTCCACAATTTTGGTGCCAAAACCCGGGAAAATATTGAGAGTTCACACGAACAACGAATACTATCGGCTTCCGAAACATATTTGGTCGTTTCTGTGAGGAGAAGGCAGTGATGTTAAGTTCACTTCTTAAGGATTATTGAAAAGGGTAAATCACTAACTTCATGTCATCATGTTTAGCCTCAACATGATGGATAAGTACAAGCTTCACCCTCTTTCGTAGTCAAATATAATACTTACTGGCATTCAAGTAGGGCTTGGCTCAATAGTTGTGCTACCCTCTAGTACCGTAATGATTGGTTTAGGTACGCATTTAGTTGTATGAATGCTTGAAACCATCATTTGATTCCAAAGGCGCCATTTTGTGAGAGAGAAGACTTGATACCACAAATCCACGCTGGTCATCTTGACTGGTGCTGCCATCTGTCACTCCTCTAGGAACTAAACCTAATATGAAGATTCGTTATTTCTACTCTAAATTACGTACAAACGAGAATTCAGTGTCAACATGACTGAAAGTGGAGGACATCTTTCGAAATTAAAACATAAACGGATAACTCATCGAGCAAATGCCACACGCTTCATAAATCAAATAAACACGTTCGATCATTCCACACCTGTTGATGAAATGGAGCATTTCAGTGAACGTTTACACGAGGCTTTGGACAACTTACTCGCCTTAGATGATTCCATTCAAGATCTGCTCGATGACGTAGAATACAATGCAGATACAATAGCATGTGAAGAGTACACAGACAAAAGCAAACAAGCTATTAGAAGGGCAAAACATCTTCTGGAGCAGAGTCAAGTTGGAAATAGCATGAATGTCACCACCCAATCTTCTACAAATCCAACGGTTCACAAAGTTGTCCCAGAAGTCAGGTTACCAACGATAAAACTACAATCTTTCATGGGAAAGATCAGGGAATGGTCCCGGATTTGGGAACAATTTTTGAGGCATCCGTAGACAGAAATCCATCAGTCTCTGCCATAAATAAATACATCTTTCTATGCGGATACTTGGAAGGGGAACCAAAGAGGCTAGTCGACGGGATAGCCGTTACAAGCAACACATACGAACAAACTAAGCAGATTCTGATATCGTGCTATGGGGATAAAAATTGAATTATCCAATCACATCTAGATTTCTTAGAAAATCTTGAGGTTGCAGCTTCGGAGAGTCCGGAAATACTAAACAATACGTACATCGAATGTTACAGGCGAATTCAAGCCTTGAGAGCATTAGGAGAGGACGTGGACTTATACGGAAGAATACTCACTCCTAAGCTACTGTTTGAATTTCCGGAAGACATCTATCGCCGTTGGTTCATTCACGCCAAAAGACACAACACGCAAGAAGGGAATCTCTCGAGACTAATGGAATTTCTTAATGAAGAGGTCGAAGGAGCTATCAATGCACAAAAAATACGGGGAGATCTTTCTCCTGCAGCACCTCACATACCTACAGCCGCCGCTTTTCAGGTGAGCACAAAAGCAAACAATGCTGCGAGAAGAAGCAAGCGAGAAATGGCACCATTTTGTGTGTATTGTGAAAATGAATGACACTGGGGCCAAGACTGTCAACAAATTCAAGACCCCAAGGTTAGAACTGATAAACTTAAGACGGCAGGAAAGGTCACAATAAGGATAAGTGTTTCAAACGAGGAAATGCATCCTGCAACCAGTGTAAGGGTCTCCATCACGTATCTATCTGCAGTAAAGCAGACACCCTGCCTTCTTCTGTTGGCAAAATAGAAGTCACTGCTTCTAACTTCACATCCCTTCAGACTATTCATACGTGGATCAAAGGACCAACAGAAAAACTGAAACTTACCCGTTGTGTCCTACACTGGTAGTCAGTCTAGCTTCATTCATCATTCTCTGATAGATTCATTGGAACTCAACGTTAATCATAGCCAGACATTGGAGTTAACCACCTTTGAATCACTTTCTAGGATTTTAACTTCAAGAAGGAACGTCTTATTTGAAATGATGGGATTTTCGACTACTGCTCGTATTTCAGTTGGTGCTTTCGAAAGTCACAACACCTATACACCACAACCGACACCACCGCATGACATAAAAATCCTGACTTCACTCAACAAACTCAAACTAGCAGATCCGCAAGACAAAAGAGAACTTCCGATAGAAGTTCTCATAGGAGCAGACCACTACTGGAAGATTGTGACTATGAAACAACCAATGAGAATATCCTATTCTCTTGTTGTTCTGCCTACTATATTTGGATACGTCGTTAGCGAAAACAGATCCAGCGTTACAGTCAACCAGATAATGATCCATCATATTTCATTTGCTGTAGATGAAATCTCCGATGACAGTGTACGTCAGTTTTGGGAGTTGGAAACCATCGGCATTAAGGAACATCAAGGACAAGCACTGTCACCCAAGGATTACGCAATTCTCCAAGATTTCCATAACACCTACCATAAGGAAGATGGAAAGAGAGTTGTCTCACTGCCTAGGAAAGAGGGCGTTCTATTTTCCTCCGACTTCACCACAGCAGAAAGGCGATTTTCACCATTAGAAAATAGACCACAAAGGAATGATGAGCTGAAGTCCATTTATCATAAACACATGTTAGATTATATACAGAGAGATCAAGTAGAGGCTGTTCCTCACAACAACCGTTCTGGGGATGTGTTTTACCTACCCCACCACATTGTGAAGAAATCCAACGCAAGCACCACAAAATATAGAGTCGTCTTCGACACATCCTCCCAAGAAACAGACTCTCCATCACTGAACGTCGCGCTGGAAATGGGCCCTAACCTGTTACCGGAAATTCTAGGTACATTGTTAAGATTTGGAAAACACTCCAAGGCAATTGTATGCGATGGCCGACAAGCATTCCTACAATTAACACTCAATGAGGATGATAGAGATCTTACGAGATTTCTATGGTATCGTGTCGAGCGGAGGGAGGATGGAACCTGTGACACATCAAATGAGCTGACATCCTATCGCTTTAAATGCTTGCCCTTTGGACTGACATCTAGTCCATTCCTCCTGTCGGCCACTATAAGGGAAACTGCCACACTGAATCGGGACAGATATAGAGTTGCATCTGAGCTAGTTGACAAATCTATATTTATGGATGACTTCACTGCAAGTGTTAATGATGACTCAAAGGTAATCGCTATATATCAGGAACTCACCACGCTCTTACAACAGATTAAACTCTCACTCTCCAAGTGGAAAACTAACTCAGAACTGTTAAAGACGTTATGGTGCAAGGAAAAGCTGGAGGAAGACGAGTGACGTCCGTTATGGGAGTAGACTGGAATACTGTTGAAGATTGTCTCTTCACCAACAAGGAGAAGATTGCTAGTGATCTTATGCACAAACCAGGAACCAAGAGAAACATTCTTCGTGGCACCGCCCAGTTCTACGATCCTCTTGGACTTTTCGCACCAGTAGGAATTGTTGCTAAATTAATCTTTCAGAACACCTGGCTTAGAGGTTTAACTTGGGAGGAGTTACTACCTCCAGATATAGCAAAGGATTGGCATTCATGGATTAGCAAACTTCACTTCCTGTCATCTATAAACATCCCCACATGGATCGAGATGGGGCAAACAAATGATGAATCACATGTGCACGTATTCTGTGATGCCTCTGAGAGGGCATACGGAGCAGTTATTTATGTGACATCAACGTGGGACTATACTACACCTGCTCGCATAGTTTGCAGCAAAAACAGACTAGCACCAGTGAAGAAGATGACGCTTCCAAGATTAGAGTTGCTCACCGCACTTATAGGCACTCGTCTCCTGCGCTATTTTTGTGAGGAAACAGGTTTCGACCTCAACAGGGCCACTCTGTGGGGCGATTCTACAGTGACATTGGGATGGATAAAAAACGACCCAAAAAAAAGGAAGACCTTCGTTGCCAATCGTGTAATAGAGATAATTAGCCACACAACTCCCAGCCAGTGGTGACACTGTCCTGGAGACCAAAACCCTGCAGATTATCTCACGTGAGGTATAGACGCAGACCTGCTACTATCCTTAGAAATGTGGTGGTGTTGTCCCTGCTGGCGTACTCAAAGTGATGTTTGGCCACCTGACATAACAATGGAACACCTGCCACTTCCAGAGATCAGAAAGCTGCCAAATGTGTTCGTAATAACCACTACTGAACCCGTCGTAGATGTACTAAGGTTCAGTGCTTACTGGAAACTACTAAATGTCACAGTGTGGGTATTTCGATTCATCCAAGCTCTTAAAGATAAAACAATCCGTTCTAACACATTGACAGCCGCAGAATTGCAAACCGCCCAAACATACTGGATCAAAAACGTCCATCGAGAAAAATTTCCTACCGAGATAAGCGCACTGCAGCGAGGTGTACAGCTACCCAATACATCTAAGCTTGCAAGCTTCAACCCCTTCATGGACCAAGGTGTAATTCGACTAGGTGGATGACTCCAATGTGCGGAGTTGACCAACGAGCAGAAACACCCAATTATACTGCATGGTGAACACCACTTCACAAAATTGCTAATTAGACACACCCATATACGACTGCACCACTTAGGAGTTCGCATTGTATTAGGAGATCTACGACAAGAATACTGGATTCTCCAAGCTAGATGAACAATTAAGAAAGTACTCCATTCATGCCTACCATGCAAGATAGTTCAAAACACTCGCTTTAGCGAGATAGAGGTCCCCTACCACTTGATCGTGTACAACTTACAGATCCATTTTATGTAACAGGTGTGGACTTCGCTGGCCCCCTGTATGTTAAATGGGGCAGAGAAGTTAAGAAATCGTACATAGTTCTGTTCACTTGTGCCTCCACTCGCGCACTCCACTCGCGCACTCCACCTGGAACTATCAACAGATATGTCAACAGAAAAATTTCTGATGACTTTGCGAAGATTCATTACCCGATGGGGTATACCCCACACCATATACTCGGACAATGCACGCACTTTCTCTGCAGTGAATAAGGAACTCATGGCCCTCGAATACGTCTTGGTAGACCCCAGTATGCATCACTACTGTGCTCACCAAGGAATCCAATGGAAGTTTATCGTGCCACAGGCAGCTTGGTGGGGAGGATTCTGGGAGAGGATGGTCGATTCTAACAAACAATGCCTGAGGAAGGTTCTAGGATGCTCACAGCAGGACGAGGAAGGCTTGTACACTACACTTGTCAGCATAGAAGCCGCTCTTAACAGCAGACCGATCACTGAGGACACAGACACTTGTGATGTTCTAACCCCATCTCACTGTCTAGTCAGAAAAAGGTTAACAGCCATCTCTTTTGGAGTAGAACCCACCATAGGGAGAAATTTGATATTGGAATCTAAAACAAGACAGTGAGTTCTTCAAGATTTTTGAAAATGTTGGAAAGCAGAGTATCTTCTCCAGCTGCGAAGCTACCACGAGGTGAAAATACCACACAATCAACAGGGTTCGCCAAGGATCAGAGATGTTGCCCTCCTCCAGGAGGAGATGGTGATGGTGGTGATTATTGTTTTAAGAGGGAGTACAACTAGGCAACCATCCTTTATATAACACTAATCAGAGAGAAAAAATGGAAGGGGTCCGACACTTCGAAAAATGAAATTATCGGCCAAAGGAAGACAAGGGCCACGAAGGGCATGAAAATGAAAGACTCCCTAGCCCTTGCAAACCTAATAGCGTCGGGGTCAGAAAAGAACAAGAGTTGACCAAGAGGGGTCGGATAGGATAGATGAAAGTGAGGAGCCTGGCACAAGTAAGTGGAAGCAATGCCAGGACTCAGCTAAGGGCCCCGTGGTCGCCAACCCACGCTCCAAAGTTCATAGCCCCTGGGGTCCCTTTTAGTCGCCTCTTACAACAGGTAGGGGATACCGTGGGTGTTATTCTACCGCCCCCACCCACAGGGGGGCCTCCAGGAGGACTCGAGGCCACGCCACATAAGGAAACGAGCGAGAATAGAGGAGCTTCTCCCTGGGAGAGATGGAAAGATCCAAACAATCATCCTACGCCAGCCAGACGGCTCCAGAATCAGTCAACCGGTGCAGCTGGTCGTTCCTCTGGAAATCGACCAGGGTGGGGAGGAGATGTGACGGACTCAAGGCGAAACCGCACGCTATCTAGTTGCAGTTATTGTAAAGTTTATGTATGTGTTTATGTAGAGTCTGAGTGTGGGGGATTGTTAATAAAAGGAGACTAGCTTGTAATAAACACGGTGTTGTTACTCCACACCCCACTCTGACAGAGCTTGCAACCAATGTCTCAAAGTAAACTGACTGCCATTGTCCATGAGTAGACACCGAGGATACCCATACTGTCTGAAGACTTCCATCCATAAGAATTGTACAATACATCATACTTGAGCCACAATAACCTCCCAACAGCTTTTTGCAAGGTAGTGAAGTGTTGTGGGTTCTTATGCATGGAACTCATTTGTGGTGCTAAAAGTAAGGTCAAATCTAGAGAGTCCACACATGGGTACCAAACAACATCTAACTTTCACCCTTAACTTTACCCCCCTGTGGGTGGGGGCAGTAGAATAACACCCACAGTATTCCCTGCCTGTCATAAGAGGAGCTTAAAGGGGTCCCAGGGACTCTTAACTTGGGAGCATGGGTTGGCGATTATGGGGCCCTCAGCTGAGTCCTGGCATTGCTTCCACTTACTTGTGCCAGGCTCCTCACTTTCATCTATCATATCCAACTCCCTTTGTCAACACTTGTTCTTTTCAGACCCCGATGCTATTAGGATTCTGAGGACTAGGGAGTCTTTAATGTTCACGCCCTCCGTGGCTCTTGTCTTCCATTGGCTGATACCTTCATTTTTCAAAGTGTCAGATCCCTTCCACATTTTCCTTCTGATTAGTGTTAATAGAGGTTGGTTGCCAAGTTGTACTTTCTCTTAAAACAATAATCACCACCATCACCACCTGATAGTAACTCTCTCTGAACTACTGAATATACGTCAGGTATTCCCCTACTTGATTACACACAATTCTTGTCTCTGGTAATCACATATTTAATTATACATGCTGCCAGAATATTTTAATTGCATTTTTACAGAATTATAAGAGTCTTATTTATATTTTATAATCAGCTCTTATGGATTTAACTTTATTTTGCTGTGTTCTCACATTGGCACTACTGCAACTACACCAGTTCTTCCTGTTCACGCTGCCTTGTGATTCGTCAGTTCAAAATTTCCACCAGTAAATCCCATTAGGTCCGTTTCATCTCAATCTTAAGTTTCCCTCACTTTCAGATGAAAAATTCCATTAACTTCTTTATGATGCAACATCCGCCAATCCTCTACACATGTGCCATTAAAGATGATTAAGCAGGCTGAACTGCTACATAAATCCTGCTTCAATATGAACTCTACCTTCTCAAATATTATTTTCCTCATTACATTATATTCATATGCCAATGACATGAACTAGCACGTACATACATACATACATACATACATACATACATACATACATACATACATACATACATACATACATACATACATACATACATACATACATACATACATGATTTTGGAAAGCGATCTATATCTTTATATCCAGATGGTTTATATAACTAATTGTCTCTGGAAATGCACAAGAAAAATCCATGACGTTGCAAATGAGATGCTGCATTCATTGTGTTTAACTGTATTCTATACTAGATGAATCTGTGAAAGATGTCTCTGGTGATCGTTTAATGCCTGCCCAGTAGATTGCTCTGTAAAATCAACTTATCAGCAGAATGTAAACTGTTATTCCAATTTGTTCCTAATAAGCCAGAAACACAACATTATTTGTTTCAATAAGTCCTTTGTTTGCCTAAAACAATAATTCTGTGAAGCTGTGAATGTGTGTCTGCATGGTCCGTTGATCTTTTAATGCCCGCTTTTACAGCTTACCAAGGAATGTGTTGCTTTGCAGTTCAGCACACATCTATGCACACCCTTGGTTCTTTCTTTGCACTGACACACAGCACCATTGCAGCAGTAACTTGACAGCCACTAAAGATGGTAATTTCGTTTGTGCTAATTTTGTATAAAATCTTTTCTCTTCTTTTTCAACAGGGTGATAACAACAATAATGACGAAGACCTGATAATAGCAGGTAGGTGTGCAGTTTACAGTTTAAACACTTCACGCAGTAGATATTCTAGAGAGAATTCAGAGTAACCAAATATTAAACTTGGATGGCCCTTAAGTCTTGGCGTTTTTAATGAACAAGATATGTACATCCAACAATTGATAATGTATTCTCCTTTGTTGTTTACAACTTCTTCCCAACGTTCAACATGGTTTCCAATGCCTTGATGGTAGAAATCACCTGGTTTTGACTTGAAGAAATCGTCCAACCAAACCTTCAATTCCATGTCATTATTGAATGAAACGCCACACTTTGCATTCAAGAGGGATCGGAACAGATGAAAATTTGAAAGTGTCAAGTTGAGGTAATATGGAGGACATGGCAGCTTTTCCCAG
Organism: Anabrus simplex; assembly: GCF_040414725.1. NCBI lineage: Eukaryota > Metazoa > Arthropoda > Insecta > Orthoptera > Tettigoniidae > Anabrus > Anabrus simplex. Next base: position 1,714,108,981 of record NC_090265.1, read on the forward strand.
GCAATGTTTGAATGGCTTCCTTGGTCATATTGGCGATGTGAGGGTGGGCATTGTCGTGTTGCAGATGAATGCCATGTCGCTGATCAGGTTCTTTATTGATGGATAGCGTTGTTGACTCATTGCATTTGTTGCACGTAAAGTTCTGCAGCCACAGTTTGGTACCTATCAAGCACTTCATAGTGGATCCTGCCTTCCCAGTCTCACTATATGCACAACATCATAGGTCTTATAGGTCTTATGATGACGAACACCATCACTTTGCATGGATGAAGGCCTTATTTGATCGCCATGTTGCCTATTTCCTGGGGCTAAGCCATTCTTTGTGCTGCTTCATATTGTCATACAGTAATCATTTTTCATTTCGGTAACAATTCGATAGAGTATTCTCTCCTTGTGTCCATGAGTTGACCAATGACGGGCAAACAAACTGGAGGCGATCATGACTCGTTGATTTTTGTTGTCGTTCGAAGCATGCTAAAATAATGCTTCCAAATTTTTAACCTTTCCCATCGAGTGAAGGTGACGCTCCATGATGCTGTGGGAGCATTCCCTTATCTCTGCCAATTCCCTCATCATTTGGCATGGATCTTCCTGAACAAGGTGATTCAGTCGCTCCTCATCAAAATGAACGGAGCGTCAGGTGCCGTGCATGTCTTTGAGTCTTTTGAACCAATTTTGAGCCCTCCTAAGAGGCATCACTCTTCACCACACACCACAAATCTTCTGTGGCTTTGGCACCTCGCTAAAGGCAGAAGATATCGAAAATGAAACTTTTTTTGCCGACTTGACACACCAATTCAAGGATCTGAAACAAACAAAACTTATATCGGCATAAAAAACTAAACACAATATCTTGTAGAGTACATCATTCTCTATGGAATAACATAAAATACATTGCCAAAACATTATGTTTTCACTTTTTTTAAAGCCAAGACTTAAGGACCAACCCATTATCATAAAGAAAAAGGCGGTGAACTTTTAAAACTGGCTGATCTCACATTTTTACAGGCTTTAGCTAATTAACTCTCTCCATGTCAGTGTGTAAACAAGTTAGTCCTGTATTTAGTGAGATTTTTAACATTTTTCTTCTGGTCTTAAAAACCTTGGGTAAGTTCTAAACTCAAGAGGATGCTAACATTTCTCCAACATTAAAGGAGGTTTTTCTGTTAACAGATATGAGACAGACTGTTGCACTCAATAGAATGAACACATCATCACTGAATTACTGAATCTTTGCAGTAATAATCAGATCCTTTGTAAAACACAGAATCTAACTAATATACAGAATCATTCAGCTCCGGGTGAGTCCAAGAGCGCAAAAGTTTTCAGTTTGCAAAATTTTCTTACTTAGTGACGGCTGACATAATACATTTTTGTGTTAGTCCCTCATTTCCTGTTCATTTTGGCTCTATATCACCTCCCCGTCTGACAAGCAAGAATTTTATCCTCGTTGTTGATATAGGAGTTTTGAGTTATTTTACCGCCAACTAGTATCATAGTGTTGGTCTGAAACTAGATATTTACTATTAAACTGTATAATGTTTTCTAGATTTCTGTTGTTTATTGAACTTAATTCCTTGAAAATATGTTTCCAAAATGTAAAACCTGAAAGAAAAAGTTATAAAGAAAGTACAAAAATCCTCCAATAAAGAACATTCTGTAGTAGTAGACCTTCCTATTTTTCTCAAAAATCCAAAAAAGAGGTAATTTTTCTACTGTGTCAGTATTTTATAAGGAATATGGAAGTGTGTAAAAGAACCAAAATTACTGGAAATTCAAAACATGTATTTATGTTCTAATGTACAATATCTATGTTGGTTAGAGAGTACAGCTTTTCCTGGTCACCAAGTTTGCTACTGTAAGTAAATATAAATTCACTCGGTCCTTGGAAGGAGAGGAGATGGCCGTAGGAGAGTTTGGCAACCATCTCATCGACAAATGATATCAGTTGAGGGTTAACACATACTTTTTGTACACCTTGTCTGCCTCAATCCTTCTGAATATCCATCACATATTTTGTGGCAAAATACAACATTTTGATATTACACATTCACATTATTGATGGACTTGTGTTTGCAAGGCTTTCTCGTAATTTATTCACCTGACTGCAAATACAGGCTATTTGATATCCAAGACATCAAAGATGACATCTTTTCCTTCCTCTCAGTTATTTCCATAGATATTTTAACAGCAAATATCAGGTCAATTGTTGTGCTGTTGCTTCTTCAAGCTGTGGTTTCGTTATAGCTCTCAATCTGTGTTCTACATATTATTCTTTCCACCATCTATAATCATGGCTCTGATTCATGGACTGAATTAATGGCTTTATACAGCTTCTCAGAACTTTGTCCCATCTCATCTCTGGTTGATTTGTATTTCATTCTCTTTTTACTTATTTGTTCATAGCTATTTCTCTTAATTCTCATTATTTGATTAAGCACTTAAGATCAATCCTGCAGTTCTTGTTGACCTGCTGTGTGAATTCAACCCAGGTATTCCCTGTCTCTGATTTTCCCTGTTTTTTCCTCTTTCTTTTTCCTCTTGTTTTACCTACTTGCAAATTCAGTGTTAAACAAAGACTTCCTCTTCTCCTCATATCTTGCTGCTATTCATACTCGTACTTTATCTGTGAGTTTTCTAGTTCTTGCAAACAGATCTTTGGTTTATGCTCCATAGCATCTTCTTCACACTGATTTTTCTGAGGGTGGCCACAACTAGAATAGAATTTATCGTAATGAAACAATTTACATTGTAATAGATAAAAGGCCAACAATCCATAAAAATTATGCTCTTGAAAATCGTGACCGTACATATACTATACTGTACTACTGAACATCGTTCACTTTATTGTACAATATACTGTACTAACTATTTAATGCTGTATCAACAAGTACCGGTAGTATATCTACATAATATCTTTATAAATTTACTAGCAAGATACCTGTGCTTCACTACGGTATTATACTGAAATTTAGAACTGAATGCTTATTTTTTTATATATAATCCGCTGAAACTCACGATCTGACTCGTTTTCCGAGAGAATCCACCAAAATTCGCGATCTGATTTGTTTTCTAATAGATTACGGCAATTTTCCTCCCATTTTTCAATCTTTCTTTCCAGCAATCGATTTCGTACTTCTGGGGCTAGGTCCAGGTATTCCACCCGGTCAGCTGGGTCCCTAAATCTTTACTATCTTTTCCTATAAGCACTTTTAATATGGATCAAATCCTTCAGGAGATCCAGTGTGGTGTCGTCTTAGGTGCCTTGGCGAAACTGAATCCGCGGCCGGGCTGCATTTTTAGTCATTACCAGTCCAGGACCCGTTTCCTGCGTGGTCCGCACATTTGACAACAGTCCAGAACATTATTATTATTATTATTATTATTATTGTTCTTCTTCTTCTTATTATTATTATTATATATGTTCTTGACCCCACAGCAAGATGCAAGGCCGCTACTTGGCGGTAAATTACATGTACTGCCATTGTCATTGTTGAGAATGTGACCAGCAACATTGTTGCGCGTAGGCAAGTGTGCGAGATTTCTGGCGATAAGAATGACATACTTCCGTGCATTATTGACCCTATTATAGAGATGAACAATTGGACAGTCAATCTCATTCTATCGTTTATTTCAGATATGTTTAAATTTTTATTTATATGCCAGGAGAATCTACTGTAATCTAAGAACGTTCTCCGAAGGAAAAGATTGCTCTTGAAAACGAACCCAGGAAAGATAAAAACTGATCGGTTTATGATCAGAATAAGTACATCGAAAATCTGCAGCCTTTTTCCAGTCATTCAACAGGGTCAGGAATGGAATGAATAAAGCCCCCATCAAGTGGCGACAATAGGAATTGTAAAGGCTGCCGAAACCTGTCGTACTCTTCTGGGGCAATGATTAATGAATGAAAAATGAAATGAAATTATATTGGACAGTGTTGCTGGAATGAATGATGACAGGGAAAATCGGAGTATCCGGAGAAAAAACCGTCCTGCCTCCATTTTGTCCAGCACAAATGTCACATGGAGAGACCGGATTTAAACCAGGGAACCCAGCTGTGAGAGGCCAGCGCACTGCCGCCTGAGCAACAGAGGCTCCTTATAAATACATTATGAACAGTTAAATCAATTTCATTTCTTTATGTCCAGTAGTTTTGGCTCGACAATGATGAATCAGTCAGTCAGTCAGGACAAGTTTATATATATAGATTTGGAAGCACACCAATTTTTCGTCCAATTACCGTATACTGTAAATGCTGTTTCTGTTAGCAAGATTTTTAGAGCCTTTTGAATGGATTTCACAGACATGTCCGTTATTTCCAATGGGAGCTTTATCATTCCTCTGTAGTTGTGATATTTTTGCATTTCCTTTAATCTAACACAAGGAGAGTCTGTATCATTTCTTCTTCTGTATTATGTTGATGTAGCTCCTTCCTTAAAGGGTAATCTATCAGGTTTTCTTAAATGTCCATTATGCATTGGATTTTGTGGTTTTCCTATACCTGCATAGCCTCTGGTGATTCTATTTGAGGATCCAACCAGCCTCTGGGCTGATGACATAACAGACACAGACATGAATTGGTAAGTATATATTGAGGGAAGAGTCATTATTCCCAGTTCTTGGAAAATGGACCTATATGATTGCTTGTCTGAAATTCCCTGTGTGCACCCGATTGCTTTCTTTTGCCATATAAAAACATCCGGAGTCTCCATGCAATTCTCCTGTATTATTGTTCCATACTAGATGCAATGTAAGAAAGCATAGTAAGCAGTTATTATATGAGGTTTACTAACACATTTCTTCAGTTTTTGCAGCAAAAATATCACTAGGGACAGTATCATACATAGTTGTTTTGTATGAACATTCCAGCTCAGTTTATGTCTAAATGGAATCCTAACATTTTCACTGACTTGTTCCTGTCCTCACTGCTTAGATGAAAGAAAATTTCTTCCAGATTTGCTTTGTGTGTTGGGAGTTCAACTCGGCATATACACAGAGCAGCCAAAAGTCACGGGAAGGGGTGTCCCATTAGAAAATGTGCCGTGTATGACCCCTGAACATTGCGGCTAGCTGAGCAGTCTGTCACAGACACCAATATACTGAAGATGGCAACATGTCACGAGTTTACCGACTCTGAACATGGGATAATCATCAGTGCACAGTGCATGGATCATAGCACTGTGGAGATTACACGTGAATTCGGGTTTCCAAGGTCAACAGTGTCAAGGGTGGATCTTCAATATAAGACAGAGTATGTTACCACTCACGTAAATTGCTGCATGGAAAGACCGCAGGTGTTTAAAGAGCGGACATCACATTGCCTCCACAGAGCCATACTGGGCGCTTGACGGGCTACTGTGAGTCAGATCTCCACCCAGTTGAATGTTGGAAATCAGGAACCCATTTCTACCAAGACTGTACGGACGCAGCTGAACCACATAGGCTTCACCAACCGACGACTAACTTGTGGCCCTTTGCTGACACCTCAACACAGAGCTCAACAATGTGCATGGGTCCCATGAACATTGGCAGAGGACCATGGAACAGTGGCGGCATATGGTATGGTCCGATGAATCCCGGTTCCAGTTGTATTGAGCTGATGGGTGAGAGAGAGTGTGGCATATGCCCCATGAAGCTATGGATCCTGTGTGTCAGCAAGGTTGTGTCCAGGTGGGAGGTGGCTTAGTTCTGGTTTGTGCAGCATTCTCATGGTCGCAATTAGGCACCATTGTCCAGCTGCAGGGAGCACTGTTAGGTGCACATTATATGGAATTCTTTCAGACCATCTGCATCCCTTTCTGGCCCTTGTGTACTCTGATGGAGATGCCATGTTTCAGCAGGACAATACGCCATGTCACCACTCTGTAGTGGCATGCAGGTGGTTGGAGGAGAACTCCGGTGAAGTTACGATCATCGATTGGCCCTCCAGATCCCCCAATCTTAATCCAATCAAGCATTTGTGGGATGGTGTCGATGCTGGTATATGCTCCATGAACCCCACACCAACTACACAAGACCAGTTGTGGCTAGCAGTGCAAAATGCGTGGGTCCAGATCCCTCCATAATGATTCCAACACCTTGTAGAGTCGATGGCTTGCCATATTGCTGCCGTTTTGAAGGCTAATGGAGGAAAAATTTGCTGTTAAAATCAAATACAGTGTCTCTCCATGACTTTCGACTCTCAGTATATTATTACTATTGTCACTGATAACTGGAATGGAAGGTTTTCTGCTACATATAGAATTGAAGATGTTATTCAGTTTCTTTTTAGCTTCAAACCTCATTTTGTTTTGTTTATCTACTGGCATATTACTGATGCATAACTCAGATTCCACCATAGTGGTGATGATGTCATTGAGGATATTGGAAGAGGGCCTGTTTTGTTTTGGACCCTTGCTCAATATGAAAGTCTGAATATCATTATCTTTGCCTAATGTGGTTATTGTAACTTTTAAGCACAAAAACAGAAAGGCTCTTTTCTTTGCCTGGTTTGCAGCATAATTATAAGCTATAAAATTCATTCTGTTTCATACTGAAGTCCAATTATAAGAAATAAGTAGACAAGACGTTCCACCTTTTCTATGCAATATATTAAGTAAATAGTACTACATTAGTCTTGGGACTAGTTTCAGCCACTGAGTGGCCATCATCAGCCAAAATAAAAATTAAGCAGGTGATATGATAACAAGTAAAACATACGTATACAAGAGAAAGACAATGTTGTAGGAATGATTATAACATCAAAGTATATATAACAACAAAAGGTATGGGTGTGACCTTCATGTCATAATATGATGCTGTCTTTAAAGTGAATTAGGCAAATCAAAACAGATCTCAGGCAGTGAATTTGAAAAATTTAAGTGACAATATTTCCACTTCTAAAGTGGCAAATGGCTGTGAGAATCATTCATCCTGCAACAAAATTAGTACGAAGTTAATTCCTGGGGGCAAAGTCAGCCACAACGCTATCACACTTAGTGTTGAGACTAGTGCTTCTCTAAGGGCCTTCATGGCTTTCTTGTCATACATCCATACTCCATCCATTTTCATTTCAAATGCTGATCAGCTTAGTATCATGGGATGTCTCAACATTTGACACTAATTCACAAAATAATCTTCATGTTGTTGAGATTCTGTTCTCTTTGCTCTTAGTTCTAGTATAACATTATTCAATGTATTGTTACATAGTTACAGTCATGCTTTTGAGAGTGAAATGTTTCTTGTAGGCACAGCTGTTAACTCTCTTGGTGCCAGGCGGTAGTGTGAGCATCCGCCATTTAAATTGCCAGAGCCGATCTGGTCAGCCGTTAACAATCCAGTCGGAAGTTGCCAGAGCCGATTACATCGGCCGGCTTCAAATTCTGTGATATACGTAATTTTGAGGCAACCTATAGTGACGTGCATACTTTTGTTACAACCTGTAGTAAAGGGGCTACACGTTATTGTGTGCCTGGCCTTGCTTTGGCAGTTCTAAGAGGGTGTTATACCTTTCACAAGAGTCGTTTCCTGTGTTTACAAATACCGCTAACCGGTCAGTAAGGGATTGCTCCTTGCAGCGAGTGGATTTGTGACAGGAAAATGGCATATTGTTCACGTGAGAATTTTTCAGCAGGTATTGATGACAATAAATTAATGCAGTATTTAGAACAGTGCGATGTTAACGCTGATGATTTATCGGATAGCGATAGGGAATTTAGTTCAGAGAGAAGCGACGAAATTATACCGGACACGTCCGCGGAATCACCGCAGCTAAAGAAGAGACATTTAATTGTGTCTAACAGCACTAAAGCTACTCTGAATATGGTGGTAGATGAGACTAGTGATAACGAATATGATGATGATGTCTCTGGAGAACATTTTGTGGAAATTTGTCCCAATTAACCCGACAACATTCATCAACCTCCTGTCTCCTTGAAGGACCTAAACATACCCTACCGTCTGATTCTCCGCCCATATCACACTTCAATTTGCTTTTCACTTACTCTCTGCTAAACCTTATAGTCACATATAGTCCTCTATCATTACCTAAATGCCGGTCTCCGCGGGCCAAGTGTAGCGTGCTTGCCTCTCACCCGGAGGTCATGGGTTCGATTCCCGCCCAGGTCAAGAATTTTCGCCTGGTCCTGAGGGTTGGTTCGAGGTTCACTCAATCTAAGTAACCCTAAGTGATTGCAATTGAGGAGATATCTGAGGGTGAGAGGGCGACTCCGGTCTGGAAAACCAAGAATAATTACTGAGAGGATCCGTCTCACTGACCATGATTCACCTCGTAAACTGCAGGTATCGAACTGAGCAGCGGTCGCTTAGTAGGTCAAAGCAAATCACAACTTTAGTGCCATATATTTCTTAATTTTGTAAATTCTGTTGTATTGTAAAATTATTTTCCTAATATATATAACAACCGAAAACGTGAAACTATTTTTTTCTGAAAACAAAAACTATAATATCAATTACTATTTTTTACTTATTTAATAATTCAGAATTATTTTAATACTGTGTTGTCTGCACGTAGAAAATTTCTTGTCAGTATTTGCCATACACGCGAATTTTATCGGTGAGTAAAATTGTCTTGTTTTATTAGTGACATATGTTTGAATTTTTATTTTGTACGTTTTTATTTTTCTCGTTCAAATTAGTTATTCTATAGAATTGTATTTAGAAATACATTATACATAATTATGTATATTCTTTTGTATCGTAAATTATTTTTTCAAAGTAGATATTGTGAGAGAAATTGCGAAAATATTTTTCTCTTCCTAAAAATAAACGTTTTCGACAACTATAAATCAACAATAAAACATTTTTGACTCTTTATATCGCTACAAACCAGTTTCTTATTCTACGTAGTCGATATGTAGAAAATTTCATGCCGATATTTGCTATACACCGGTAGATATACGCGAATTTTAAAATACATGTATTTCCACTGAAAACGGCTTGGTACTTTACAGTAGTAGAGTGGAGGCGGAGCTCTGGCCTCTTCCAGCTGATGGGGAGCGGCCGACCAGATCAGCTCTTGGCTCCAACAGAGTTAAGAGAACAACTGATAAGTGCTTTCCTATTCTGCAAAATTTCCAACCCACGTTTACACAAATATGGAACCTACAATACAATGGTTATGTTAATGTTTATGTTTTAGATTCCAAACTCCTGTGTTTATGTTAGTTTGCTTCTAAATTTAATTATGAATGATTCCATCAGACAACCAGATCACAGACATCTGTCTGCATGTTATGTTTGTGTCTAATGACCATTATGAATGACCCTCAGATAACAGATCATAAACTTCTGTTTTTATGCTGTTTGTCTCCGAAGTTGGATGTGAGTTGTCACATAAGATAAACCAGGTTCCAAACTTCTGTGCTTAAGTATCTATCTAATGCTCATTCTACAGGTTGAGTTGTCTGTGCATTTAGGGGCGAGCAACTGTGAGCTTGCGACTGGGAGATAGTGAGATCGAGCCCCACTGTTGGCAGCCCTGAAGATAGATTTCCGTGATTCTCCATTTTCTCATCAGGCAAATGATGGGGCTGTTCCTTAATTAAGACCATAGCTGTTTCCTTCTCACTCCTAGGCCTTTCCTAACCTATTCTGTGTCAGGGCAATGTAAAGCAAATTGTAAAAGGAATGTTCATTCTGAATGGTCTTACCCGATGACAGCCTGGAAACTTGTGTTTATATTAATGGGCATAAGCAGACCCAGCCAGTAGCTGGAAGCTGCAGATGATGATAATGACGATGATTAATTTGCATCTAATGTTCATTGTGAATGGCCTCGTTAGATAAATCAGATCAGAAACTTTGTTTAACCTTCACCACCACATCTGTACACCAGCTTGTGAGCTCACTGACCTTTCGAGGGCTACGTAATGTTCTAGAGGTGTACTGAACAAGGCTGTTTTATAAGAGAATTGCAGAATATTGTTTTGCCAACACTTGTATTTGGTGTACATTTTTATATCTTTCCAAGAAGTCTGAATTAACATGTCTGAATTGAGTCTATCTGCTGGTTTCACTTTTCCCATCTGACCTCCCTTGTTCTGAGCTACATCTATCATTTATTACAACAAATTGCAAAATAATTCTATTACTGAATAACTACAGTATACCCTTATAGTTACATCTGGTGAGTGAGAGACAATCAGCCCTTAACATGGAACAATTACCCAATGAGAATGAGAGTTCTATTAGTGAAAAACTTGAAGGGACTACTCTCCCCTCCTCGATATATCTCTTGTGTTAGAGCATGAGTTCCCTTGAACGGGAGACAATTAGCCAATGACTGCATGGTTTTTGGTAGAGTAGATTCACCTGTTTGTCTTTCAGATGTCTTCTTTTCCATTTCCACTACACAAGTTCCAGTTAACACATAACCTATGCCTCATTTAGCCCCTCTAGGATGTTATCTGTTTTGGAGAATATAGACTGATTTATTCCTTCGAGGAAATGCCCTACAGTTAAGATACCTCAATGTTTGCCATGTAAAGCAGTAATTATAACTAAATGTCTGCAGAAAACTAAATGCTGTTGAGTTTACCTCTCTAACCTTCATTCATACACTGCTTGTCATTAAAGTTACAACACCAAGAAGCATCCACTCGACTATCTTCTCATTTGGGGAAGGCAATGGCAGAATATGTGTACCAGTGGTGACACTAATAACTGTCATATAAGTGAAGGTCAGGAAGCCACTGAGTCGCAATGTTTTCTCTGCTGTTCTTGTGCACAGAAAGAATTAATGGGCTACATCAAAAAATATGATCATAAGAACAGATTTTTGCCCTTTGCTATGGGAGAATCCTGTCCGATCAGGCTTGTACAATATTTTACAGCAAAAGGACAAGGACAAGGGATCAGTGGGTTGAGAATTGATGGACTGGGTGACTTACATGAAGCCAACAGCCCCATTACATGGTGCCAATGAGCATGAGTTCAGACATCACGTGTGCATCGTGATTACAGACTCTACTGCTGCATCAAGCACCCTCGCTCACTATTTCAAGCATATGACATGTAAAAATATGCCTTTAGCAGGGCATCTTATCCATGTATTCTTTATTGCAACTGCCTCTGACTTCTCACCACATGCCTGCAGATGGAATGATGTGAAGAACGTCCAGCCTGGAGGGACGATTGTCTTCCCATCCTCTCCTCTAACAAATTTCACCTCTGCTTGCAGCATCACGATGGTAACATCTGAATTTAGTAGCAATGTGTCACATTTGTGGCCAAGGCCTGCATTATGCACCATCATACCAGCCCAGCACTTAGGATTGTGGTATGGACTTCTACACTGACCAGCAACTGTAAATTTGTAGAGGTGTTGGAGGCTGCTGTAGCCCAGTACCAAGAGTATAATGCACACATCATTTGTCTGTTCCTGGATGACACAAAGCTTCCTTGTACCTCTCTTGAAATGAATACATGTGGTCAATGGCTGACCTGCTACAGAGCACCAGCAGCAACAACCAGTCAACTATGGGCACACATTATAGAAGCATGAGTGGGATACTCCACACAGACTTGCAAAGTCTCTCCCTCTCAATACTGCATGATGAAGTACAGGTTATTCCTGCCAATGTGGAGGTCATACAGACTGATTTTCCCCTGTTCTGAGTTGCAAGAGTAATCATGTTATGTCCAAAAATCTGGATGTGTTGGTTCACTCCTTCACAATGTTAATGGCTAGCAGTGTATTTGCTTTCTCAGACCTCATCTCTGATACATTTATTATAAACTAGCTTAATATCTGCACCTATACCCCTAACATCCTGTATATGTTCTCATACAAATAATTCAACTAATATTTCAATCCCCCCCATAAAGGGTATTTCCTGAAAACCAAAGAATATGTGTTCCTTATTTTTAAAGGAGATTCCACATACCAATGTTCACATCTGCAACATGTTAAGTTTCTGATATATACTGTAGATACGCTGATTTTAAAAATTCACCGCACTTTTCAGCTCCCCTTAACTAGAATTTCCGAAAAAATATTTGTTTCTTTATATTTACAGGAAATTTCAAATACCAGTTTTCAAATCTTTAATATGTTAGCTGTCTGAGATAATTTGCAGATATAATCTTTCTTGAAATTCACCCCGTTTGTCACTCCTGTTCACCCCCTATTCATTGGATTATCCAAAAACTCAAAAGTACGTGTTTCTTTATTTTCAAAGGAGATTCCAAATTTCAATTTTCATGTCTGTAACATCTTCAGTTTTTGAGATATAAGTCTCCTCATAAAAGGTGTTCAACTAGTTTTCCCCCTTTTTCACCCCCCCCTCCTCCTTAATGGGATTTTCCAAAAATAAAAAAATTTGTGTTTCTTTATTTTTAAAGGAGATTTCAAATACCTACTTTTACGTCTATAAACTTTTAGGTTTTTGAGATATATGTATATATATCCTCTTTTTAAAAATTTACCCCACTTTTAACCCCCTTTGCTAAGGAATATCCAAAAATCCTCTCTTAGCGAGCACCTGCATTTTAATATGAATGTATCCCCTAAATTTCATTTCTTTATGTCCAGTAGTTTTGGCTCGGTGATGATGAATCAGTCAGTCAGGACAAGTTATTTTATATATATAGATGTGAGGTCTTCCAATTTGTCTTATATAAAAGGTCATCTCCTTTTTTATCACCCTCTCATGTCATTTCAAATTAATTAACAAGGTATTCTGTAACTAGCTGTCAAGCACGGGACTGTAATTCAGTAAGATCTTTCTTATTATAGTGGCGATGTTAAGACATCAGTTTATTGAATTGTAGAATCATTGTTTAATTTATGTTTTATTTCTGTTGCAGCGCAATTTACATCATGTACCGAGTAAGTACCACAGCAACAGAAGAAACCGCTTCTGTTTATCTTAGTCCAGACTATTGTACCTTGAAGTATCTTTTACATTTTTCTTTTCATTGCTTTTATTTTGGGAGGTAGCTTTTCCTAATTCTATAAATACTTCCTGTTTATATTTTTCTGGTTAGAATCTTATTAAAAGTTTAGAGTAATTTGTAGCAAGGTGTACAGTGTTCTGTGGTAAAACATGATCCTATACCTTGAAACACAGGGAATACAAAAGGGAAATAGCTGTAAATATATGTATTATTTGAAATTAATTTCAAAATCAAGTAACATCAACTATGTTCCTAGGATTCAGTGTTTAAGAAAAATGTCACCCACTCCACAGATGTCGAAGGTTTGTCCTGGATGATTGACAAGCTTTGAATGTACAGAACTAACTGATTATAGGAAGACTTCAGAGAAAAAAGAGACAGTACTTCAACAACAGAGCATGGTCTCCTTTAGAGGGCTTGACAAATTTAATAAAATTCCTCAAAAACCATAGGAAGGTTACCTTGTTTTACCACACTAAGTGGGTAGCAGCACTAATCAACCCAGGCATTGTACTATGCAGCATTCTAGGTTAAACAGGAACTCGAGAAAACACAAACATTGGAGGATAATGGATCCCAGTTGCTCTGATGCTGCAATAATCATGAAAAATATGCCAAGTTTGGCAAAGGTTACACCCCAATCTGCCTTATTCATTTAGGACCGATGGTATTTGGAATGCAAACACCCTCGTTCCATGTTTTTTTCCTTTTCTTTTTAGCAGTCCCTTGTGAAATATAATTGCCCTGATTTAACTTGTAGATCTTACGGTTCTTACGGACAGGTCAGGATGATGTTTAGAAATCCTGTCATCCATTCCTATTCAGGTACTTCTTGTTTAATCCATAATTGAAGGTAATTCTTTTTACTGGTACAGACAAGCTTATAAACCAGTTTCACAACACAATTTTTTATCAAACAGTACTTCAGTTTTGCTATTATTTTCATGTACTTCAACAATCAATTTTCTTTGGTCTCAGAAAATACCATACAGTATCATGCCAGCTCTTTAATAGCCCCCTTCAGTATTTCCTGGGAGAATCTAGTGCATACATGGCCAGGCTCTCCCAGTATCAGTCCCTATGCCTGGTTCTCCCATGCACTTTCTGAAACAGAAGAGCCATATTGCAAAATATTCCGGTACTCATTATCCGAGCTCTAGCGACGAACAGTAAGCCAGTGTTGGAGCTCAGTGTCCCACCAGAGTCTGACCGAGGCGTGTCGAGTGTGTGCCTGAGTATCAACGTGCTGGAGTATGGAGACTACTGTGGCATGAGCAGCGTTGACTGTCACTGGCTAGTGCTGTTGAATAGCTGTTGTTGAGTAGTTCACTGAGTAGTGAAATTTCTCTGGAACAGTCGTCGTGTGTTTTTGGGGGTCAGCAGGCCTGGTTCTGTTGCTATTATGCAGAATGAAAGTGAAAGCAAGACGACTCTGTCAATAAGGACAAGCAGCAATTAGAATTGTTTGTGTGTGTCACCTTTTTCTTCTTGCAGTAAAATATGCTTGCCAATTGAGGCCAAAATCCACACACAGATGGAGGCTCAGTTAAATGTGCTCTTCGACATGATAAAGGACTTGACCAGAAGACAATCTAAGAAGACCAGAAGACAATGATTGAGAAGTTGGAAGAAGATTATAAGAAGATGGAAGAAAGAAGATAGCAAGGAAAGTATGATAAAGGAGATGAGAGACAGCCAGAAGAAGATGCAAAATGGCCAGAAAATGATATAAGGCAGGAAGAGGATGGGAGACAACTGGAAAAAGATTGAAGTACACCAGAAGAAAATGCAAGATGACCAGAAGAAACTGAACGATGGCCAGAAAAAGCTGGAAGATGACCAAAAGAAGATGGAAGGCAGGCAGAAGATGATGAAAGATGGCTGAAAGAAGATGGAAATGAAGATGGGAACCGAGAAGGAGGTGAATGATGAACTGAGAAAAATCAAGGAGGGTCTTCACAAGACAGAGCATGCTCTCTGCCTTTCTGTTATTTTTTTTATGATAAAGTGAGAATGTATCCTTGGTGCCTCTTCAGACTAAGGACATATGCTGGGAAGTGAGAACCAGTGACAGGGGAAGAAATTTGTGTTTTCTGGGGCTTGTAATATTGATGAGGATAATGCAGAAATCCACCATGGAGAGCTATTCCACCAGGGATGGATTTTTAGAAACCCATACCGGTACTGTATATTCCCTCAAGCAATTGCAAGGGACAGGTTTGAACACATGCTGCAATATTTACATTTTGTTGACAATTCTACATGGAATATATATCCCCTAATTATATAGACGTACATTTTCAGTGACATCAACATGGATGTGAAGGCTCAGAGACCGCATCAAAATTGTGACTACGGAAGGGACAGTTAATGAGAGAAATTTCTAGCTGTTCTCATTTGAATAATTACAGTTTATTCAACCCAAAACCACAACATCATTTTCCATTTGTTAATTTGTAGAACCCTCGTACCTTCAGATTACAGTCGCAGCAATTTTCATTACTCAGAAAGCACTGTTCCATTTAAGTGCACATATCCTTTACACTATGAACAAAAATGGACCCTAACTTGGGTATTAAAGATGTCTGATAACCATTGCACTGAATATTAACCACACATGAGACTGATCTCTAGTTGGGGTGGAAATTGCAAGCACTGAACTTGGTCCTCAATGTTACTCTCACTGAACACATTTGAAGCAGATCTTTCTCGTACACTCCAAGCATACTGGTTTTTCACGTCTGTAGCACTTGTAATATGTTTTTCCTCTTCTTTGCTGCTGGGCACAGAAGACAAATTATCCATTTTTCAAGCTTCCCTCAGCAATGTTGATATGCTCCTGAAGGATACTCAAAATTCTACAGATAGCACCTCAAATATCTCTTGGGATCCTGGGATTTGATAATCTTCTTATCATGTGTGGCCTAGTGAGTTAAGCAGAAAGTTCTTTCAGAAAATGTTGCTTGGTCATTTGGGGGCTCTGACAATAGGACTGATGAAAAATATTTGCATTCACAGCTGCAATATCGACGATACGGAAGAAGACCGCCATCGGCCACCTTCTTGTTCTTCTACCTGTGCGGTAGTTGGCTGACATCTGATCCAAAGTATCTACTCAGACTTCATAGAATTATAAAACTGAATCATCTCTTCCTTGTCCGTGTGCACATTAGTTGCTTTCCCATGGTGCATAGTGGATACTAACAAAACAGATTTGTTTCTTTTCGGAATGTGTGAGAGAAGAGTTATGTCTTTTGTGAAGCCATGCACAGAGGAACCGAACTTTCTCTACTTGGAAGGCAAGAAGATAGTTGGAATTTCCTTCTTGTTCTTCCTTACTGTCCCAATATAAGTGAGTCTCCTTTTCCTCAGCTCCTGAACAAGCTCTACTGAGGTGAACCAATTGTCAGCTGTTATATTCGTATTTGTGCCCTATATTGGTCCCAATAAATAACAAACTGCCTGAACTGGTTTCAAAAATTTCCTATCTTCCCTTCAAAGACCTATTCCATCAGTGTCCTTCCCTGCATAAATATATGCACTGTACGAATAACTATATTCGCATTGGTCAGGCACATCAATTTCACTCCGTATTTCTCAGGCTTGTTTGGAGTATACATTCTGAACTTGCACCGACCTCTGAAACCAATTAGCATCTCATCTACTGTTGAATTTGTGCCAATGGAGTAACACCGTTGAGAGTTCTGAATCAACATATTCAGAAGCTCAGATATGGGTGCAATAGGATCTGTCTCTCTCCGCTGCATTCTGTCTTCAGGGTTGTCAAAATGTAGGCTGCACAGAAGAATGGAAAACCTCGTACCTGACATCACAACACCAAATATTTCACAGCCCATACCATCAGCAGCGAAGACTGAAGTGATGTCCACTTTGTTAGAATAAGATTTCAACCTAAGATACATTGCTAAAAGATTAATATCAAACAACTTCAGCCATTTGGAAGAGGGGGTGATTAGTGAAGTTGCTTAGCTGCCTGCTTTCAACCCGGACAACTGATGGTGGTGGTGGTTATTGCTTTAAGATGCATCATGGGAGACTGACAGCGAAAATGAATGCTGTTGGATTAGATAAAAGAATAGTTCATTGGGTGGCTAAATTTCTAGATTGTAGAACTCAGGGAATGACGAGTGGGTGAAGCATTATCAGATCATGTAATTACCAAAAGGCAGATTCTGCAAGACTGTATTACTGGAGCTTGATGTTTTCTGAAGTATGTAAATGATATTAGAAATAATCTGGGATCACAGATAAGGCTTCTTGGGGATGATATTTCTATTGACCTCACTCATAGGCAACCAGATAGCAATGTTCAATTGTAGGTCAATCCTGGCCAGGAAATTTCACCTGAAAACTCATATGGTATCAGCAAGGGTATCTGGCCTTAAACCCCAGCCAAATGCAGAATGTGCGAGGGAGCCCAAACATATCTAACCATGGTACTGTGTTTAATTAAATGTTATTTTCTCTTTCAGATTACGAGAATACAAAATTCCAGTCATCGATATTGCGGTATGTAACAGATAATATTATTTTTAGATCAGTACAGTAGTTATTGCTTAACCCAGATCTTCCCACAAGATTTCTTGTGGGGTTTTCAAGAGTCAAATTAAACTACACTCTCTCTTTTTAAACTGTCATAATTTCTCTTTATTATTAGCTTTTGATAATTGCCTTCACATAGGCCTAAATGAAAATAAGGAAAATGATTAACTTACCATACAAATGTTATCCACAGAGAATGAATGAAGTCAGCGATCACTTATAAAGACCAAAGAATAACAGACAGTGCAAGAAAGAAGGAAGTTTTCTGACCATTTGGGAAGTATTGCAATGTCTGATGTTGACACAACAAGTATCAGCAACTAATTCTAATTTTTAAATGATATTTCAAGGGTAATCCCAAAACTAGGGTCTCCAATTTTTAAAAAAATTACAGAACTCTGTTCATGTGGCTTCTGGTCACAATATTGTGAAGAGTGTTTCCCGTGCTCGCATATAAACATGCGCATGCTGCGCTGAGGCACTCAGTCTTGGCTTGGCAGCCGTTGAGAATGGAGCTCACATTGGATGTTACCGCGAAGTGCATGGATGTCAAAAATGTTCGTAAGTGATGTAGAGAGTTTGCAGTCTGTCGGACTGAAATTTATGACAAACAAAGGAGCGGGAGACCATCAATTTCCATCAAGACAGTCATGAAGGTTGAGCAAATCATGCGTGAAAATCGGCGGATCACCCTGGATGATCTCTGCACTTTGGTTCCTGAGGTTTCCCGAAGCGCCGCTCACAGAATTTTAATGGATAAATTGAAATACCAGAAGGTGTGCGCAAGATGGTTGCCAGCACCGATCATGAGGTGAAGATAAGTTTCACAACTTCCTGAACAGCATGGCAGCGAGCTGGTATGACATGGGCATACAAAAACTGTCACAGCATCTACAAAAATGAATCGACCAAAATGGTGATTATTTAAAAAAATAGCTAAATTTTCAAGCTGTAAAATGATGTAAACCATTGTAGAAATAAACAGGTCTATGTATTTGTAAAAATATAGGGGATCTTATTTTTAGGAGTACCTTTGTACATTCATTACCCACAAACTCCAGTCACCTGATTGTGACAAATGAACTTTCTTTACTATTAAGACAAAATCTTGTTGGATCAAACCCTCATTCTTCTCGTTTGTTCAGTCTACATCTTTATTGGTCTATTCCTTAGTCTTGTTCTCAGAAGTTCATTCTCGAACAAAACTCATCGACTGCCATCTGGTGGTCCATCTTCTTGACATAACTCAACCAAGCCATCTCTATCTAGCTCAAGTTATAGTTTCAGAACAGGTTCCGTCTCTTTCCACAGTGTTTAAACTTCTTATAGATTTCTGGACCATAATTTTCAGATAATTCATTTCTGTGGCTTAAGGCTGGTTGTTGCCTCAGCTAACAGGAGTACAGGTCATATCATTTCCTTAAAATATGAACTGTTCCCAATTTAAGTTAAAGATTCTAATCTTTAAATCCATCTGTCTATGATCTAGTAATCTTTCCATCATTATCTCCGTTATGAGTAGAAATAACATCCAAAAAAATTCAATTTACATTCCAAATGTGATGGTCTCCTACATCTGATGCTAGGTCTACTCACAACTTATTTCTTGGTGACACTGTTTTTTATTATCCACATTATAATAATTTTCTTGAAAGTCCTTAAGAATTGTTCAATCCTGCCCTCACCATTCATATTAAATATTAGCTGACAAAGTACATATGTATTACAGAGGAGTCAACACAATATGCAGCTTTTATATACTTTGAAGTTAGTATAATATAACATTATTAAACTAATCACTAGTGTATATCGATGGTTTAAAAAATGCTGGTACATTCAGGGAAATGGGGTGGTCTAGGGAGCGGTGATAAGGGTACAGCGATCTGGAAGTCAAGTAGGGGTTACATAAAAATGTTAATGTTGAACTGTAGAAGTATTGTAAAGAAAGGAATAGAATTAAGTAATTTAATAGATATATACTTACCAGTTATTGTAATAGGAGTTGAATCATGGCTGAGAAATGATATAATGGATGCAGAAATTTTCTCACGGAACTGAAGTGTGTATCGTAGAGATAGGATAGGAATGGTGCGAGGGGGAGTATTCATTCTGGTGAAAGAAGAATTAGTAAGCTGCGAAAAAGTTAAAGATGACAAATATGAAATTCTAGATGCAAGGATCATTTCTAAAGCTAAAAGGAAACTTGATGTCATTGGAGTCTACAGGCTGGGAAAGTGTAGTGCTGGCACAGATTCAGAATTATTTGATAAGATAATCAGCTATGTGGAAACGACATGAAAAGCAATATGATTGTAGCAGGTGATCTAATGCGAAGGACAGGAAGCGTTACCAACAAATGGCAAATAAGCTAATATAGGAAGGACAGCTGATTCAGAAAGTGATGGAACCAACTGGAGGGAAAAATATCCTGGATATGGTGCTGGTAAAACCAAATGAGCTCTATAGAGAGACCGAAGTAATAGATGGCATTAGTGATCATGAAGCTGTTTTTGTTGTAGTTAAAAATAAATGTGAAAGAAAGGAAGATTTAAAAGTAGGACTATTAGACAGTACCATATGGCTGATAAAGCAGGCATGAGGCAGTTTCTAAAAAGTAACTATGATCGGTGGAAAACGGTAAATAAAAATGTAAACAGACTCTGGGATGGGTTTAAAGAAATTGTTGAGGAATGCGAAAACAGGTTTGTACCATTAAGGGTGGTAAGGAATGGTAAAGCCCCACCTTATTATAATAGAGAAATAAAGAGACTAAGAAGGAGGTGCAGACTGGAAAGAAATAGAGTTAGAAATGGCTGTGGAAGTAAGGAGAAATTGAAGGAACTTACTAGAAAAAAAATCTAGCAAAGAAGGCAGCTAAGGATAACATGATGGCAAGCATAATTAGTGGTCATACAAATTTTAGGGAAAAATGGAAGGGTATGTATAGGTACTTTAAGGCAGAAACAGGTTCCAAGAAGGACATTCCAGGAATAATTAATGAACAAGGAGAGTGTGTATGTGAGGATCTTCAAAAGGTAGAATTATTCAGTCAGCAGTATGTAAAGATTGCTGGTTACAAGGATAATGTCCACATTGACGATGAGACTAATGCTAAAGAAGTATTAAAATTTACATATGATAAAAATGACATTTACAATAAGATGCAAAAGTTGAAAACTAGAAAAGCGGCTGGAATTGGTAATATTTCTGGGGATATAATAAAGACTATGGGGTGGAATATAGTACCATATCTGAAGTACTTATTTGTTTATTGCTTGGTTGAAGGAGCTATACCAAATGAATAGAGACTTGCTATAGTAGCCCCTGTGTATAAAGAAAAGGTTGATAGATATAAAGCTGAAAATTACAGGCCAGTAAGTTTGACATGCATTGCATGTAAGATTTGGGAAGGCACTCTTTCCGAATATATTAGACATGTTTGTGAAATTAATAACTGTTTTGATAGAAGGTATTTCAGCTTTAGGAAAGGTTATTCCACTGAAGCTCAACTTGCAGGATTCCAGGAAGATAGAGCAGATATCTTGGATTCAGGAGGTCAAATGGTCTGTATTGCAATTGACCTTTCTAAAGCATTTGATAGGGTGGTTCATGGTAAACTACTGGCAAAAATGACTACAATTAGATTAGACAAATGTGACTGAATGGGTTGCTATATTTCTAGAAAATAGATCTCAGAGAATTAGAGTAGGCAAAACTTTATCTGACCTTGTAATAATTAAGAGGGGAATTCTTAAGGCAGTATTATTGGAACTTTATCTTTTCTTATATATATAAACTAGCAAGATACCCGTGCTTCGCTACGGTATTATACTGAAATTTATAAATGAATGCTTATTGTTTTAGATATATAATCCGCCGAAATTCGCGATCTGACCCGTTTTCTGCGAGAATCCGCCAAAATTCGCGATCTGACTCGTTTTCTAATAGATTACGGCAAGTTTCCTCCCATTTTTCAATCTTTCTTTCCAGCAAACGATTTCGTACTTCCCGGGCTAGGTCCAGCTATTCCACCCAGTTAGTTGGGTCCCTAAATCTTTGCCATTTTTTCCTATAAGCATTTTTAATATGGATCAAATCCTTCAGGGGATCTGTCGTGGTGTCGTCTTGGGTGCCTTGGCGGTAGCCTACTGAACCTGCGACCGGACTGCATTCTTAGTCATTAGCCGTCCAGGACCCGTTTCCAGCGTGGTCCGCACATTTGACGACGGTCCAGAACATTATTATTATTATTATTATTATTATTATTATTATTATTATTATTATTATTATTATTATTATTATTATTATTATTATTATAGATGTTCTGGACCCCACAGCAAGATGCAAGACCGCTACTTGGCGGTAAATTACATCTGCTGCCATTGTTATTTTTGAGAATGTGACCAGCACCAATGTCGCGCGTAGGCAAGTGTGCGGGATTTCTGGCGATACGAATGACATACTTCCGTGCATTATTGACCTTATTATAGAGGTGAACAATTGGACGGTCAATCTCATTCCTATCGTTTATTTCAAATGTGTTTAAATTTTTATTCATATGCCAGGAGAATCTACTGTAATATAAGAACGTTCTCCGAAGGAAAAGTTGGCTGTTGAAAACGAACCCAGGAAAGATTAAAAAGATCGGTTTATGATCAGAATAAGTACATCGAAAATATACAGCCTGTTTCCAGTCATTCGACAGGGTCAGGAATGGAATGAATAAAGCCCCATCTAGCGGCGACAGTAGGAATTGTGCCGGCTGCCGAAGCACTCCTCTGGGGCAATGATCAATGAATGACAAATGAAATGAAATATTGGACAGTGTTGCTGGAATGAATGATGACAGGGAAAAGCGAAGTATCCGGAGAAAAACCTGTCCCGCCTCCGTTTTGTCCAGCACGAATGTCACATGGAGTGACCGGGATTTGAACCACGGAACCCAGCTGTGAGAGGCCGGCGCGCTGCCGCCTGAGCAACGGAGGCTCCTTATAAGTACATTATGAACAGCAAAATCAATTGGTCTCACCTCCTTTTACACCCCACCGCCGTTAAGTTTATTTACCCCCCCCCAAAAAAAAAAATTAAACGAAGGAGTGTTTCTTTATGTTTAAAGGAGATTCCAAACCCCAGTGTTCACGTCTATTACCTTGAGTTTTGAGATATAAGTATCCCCATAAAAATAATTCGCTTTTTTTACTTCCTTTCACACTTCTCCCCCCCCCTTAAGTGAATTTTCCGGCAAAAAATACTTGTTTCTTTAATAGTAAAGGATCTTCTAAATACCAATTATCACGACTCTAACTTCTTCAGTTTTTTATTTATGTGTCCTCATGAAAGGAATTCAACTCCTTTCCACTCCCGCCCCCCCCCCCCCCCCAAGATGGTTTCCCCCATAAAACGCGTATTTCTTTGTTTTTAAAGGAGATCAAAATACCAATTTTCACGTCCGTAACAACTTTAGTTTTTATTAGATGTATGTATTCTCATACAATTAAGTCAATTAATTTTAGAATTCTTTCCCCTCACCCCCTTTCATTGGATTTTCCGAGAATACGCGTTTCTTTATTTTTAAAGGAGATCCCATATACAAATTTTTAGTTCTATAATATATTCAGTTTCTGAGATATATGTATCCTCATTAAAGGCATTCAACCCACTATTCACCCTTTTACACCCCTCCTATTGGGATTTACAGAAAACGAAAAAATACTTATTCCTTTACTTTTAAAGGAGATTCTAAATACCAATTTTTACATCTGTAAACTTTAAAAAGTTTTAAGATATAGACACATTCATTTTAAAAATTCACCCCCTTTTTCACCCCCCATTATCCGGATTTTTCAAAAACGAAAATATACGTGATTCCTTATTTTTAAAGTGGATCCCCAATACCAATTTCCAGGTCTGTAATATCTTCAGGTTCTGAAATATAAGTAGGCTCGTTAAAGGCATTCAACCTCTTTTTCACCCTTTTCCACCCTTCCTATCGGGATTTTCCGAAAACAAAAAAGGTGTTTCTTTATTTTTAAAGGAGATTCTAAATACCATATTTTACATCTATAAACTTTAAACGTTTTGAAATATAGATACACTAATTTTAAAAATTCACCCCCCTTTTCACCCCCATTATTTGGATTTTCCAAAAACAAAAAAATACGTGTTTCTCTATTTTTAAAAGAGATCAAAGGTACCAATTTTCAGGTCTGTAATATCTTCAGTTTCTGAGATATATGTATTCTCTTTAAAGGCATTCAACCCATTTTTCACCCCTTTTCACCCCTCCTATTGGGATTTTCCGAAAACAAAAAAATACGTGTTCCTTTATTTTTAATGAAGATTCTAAATAAAAATTTATACATCTCTAAACTTTAAATCTTTTGAGATATAGATGCACTCATTTTAAAAATTCACCCCCCTTTTTACCCTCGCATTAATTGGATTTTCCAAAAACAAAAAAAATATGTGTTTCTTTATTTTTGAAAGCGATCAAAAGTACCAATTTTGAGGTCTGTAATATCTTCAGTTTCAGAGATACATGTATTCTCTTTAAAGGCATTCAACACATTTTTCACCCCTTTTCACCCCTCCTATTGGGATTTTCCGAAAACAAAAAAATACTTGTTCCTTTATTTTTAATGAAGATTCTAAATACTAATTTTTACATCTCTAAACTTTAAAACTTTTTAGATATAGATGCACTCATTTTAAAAATTCACCCCCCTTTCACCCTCGCATTAATTGGATTTTCCAAAAACAAAAAAATATGTGTTTCTTTATTTTTCACAGCGATCAAAAGTACCAATTTTGATGTCTGTAATATCTTCAGTTTCTGAGATATAAGTAGCGTATCCGGATTAAAGGCATTCAACCCCTTTTTCACCCTTTTTCACCCCTCCTATTGGGATTGTCTGAAAACAAAAAAATACGTGTTTCCTTATTTTTAAAGAAGATTCTAAATACCAATTTTCACATCTGTAAACTTTTAAAATTTTGAGATATAGACACACTCATTTTAAAATTTCACCCCCCCCTTTCACCCCCTTAGCGACGGAATATCCAAAAATCCTCTCTTAGTGAGCACCTACATCTTAATATGAATCTATGCCCAAAATTGCATTTCTTTATGTCCAGTAGTTTTGGCTCGGCGATGATGAATCAGTCAGTCAGTCAGTCAGTCAGTCAGGACAAGCTACTTTATATATATAGATGATATGAGTAAAGGAGTGGAATCAGAGGTAAGGCATTTTGCAGATGATGTTATTCTGTATAGAGTAATAAATAAGTTGCAAGATTGTGAGTAAATGCATCATGACCTCGATAATGTTGTGAGATGGTCAGCAGGCAATGGTTTGATGATAAACGAGGTTAAAAGTCAGATTGTAAGTTTCATGAATAGGAAAAGTCCTCTCAGTTTTAATTACTGCGTTGATGGGGTGAAAGTTCTTTTTGGGGATCGTTGTAAGTATTTGGGTGTCAGTATAAGGAAAGATCTTCATTGGGGTAATCACATAAATGGGATTGTAAATAAAGGGTACAGATATCTGCACATGGTTATGAGGGAATTTAGGGGTTGTGGTAAGGATGTAAAGGAGAGAGCATATTTGTCTCCTAATGAACGAGAAACAGAATTTATTTGCCCAAAATAATTACTTATCAAAATACAATGCTGTGGTTGTTGTGTTTTATTGTATTTCCCAGGTGATGGCCCTGTGGATCTGTGAATACGTGTCAGTATATTCTGCTGATATTTCAATACCTGCTTCCATAGTCTACCATGGGAGTGTCCTGCACATGTCTGTGCACACTGTTGACTCTTTCATTCCACAGATACACAGTGTCATTGCACCAGTAACAGGGCATTCTGCAGACTGTCATTATATTTGTTGTAATTATGTTCTCTTCATTTTCAACAGGGAAATGATGACATTGAACAGGATGATAAATTTGAAGGTGGGTATGTAGTTTAAGCATTTCATATAGTCAAGACATACAGAGTATTAAAAGTAGTCAAATATTCAATCATTATATCATAATCAAACAGTTGGTGTACTTGTAAAAGAGGCTCATCTTATATTTATACAGACTTTAGCTATTTAACTCTGTTGGTGTCAATGATTATGCAAGTTAGTCCTGTATTTAGAAAGCTATTTAACCTTTTTTATACTTGACTTAAAAAGCAAAGTCTTTGGTAAGTTCTGAACTCAAGTGGATGCTGATGTTTCTCAGAAATTAATGCAGGTGTTCTCTTTAACACATATGAACATGATCCCTGTACTGTAGTTCATTCCACGTTAGGTAATTAGTATTACTCTTATGGACTTACAGGGAGTGAACACACCCCCTGTGAGACACCCCAAAGTTCCTCATGATTATGGGATATTATACTGTACTTTGTATTGTATTATGAAAGACAGATAAAAGGATGAGGCATTTTTGCCCGTGAATTATTAAAATAACTGCATGGCGCTTTTATTTTTCATAAATATATTCGTAGGGAGGAAGCATAATGGCAGGAACAGCCTTCCTTCATTTTCCTTCTGTGTTGCTCTGGCACAATCACCGTGTAGTCTCTGACTCTGTGAACTGCCGGCACTTCACTTCTGTAGTGAAGTCATCTATAGTATTTATTTGTTGCGTCTGTGTTTTTAGGCTTTATATCAGTGGATACTTGTCTTGTGTTGAGCGAGAGTTGGTTGTGTATTGTATAGTATTTGTATGTGTACTATTATTTTCGTACTGTACAGAAGTTGTTATTGAAAATTTCAGTGTTGTGGTGTGCAGCAATACGTCATGGCATAACCTGTACTGATGAAAAAAATTGCTGAGTGTTTTGTTTGTGCTTGGTTTAGTTATTTAGCTCTACTTTCTTAAATGAATTTTAATTTTACTCTTTTTTTTTTCACGACCGCATTTAATTTGTGCTATTGTTTTTGTGAGTGGATACAACAGCACAGTAGTACGGCGCGTTGCCTGGGAAATATATTAAATGCATCCCTCACTCCTCAAGTCCATAAAAATATTATTTTTCTATATTCTCCCCCAATTTGCCTTACACTTCAATGTTGAGATATTTTATGTGCCGTAGTTTACCTCTGATTCTTTCCAAACCAAAAATAGACCCTGTACACCCCCATCTTCTTTAGTTCATAAAAATATTTTGCATCTTAGTTTCTTCCGCTTTTTATCTTGAACGTAAATTCACAAATTTATGTGGTGCCATTTACCCGTGATTCTCTTGAACAGAGACGCTCGATATGGCAACCCTGTTGTCATAAGAGCAATACTGTTTTCTTGACATATTTAGTATTAAAAACTTCATTTTTTGTCCGTATTGACTCAAGATTTTACAATACTTAATAAAGCTAAAGGTTCCACCTATTCAATAACGTATTGAATAGGTGGAACCTTTAGATTTACTAAGCATTGTAAAAAAAAAAAAACGTTTTCTTGACATGAAATGAATTATAGGACAGGAAACCTCTAGAGATTTTCTGAAAGTCTCCATATGCTTTGTAGCAGACTTTACAGAATGTTACACTGAATAGAATGAACATATCATAATTTAATTACAATATCTTTGCAGTAATCATCAGATCCTCTGTAAAACATAGAACATAAGTAATATAATATTCATTCAGATCCAACTGAATTGAAGAGATGACAGCTTTTCAATTTGCAGAGACAGATCAATGGATGAGGACTAACATTCTCCAAATATTCTAAGTGACCTGCTTAATAATTGAAGACCATTATGACATTAGTAAAATTTCAGCTGTGCTTTGACCTGTATGATATAATAACTAGACCTGGGATTTTTAGGTGCTAAGAAACACAAATTTCACTTTGCTGCAAACATCACAAAATATAATTTTACCATGCAGCGTGAAGTGGGGAAACTCCTGTACGAGTAATCACTGTTTAATTAAAGACGACTTGGAAGCTGACACTTTCACACACAGACCAAACAGAAATGCTGAAATGTTTTCACAGAATGAAATGAAGAATTTTATTTCCAGCAGGTCAATGGACACTGTCTCTGGCCTTGTAACACACAGACTATGGACATGTATACTATGGGAGGTTCTTAAGAACTTTCAGGGAGTGTGGTTTATTATTTTAAGATTTTGTTAGTAAAGTATTTAAAGAATATACTGCTTAAAATACTGAAAAAGAGTCAGCAAATATAAATTCTAATGTCAACTTAGTCAAATTTAGGCCTATAGGATCAGCACCACCTTACAAATACATGAATCGTGTACATACAACTTCATTTTAAGTTATCTAAAAAGGAACAAAATATGTTTTTGCCTAAAATCTAAGGTCTAATGGTAACCTGCTGCTATCTGCTTTGTACTGGCTTGAATTCTTTTAGTTTTCAGGATCAGGTCAGGTACATCCTGCTGCCATATGTGACAGTAGACGGTACTACCTGCGACTGTCTAGCCGAGGGTTGGGCGGATGTTACCAAACCTGACAAACTAAGGGAGAACCAGTGGGTATAGGCAGATGAGCTTAGGGGCTTATTGAAGCCATTGTGTAGGAAATGACACATAAATTCAACTGGAAGCTGCTGCCTTGCAAATGTGGCAGGGGACTGCTAAAGGCTTTGGGAGATAACCCTGACAGAAAATCTTCACTAATGTTAAGCCTAGCAAGTCAGTCGGAGATAACTGCAATCGCTTTCAACACTTATACGAGCCTCGGATGTAAACAAAGAACTCGGAGTAGAAAACAGCACCTTCAGACCCATGCCAGGTATAATGGTGGGTGGTGGTGATTATTGTTTTAAGAGGAAGTACAACTAGGCAACCATCCTCTATATAACACTAATCAGAGGGAAAATATGGAAGGGGTCCGACACTTCGAAAAATGAAGATATCGGCCAAAGGAAGACAAGGGCCACGAAGGGCGTGAAAATGAAAGACTCCCTAGCCCTCGGAAACCTAATAGCGTCGGGGTCTGAAAAGAACAAGAGTTGACCAAGAGAGGTCGGATAGGATAGATGAAAGTGAGGAGCCTGGCACAAGTAAGTGGAAGCAATGCCAGGACTCAGCTAAGAACCCTGTGGTCGCCAACCCACACTCCAAAGTTCAGAGCCCCTGGGGCCCCTTTTAGTCGCCTCTTACGACAGGCAGGGGATACCGTGGGTGTTATTCTACCGCCCCCACCCACAGGGGGCAGGTATAATGGCTTAGAGCCTGATGATAGGCCAAGAATTGTGATAGTGCAACAACCCCGGAGAAGACAACACAGTCGAATAGGAGCAATCAATGTACTGAGTTTGACCGGGAAATGTGAAGAGTTATTGGATATCATGGAGAGAAGGAAAATATCAATCCTAGGACCAAGTGAAACTAAATGGAAAGGTACAGGGAAGAAAGAGTTGAGGATAAACTATTCCCGCTATTGGAATGGTAACAACAGAGAGATGTGAAATGGAGGAGGATTGATATTTTCTAAAGAATTAGATGGTATTACAAAGATCCAGTATATCAATGAGAGGATAAAAAGGCAACAGTTCACCTTTGGAAAGAGAAGCTGACACTATTTCAAGTGTATGCCCCTAGACGGGCTGCAATCAAAATGAAAGGAACAAGTTTTTCGAAGACCTAGAAGAGATCATTAATGATGAGAGGGCAATCATCACCAGGGACCTCAACGCACAGCTTGGGACAGACAGGAATGGCTATGAGAAGGTGATGGGACCACATGGCTATGGGAGAAGGAATTCAGAAGGCGAATATCTCCGAGACTTCGGCATAAGAAACTTTTTGGTAGTAAAAAACAGTTGGTTCAAAAAAAGAGTCAGTCACAAGATTATCCGTTACAGCTGGGATGGAAAGAGCAAGATGGTCATTGATTATGTCATTACAGATATAGAAAGAAGTAGACTTGTGACTTATGTCAAGGCCATTCCAAGTGAGAACCTCAACAGCAACCACCGGTTATTAGTAGCAGATCTGAAAGACATTAATGTACCAAAGATAACAACCATGAAATTACCCAAGATTAAGGTGTGGGAACTACAACAGACTGGAAAAAGGACCGACTATCAGGACCGTATAAGAGGACAACTGCCTGCGGAAGAAGTGGAATGTGATGAGGTGGAGTGGACAAGATTTTAAAACACCTTGATAAAAGAAGCAATAGAGGGGTGCAGGAAGATAAGTGCGAGAGTAAGGGAAAAAGACAGCCTGGTGGAATGAGAGAGTAAGATCCTCAATGAAGGAAAGGAACATGGCACAAAAAGAATGAGATAGAGAGAAATCCTAGCCAGAACAGGTAAGGGACAAAGGGAAGATCAAAGACCTTAAGCATGTTTACCAGGACAATAAATTGAGGGTTAAAAGAGTAGTAGAAGTGGAGAAGGTAAAGTGCTGGGAGAAATTTACTCAAAAACTGAAAGAAGACAGCAGAGGTAATATGAAACTATTGTTCAGAATGATCAAAAACAAAAGGAATTCAGTTGAAACTATCAAAGCAATTGAGGATCCTAATGGAAATCTGGCTGGGAAAGAAAAGGACATCAGAGAGGTTCTGAGGAATCATTTTGATTACCTGCTGAACAGGACTGAAGCAGATCAGAGAACAAAAGAATCAGCTGTTGAAACCTGCACAGAGGTACCTCCCATTACATGGGCAGAAGCAGAAGCAGCCCTTAAGAAGATGCCACAAGGGAAATTTCCAGGAATCAATAAAGTCAGCACGGATATGATTAAAGCAGCAAAAGTCCAGGTTTTACAGTGGCTACACAGAGTGCTCAATGCAGTTTAGAAAGATGGCAAAATCCCTACTGATTGGAGCAAGGGTGTCATTATACCCCTATTTAAGAAAGGAAATTGCCAAAAATGCTCCAAATACCTGGGAATATCACTCCTCTCTCATGGGCTTAAGATTCTTGAGAAAATCTTCGAGAGCAGATTAAGAGTCATCTTAGAGCCGTAGTCTGAAGAGGAACAGTATGGCTTCAGGCCTAACAGTCCACAACAGACCTAATCTTCAGTGTCCATATGTTAGTGGAAAAATATTGGGAAAAAGGCAAAGATCTATTTATGGTTTTCCTTGACATTGAGAAGGCATATGACAACAGCATTGCAAGAGAGAGAAGATATGGGAATGCCTAAGAAAAAAGGAATGTGCCCGAGGGTCTGGTGAGGAAAGTTCAAATGCTCTATGAGAACTGTACCAGCTGTGTGTGATTGGGTGACGGACATTCATCCTAGTTCAAGACCGAAAGTGGAGTCCAGCAAGGCAGTGCACTATCCTCATTGTTGTTTTTCATCCTCATGGATGACATAATGAAGAACGTCAAGGAAACCTCTTGTGAACTAAATGCAATGTCCTTTCCTGATGATATTATGATCTGGGGAGAAACTGAGGAACAAGTACAGTCAAGACTCAGTGAATGGAAGCTTATCTCAAGATAAGCAAACTCAAAACAGTAGTGATGGCAATAAACAGAGAGGGATGACCAGCAAACATCATGCTAGCAAGCCATCCACTAGAAAGTGTGAAAAGCGCTACATACCTCGGCAGTGTAATATCTTGAGATACACACAAAGGAGGTGGCAAATAGAGTGCAGAAGGGCTCTCACTTTTACCAGCAAGTACGAACACTCCTCTGGGATCCCGAAGTCCCAACATAATCAAAGCTGGTGATTTTCAATCACTACTTCATACAAATCTTGACCTATGGCATTGAAACCTGCACCCTCACTAAGAAATACTCATCAAGGTTGCAGGCATGCGGGATGAAGTTCCTTAGATCCACAATTCAAAAAACCAAACGGGACAAGTTGAGGAATGATGTGGTTAGGAAGGAAGCTGGGATTGTTGCATCATTGTTTGATCGGATCAGCATGTCGAGACTGAGGTGGTTTGGGCATGTAATGAGGATGGAACTAACAAGGACAGCATATGTCAACTTGGAGCAACATGTGGCAGGAAAACGGATGATGGGAAGACCAAGAACACACTGGATGGACAACGTATAGATGGACACTGCAGATTGGGGAAGGACACTGGAGGACGTCATTAACAACAGAACATATCTCAATAAGACAGAATGGAAGAGGCTCGCCAGCAGTTCCTGGGAAACTGGAACTGTAAAATGATGATGATGATGATGATGATGATCTTCATCACCATAACTGATATTTCTGCTAGTAAAGGCTGAATGTGGTAACTGGTGTCGACTGATTCCCACACAGGAGGTTATAAACTCGGTGCTACATACTCATTTGTGATTTCATCTGAGGTTTGAATGTCTTCTGTTATCATCCTTTCAGTTGTACCTGAAGTGACGCTATTGATGGGCAATACAACTCTTTCATAGTGACTAATATTAAAGTGCAATTAATTAAACATGTTATTCCAGTTGCTCACTTCACTCAGCACCTCATCTGACAAGCAATAGTTTTAAACTGCTGGGTGATATTGAGTCATTCAACTGTCGTCCGACTCGTTGGCGGAATGATCAGCGTACTGGCCTTTGGTTCAGGAGGTCCCGGGTTCCATTCCCGGCTGGGTCAGGGATTTTAACCTTCATTGTTTAATTCCAATGGCTCGGGGGCTGGGTTTTTGTGCTGTCCCCAATATCCCTGCAACTCACACACCGCACATAACACTATCCTCCGCCACAATAACTTTCAGTTACCTACACACGGCAGATGCCGCCCACCCTCATTGGAGGGTCTGCCTTACAAGAGCTGCACCTGGATAGAAATAGCCGCACAAAATTATTATTATTATTCAACTGTCAACTGGTTATCATATATATTCTTATGCAACTGGTATCACAGGTATTTTTAGACATAATATGGGCTTTTGTCATCAGGCATTGAAGTCTAAATTGTCTGACACCGAAGTTATCCAGTTCGAGCCCCGTTGGTCAAAAAATTTTCACCATCAGAATGTTGGTCGGTAGGGTAGGGGAGGAGGTGGTATACAATTTCTTATCACTAGATTGCTTGCCAGAAGCCTGGATTAAATTCCAAACCTCTCCGCAGTGCTGATAAGGAGCGAGGGCATATGACGCTGTTGAAGGTGATTCGTTCATCGGATGTGGACGTTAAGCCTTGCGCAGACCTCTTGGTGCTATTTGACAGGAGTAGACTACGTGCCTGCACTGGGTTTCACCCTCTCCTTTCCTAGTATCATATATCACGTCAATTAATTTCATCCCATTAACTCCTCTGATGAGGTTGATGAGGGTTATTAACTTTAATGGTCACAAAGAACCAAAGGTTCTACTGTTTGATTCTTATGGTCTGCCCAGTACTTCTTCATTCGTTCTGATGATAATTTTCTCAATTTGTCTGAAATTGCAATATGTGTCAATTCTCCTGAAAATTTTTTAGTTTTAAGAAGGGTGTTAATATTATTTATGTTCTCTGTATCTATTATCTTGAGTCCAATAGCTTTGAGATCTTGTGGAATATCATGGATCCATCTTTTTTCCAAGATTTCTCATCACTAGTTAAAATCCAGTTTCCTGGCAGTCACAAGATGTGAAAATAATACGAGATTCTTTTCTTCTTCATTGTGCTGGTGATCACTCTCTTGATAGAGTTTTTTAAGGAAGGATTCACCTTTGACCTGGTATTTTTATTTAATATTCATATAATTACTTTATTATTAAATTACACAATTTCTAGATATCTGTTGTTTTTTGAACTTAATTCCTTGAAGATATGTTCTCAAATACATCACAGCAAAACGCACCAAAAAAAAATTTGTAATGCCACAGAAAGTGCAAAATTCTTAAAATGAAGATCATTTGGAAGAACTCAACCTTCTAATCTTTCTCAAAACACCAGAAAAGAAGTTTCTGTAATAATTTCTCGGCCTTGTCAGAATTTTAAGAGGAACGTAAAATATGTGAAAGAACCATAATTAATGAACATAGATTTTTGTGGCTCATTGTATTAAAATAAATATAATTAATTGAATTAAAGCCACTTATTTATTACTAAAACAAAGCCTATTTATTATTTTTAAAAGCTGAGCTTTCTGCCAAATAAGTAAGTGGTTTTAATCCACTTGATTATTTATTTACTCATAACATAAATTTAAATTTTGATGTCCAAAATCTATGTCGGGTAGAGTGCACAATTTTCCTGATCACTAGGTTTACTACTAATTTTGACTTGTAAAAACTAAAAATTCAGTAGGTCCTAGGAAGGAGAGGTGATGGCTCTAGGAGAGTTTGGCAACCATTTTACTAGTTGAGGGTTAACCATGAGCGCCCATATGACTGTTTGCAGGGGGGCCTATAGCTGTGGGTACGTAGTATTTTTAATATTTTGGAAGATAAATGGCGACTTGTAATCTGTGGTAGAATAACCCACGGTATACCCTGCC
Organism: Anabrus simplex; assembly: GCF_040414725.1. Lineage (NCBI taxonomy): Eukaryota > Metazoa > Arthropoda > Insecta > Orthoptera > Tettigoniidae > Anabrus > Anabrus simplex. The sequence continues at coordinate 1,714,142,809 of NC_090265.1, forward strand.
TGTTGGTGGGAGATGGCACTACCACTTCTATGTAATACTAAGTTTTAAATCATTTTCTTGAAAGGCAAACACCTGACTATATTCAATTTTTGCATTTTCCCCACCTTGCCCCTGTGTATGGGCACCCTTGGGGTTAACACATACGTTTTGTACACCCTGTCTTGTCTCAATTCTTCTGAGTATCTGTCACATATTTGATCGTAATGTACAACATTCTGATATTACACATTCACAATATTGGTGTATTTCTGTTTGCAAGGCTTTCCCATAATTTACTCACCTGTTTACAAATATAGCCTATTTGATATCCAAGGCACAAAAGATGACTTTTTCCTTTCTCTCAGTTTTTTCGATAATCATCTTAACAGTAAATATTGTACGAGGTCAGTACAGTTGCTTCTACTCTCTTTCTTGAAGCTGTGGTTAGGTTATAGCTCACAATCGGTGTCCTATTATTCTTTCCACCATCTATGAACTTACCTATAACGTGCTTGGCTCTGATTCATGAATTGAATTAACACTTTATACAGCTTCTCAGACCTTTCTCCCATCTTATCCCTAGTCAGATTGTTTTTCATTTTATCCTCATTAGTTTATTGCTATTTCTGTCCAACTCGGTGGCTGAATAGCCAGCGTACTGCCCTTAGGTTCAGGGTGTCATGGGTTCGATTCCTGGCCGGGTCAGGGATTTTAATCGCTTCTGATTCATTCTTCTGGCTTGGGGACTGGGTGTTTGTGTATGTTCCAACACTCTCTTCTTCATATTCATACAACACACCTCACTGCCAACCACCACAGAAACACGCAGTAGTGATTACATCCCTCCATATAAGCATTGGCATCAGGAAGGGCATCCGGCCGTAAAACAGGGCCAGATCCACATATGTGACACAATTCACACCTGCGACCCCAAGTGTGGGAAAAGTGGTAGAGAAAGGAGAATGAAGGGGAATTTAATGCTATTTCTCTGAATTTTCATTTCTTGACTTAGTTATCTTTGGTCATTCCTATAGTGGGTTCTTGACCAGCTACTCTGTGAATCCATTTCCTCTAAGTTCAATGCTCCTAAAAGCTCACTGTGTTCTTTTATCTTTACTTCACTTCCTCCCACAGCCTTCAGAATTATGTTTTATCATTCCTTTCTTATTCTATTCAAATGCTTTACTAATACATTACTTGGATAACTCGGTTCCAAATAAAAGAGTCTTCTACTTTCCTCTTGCTTTACCTATTAAATATTCAGTGTTAAACCATGATGACGTTTCCTTCTGCTGCTGCTGCTTCTAATATTTGTGCTGTTTATGATACTCATACTTTATCTGCAGGTTTTCTAGTTCTCATAAACTGATCTTTGCTTCATGCCTCACAGTATCTTATTTACTTTCATGTTTCTGAGAGTGGCCACTGCTAACCTGAAGTTTATTTTCCTGATAAGCATTCCAGCCCCTGTCTGTTTGGTCCTGTTCCAAATCTCCTCTGTAATTTTGTCTCAGCTTCTTCCTGAGTCATTTGTTCTTGAATAGGAGGTTGTTTCTCACACATAACCATGGCAAAGTAAAGAGTCCATTCTGAGATTCCATTCTAGATTACAAGTAACTTACCTACACTGATAAAGACAGACTGCTGACATTTCCTGTGTGGCTCATAATTATGTCTGGAGGAACACAACAGATAGTCTGGAAAGAGGATGCCCATGAAATACTGTGTGATTGTCCAGATTGCTACTGAGAAAAATGAAAAAATTAAAAATCAACATTAATTGCAATAATGGTCTAAGATCACTGGTTTCTCAATTCTTCTTGATGAAACACCAACACAGTTATTCTATATTATGCATCACCCAAGAAGCATAGAAAATACATTTCAGAACTGGATTTTACAAACACTGGAAAAGTATTTCAGATGCAAAACAATCTGATCTGCTCAGTATGGTACAAGGGTATTCTTATTACTTAAATTAAGGAACTTTATAGAAACCAAAGGAACTAATTCTTATTACAGTGAAGAACATTTCCGGGTTGCACCATCACCATACTGTGACTGTCCAGTGTTGTCAAATGTGAATGAAAAGTACCAAAAAAAACTTCCACTGTATCTAACATAAAAAAAAGATAACATTGTCTGCTCCAGTGATTTGTAATAACAGTCCTTTTACAAGCCTCATTTACAGTAGGAAAATTGAACCTCAGAATTCTTTCTGCTCATTTGACATAAAGGTACCATATACGGGAGCTAATTCAGCTGAATCAGCTGAAACATTCTTCCTTCTGTCAGGACATTTCTTGCACAACTTCACTTTTTCCTTCTAGTTATTTCCTGATCCTCTTTTCTCTGTCTCTTCTCTTGTATTTTAAGTGAATTTTCCTTTTTTATGTTGTTATTTATGTAAATAATGTCAAATACAGTGTTTTTCCTATATGTGTGTACTTTGTAAATAAGCCTACTAGTATATTTTTCAATTTTAGATTAGTATATACTGTAGATATTATGGATCTTTGTAATTCAGCACCATGCTGTTGCTAATCCTAAATAAATAAATCAAAATTTTACAGAACTGGATTTTCCAATATGAAAGAGCACATAAAACTGGACTAAACCACATCAAACTCAATTTTGTCCATGTGTGGACAATACTCATTACAACACCATAAAATACTTGGTCTATATCATTCATAACTTGGGAAGGTACAAGGAAATTTAATGTACCTTTCTTATGACTATATTTATAAGGTGAAATAATCAGCAGTTGGTGGAGCTGTAAATTCATCTCTTTAATTACTGTTTGTTTTTTGTTTCAGTTTTGTCCACTAAGAGTGATGACATATTGTAAGTATCTATACAATATTAACAGAATGGTAGTGTGAAGAATGATTTTCTGCTTCCTATCTTTTGTGTGCCTAACTGTTCATGTCACTGTCAGATCTACAAGAATTAGAAACTGCAGTTCCTTGAATCTAGGATGTAAATGATATAGTCTTTAAAAAGCAACTGTGGGGGACTTAAACAATGTAGTGAGATGGACAGTAGACAACGGTAGGAAAAGTCCCCTCAGTTTTATTGTGTTGATGGGGTGGTAGTACCTCATGGGGAACAACCTAAGTACCTAGATGTTAACCCAAGGAATGATCTTCATTGGAGTAATCATATTAACGAGGTCATAAAGAAAAGTTACAAGTCTCTTCACTGAGAGTATTCAGGGGTTGTAGTAAGGATGTAAAGGAGAGGGCGTATAAGTCCACAGTTAGAACAAGGCTCCAATGTATGACGCTCCCGAGTACTACTTGATACAAGAACTGGAAGCAATTCAGAGGAAAGCAGCATGATTTGTTCTAGGTGATTTCCAACAAACGAGTAGAGTCACTAAAATGATGCAAACTTAAGGCTGGGAATACTTGGGAGTAGGGGGACGAGATACTCGACTATGTTATATGTTCGTCATAAAAGGAAAGAAAAATTCCACCTAATCAATACATTTATTTTCTTGTAAAATATTACAATCTAGGACCGGGTTCGACCCTTCATAGGTCATCCTCAGCTATATCAGAATCACATTTGCATTTCTATCTTATACCTCCTAAATAATAATACTTTATTAACGGACATACCATTTTACATAACAGTAGAGAAGTATAGACAAGTCATAGTGAAAAGAAAGTTCAATGGAGTATAAGTAGAAAAATATGTACAGATATATACACAGGTTATATTACAAGTAAGCACAGGAAAGTAATAGTCAATTCTGGAGATTATGTAAGTGAGTTCTAAATTTTGACAATGAGCAGTTAAATATATCAATATCCACTTTGTTTAGAGATCTTGCCATTTGTTCAATTGGCCCATTGAATGCATAGTTAGTTCTATGCCAATTTGTAGACAATGTATTCTTGAACCTTGTGCGTCTGTCTGGTACATGTATGTTAATTTTTGCAAGGAGTTGTGGGCAATTCACCAAGGAATGAAGCAATTTAAAAATGTAGAGTGTATCCAATAATTCACGGCGTTGTGACAGGCTATGCAGATTTAAGGACTGTTGTAGGGATGTATAATCAACATTATCAAATGAGAATCCTGCTCTAAAATAATACAGACGAGGAAATGTATGTTGTACTGAATCTAATCTACGGATAGAGGTCTGATGAGAAGGGTTCCAAACAGGTGTACAGTATTCTAGTATAGGGCGTACCATAGAAACATACAGCAATCGATAGGTAGCTAAGTTTGAAAATTCCCTAGAATATCTAGTAATGCAACCCAATCTTTGAAATGCTTTCTTACAAATATTTTCAGTATGTTCATTAAATGATAGGTTATAACTGAATAAAACACCAAGGTCATTAACTTGTGAAACAGGAGTTAGAATGTTGTTATTACTAAATTTGTACGGAAATGATATTTTCTTCTTGTTTTTAAAAAACGATATTATTTTACATTTCTCATGATTAAGTTTCAACCCATTTTGAATACAGTACTTTTCCAGATGGTGTAAATCTTCTTGAAGTTTTAAACAATCAAGTGGACAATTAATTTGCATAAAATTTTTTGCATCGTCGGCAAACAAAAGCAATTTAGAATTCTTAAGTAGATTTTTAATGTCATTTATGTAGAGAGTAAAACGTAAGGGCGCAAGGTGAGACCCTTGAGGAACTCCACTGGTAACAATAATAGGCGCAGAGAAATGATTCCTTATTTTAACAATCTGCAGGCGATTTTTAAGATATGATTCAAACCATGAGAGGAGAGGCCTATTCATTCTGTATCCCGTTAGTTTTTGCTGCAAGATATCGTGATTGACAGTGTCAAAATCTTTTGAGAAGTCTGTATAAATGCAGTCCACTTGGGAATGGTTCTCTATTTCATCCAAGAGGAACTGATAGAATAAAAGAAGATTGCTACAGGTTGACCATCCTGAAAAGAATCCATGCTGCTCATCAATGATGATGTTTCTAAAGAGAGGTGTGATTTTGTCAAGAATTATTGAGTCAAATATTTTGGAAATATGAGAAGAAATTATAACTGGTCTATATTGTTTTATGTCAGTTTTATCACCATTTTTGAAAACTGGACTAACAAATCCTTTCTTCCATTCCACTGGAAAAACACCTTGGTTTAATGATAAGTTGAACAGATAAAAGAGTGCTTCACATAAAATAAATGAGCAGTACTTGAGCAGGTAAGTTGAAACACCATCAGGTCCTACAGTTTTCTTTAATTCCAGAGATATCAGTTTGTTGTAAATTTCTGTCTTACTAATGTTTGTAACTGATAGATTGACAGAGAAAGGATAATCATATGACATACTACTACTATTCTGATAAGAAGAATAAACAGATGAAAAGTGGTTAGCAAAAAGATTGACAATATTTTCTCCAGTATCTGCTGTAACTTCATTAAGATGCATTGTTGAAGGAATATTATTACATGACCTTTTAGAACTTAGATATTGCCAGAATTTCAGTTGGAAACATACATTGTATAGCAAGATTTAGATTCACACTTGCATTCATTTCTTAATTTCAAGAAATGCTGATAATCACTATTGATACCTGATATTTTGTATCGCTTATGTGCTTTCTTCTTTTCAATAATCAGTGACATCAATTTATGATTAAACCACTTTGGGAATTTGGGAGTCTTAAAATTCCGTATAGGGATGTAAAGTTCCATGCCATAATGTAGCACTGAATAGAAGGTTTCTACTGCTTTATCAATTGATACATTTTGAAACATCACCTTCCAGCTGAACTGTGACAGATAATAATTTAGTCCATTATAGTCACCATTTAAAAAGTCAAAATAAAAACTATCAGCAGGCAAGGAATTGTATAGCTCATTTAAAGGTAAAGAAATCTCTAAAGCTGGGTGGTGTCTATCAAGGGGGACAATGCTTTCATTACTAGATTTTACTTCAATGGAGCTGGAGTTACTGAAAACCAAATCAAGAAAGTGATTCAGAAAATTTGGGATAGCATTAAACTGATTTAAACAGAGATAAGAAAAAGTGTCTATAACTAAACTGGACTGCATAGTGTGGTTACCTACTGACATAAGGCCAGGAGATGTTTCTTCATTTACTATCTAATTAAGATGTGGTAGATTGTAGTCACCAACAATGAGCAATAAATGGTTGTCGAGATTTGACATATTTTTTTCAACAGCACTGCAATATTCGAAATATTTTTGGACAGGAGACTTTGGTGGAATGTATACAGCACCAATGATTAATTTTGTGGTGTTAAAAGTCAGGGACACAAACAACTGTTCAACTGTGTTACTGCACGGTATCAGAGTAGGTTTAAACCTCTTGCTAATGCAGATCATTACCCCCCCATGGGATGCCTTCATACTCGTTAAAGAAGACCTATCACATCTGAAAATTGAATACACTTCGAGTCCGAGTTCCACATCACTAATTTCATAATTTAAGTTTGTTTCGGTTAATACCATGAAGTCATAGTCAGCTAAACATGAAGAAATTTTAAGTTCAGTTAGTTTACTTCGAAGTCCATTTACATTTTGATAGTATCCTGTAAAATGTTCAACTAACCTTTTTATTGAAGTCTTTGGTGCTTTCTTAGTATTGTGTATCGGACCTCTTTGAAATGATTCCCTATCTATATTTTGCATTATATTCCTGTTATAAGTTATACTTTCTAAATCATTTTCTGTATCACTTAAGTTTTTGCCACTAGGATTAGCATCCCCCCTCATTTTTTAAATTAGTTTCCCGAGAGCATTCTACTAGATATTCTATTGAGAAGTTTACCAAACTTAGAGGTTCCTTTTCTATTAAGGTGTAGCCCATCTTTTCTAAAATCACTACCTCTAAGCCAGCTATTTGCATCGACAAAAAGGACACCTCCATTACGGCATAACCAGTCAAGAGTGAAGTTTACAGCATCTATATAGCGATAATCAACATCATGCCGATATAAAACGCCACTGAGACAAAGCTTTGCCGCTGGAAACATCCTTTTTATCGCAGTAATAAGCCTATCAGTTTCGGCCATTATGTCACTAGGTGTTGAGAAATTATGAAGGTCATTTGTGCCAATGTGAACTATCAGGGCTTCAGGATTTTCTTTAATACCGTCACTGTTTACATGTTCTGTAAGTTGACCCACTCGTATGCCTGGATAGCAGTACACAATTCCCTCTTCAACTCGGGTCCAACATTTCTTATCAAGGACCAAGGGGGATGTTTTCATTCCCCTCCCCGAGGGGGAGGGGCGGGCCACCTAGAAGGTTACGCCTTCTCTCTGGCCAGGAGATTTGGTGGGGTTTGGGGATTTGATGGGGGTTTGATGTTCAAAAGGAAGAAGCTTTGTTTTGGAGAGGTGAAGGGGTTTGGCCTCTTGGCTAAGGGTGCAGTATCTGCTCTTGTGCTTTTTATTTATACATATGGGTTATACATTGGTTACATACATGTTACATAGAGTTACTTATCTGGTGCTAGTGAGTAGGAGGGGGAGAATTTGGAGGCAGAATGATGTGATGTTAGCTAAGGATGTGAGTAGGAGGTAGAGGAGATTGGAGTTGTGGTGTGGATTCGGGAGGTGGTGTTCGGGACGGGTCTGGTTGTGAGGTGGGTTTGGGCTTCCTTATCATCGAGTCCCCAACTATTACTGTACGGGCTTGTTTATGTACCGGTCGCCGACGGAATTTTTTTTGTCTTTTCGACACTGCAGGTGAGTCATGCTCCATATTTGCCTCATGATCATTAGATTCCAACACTTGAAAACTGTTTTGCGTCACTATATTATTTACAGAATCTTTAAATGCAACATGTTTCCGGTTAGGCCTAACATTCTTCGACTTAACCTCTTTAAAACCATTTTCGTATTGTCTCGTCATTTCAACATTATTTTGTTTAAAGTTCTTCAATTCCAGCAGAGCATTTTCTAGATCCGTTGATAACATTTTAATTATTTCATCTTTGGATGAGAGTTCAAGTTTCAGATCTCTTATTATAAACCTCAAATGCAAGGAGTCCAAAGTTAGGTTATCAGAGACGAGATCGTCTACTGGATCCGACACTTCGTTACCAAACGTATTCTTAAATACGCACTCATAAGAAGCATTAAGACTATCAAGACTAGCATTACTTCCGTGAATAGATCCATTGCGCTTCATACACATATTATCACCGAACATTTCACCACTCAGAGAAAAAACTAAATCACTCTGTACCGCCATGATTTGACATATTCATGATATATTATTTCATAATTTTCAATGAAAACTTATCTTAAAAACTTACAAATTTACAAGCGTTGTGATAAAATTAAAATTACAAAACTTTGTCTATTATATACATGCATTTTGGCTGACAGAATGCGTCCCTGGGATGATTAAGCATCTTTCATAGGTATTTTTGCTTATTCTGTTGAATCGATTCCCATTTTATTCTTATTATTTACAATCGTGAATAGACTATCAGTAAAATGTGATAAATAAAACTTGCGTGATAACTATAATAAAATATCATGTTACATCATTACACCATATTACTGGAGTGATACTATTTTAGGTAGAATATAAATGCGTGTTGACCTCTATAAAATATTTTTACATAAACACACTAAGATATTTTAAAGAGTAATTATTGTATTTTAAAGTCTAAAATACTTATTGCTTTGGACCTTGCGTTGTTATGTGCTAAAATATTGTAACAATTTGTCTTTATATAACATCAGATATTTGATAATATTTAAATATGCCATATATGGTTGGCTTTTAAGTCCAATGATTAAGTGTCAGTTCCTTCTTGCATAAATTACAAGTTTCATAATGTGATGTTTATATATTGTGTGAAACATGAATGTCTATTAACTAGAATGCTTATCATTTACTACAGAAGTATTTTAAAACACTTAAATGTCTAGTAATATAGTCAATGTATTAGTGACATTGAAACGTGTTGGCCTTGATTCTTGCGTTATATTTTTTGCATAATTTGCCTTTTTTATATATATGTTAAATATTGGTCTTCATAGGTTTGTAAATAACTGCACTTTCCTATAATTATGAGATGGATCATTACAAGCTTGATACGCGTTAAATTATGCACTATATATGTGATTCAATCCTTTGTTTACTGTATCGTACGTGTTCTGTCCTAACTTCTGTTCTGGAGTTTTCTCCCATCAAATGCCATAAAAATGTGGTGGTTCCTTTCGCTTTTTGAGGCTGGTAAAATTGCTGGATGTTTGAAATGCAAGTTTCTTGGCCGTTTGATGATTAATGATATTTTATTGTAGTTATCACGCAAGTTTTATTTATCACATTTTACTGATAGTCTATTCACGACTGTAAATAATAAGAATAAAATGGGAATCGATTCAACAGAATAAGCAAAAATACCTATGATAGATGCTTAATCAACCCAAGGACACATTCTGTCAGCCAAAATGCATGTATATTATAGTCAAAATTTTGTAATTTTAATTTTATCACAACACTTGTAAATTTGTAAGTTTTTAAGATAAGTTTTCATTGAAAATTATGAAATAATATATCATAAAGGTCTTTAGGAGGTATAAGATAGAAATGCAAATGTGATTCTGATATAGCTGAGAATGACCTATGAAGAGTCAAAACCGGTCCTAGATTGTAATATTTTACAAGAAAATAAATGTATTGATTAGGTGGAATTTTTCCTTCCTTTTATGATGATTGGTAAATATCAATACAGAAAATGAAATTCATAAATCAATATGTAATATGTTACAAGTAATTAATCTCATTGAAGACACAGTCATTTTCTTGAAAGAATTTTACTTATGTTATATGTTTCAAACTGTCAGTGGTGAGTTCGCATGGAATGACATAAAAAGAAGAATAAGATTGCTAGTGGCTTTACGTCCCACCAACACAGATAGGTCTTACAGCGACGATGGGATAGGAAAGGCCTAGGAGTGGGAGGGAAGTGGCCATGGTCTTAATTAAGGTACAGCCCCAGCATTTGCCTGGTGTGAAAATGGTAAGCCATGGAAAACCATTTTCAGGGCTGCTGACAGTGGGATTCAAACCCACTATCTTCCGGATGTAAGCTCACAGCCACGTGCCCCTAACCGCACGGCCAACTCCCCCGCTAGAATAAGATTGAGTGGAGCTTTTAAAAGTAGGAAAGATCATAATATGAAGATAAAGTTGGAATTCAAGATGGCAGATTGGGGCAAATATTCATTTATAGGACAAGGAGTAAGGGACTGAAATAAATTATCAAGAAAAATGTTCAATTCATTTCCAAGTTCATTGAAAATATTTAAGGAAAAGCAGTAAGCTGCTAATGGAACTGGTTGTATTGAGAACTTACCATTTCATAAAGTGTTGCAAGTCCATATTGATAATTTCTTAATTCATTATGAGAAGCATGGAACTAGGAGTAGAGCAAACTCTCGAAAGTGTGAGAATAAGAAGTTGTAAATGATATCATATTTCATTATGAGAAGCATGGAGCTATGAGTGTTATCTCATAAATTGTGATAATGGGAATAATTTGCCTGCTGCCATTTCATGATGGATACAGTACTTTTGTATCCATCTCTTGGCACAGGCCAGAGTAAAGTGTAGCTTCCAATGAAGTCCCAGTCTCATCCATGGCTGTGACAATATACAAGCTGCTGGGGTATGGGTGGTGCTGAGTAATGACATTCAGAACACGACTAGTGCATCTGAGTGTTATGAAAGGTGTTGCTCATAGGGTCAGTCGTGCTGCAATAGCACTTTCTGACCCAGTGAGGAAAGCAATGGCAAACAACCTCACCCTTCGTCTTGCCTAGTACGCCTCATTTTGGTGCTGCCATTGGTTTTTTTGGTTTCCTTATAACCGCATAACCTTTGGTGGTGCTATTTGAGGATCCAACCAGCCTCTGGGCTGATGACCTAACAGACAGACAGACAGACAGACAGACAGACAGACAGACAGACAGACAGACAGACAGACAGACAGACAACGGGAATAATAATGTGACATTCCCAATCACAACAAAGAAACTCACATGTCATCAGCATCCTTGTGTCCGACTCGTTGGCTGAACGGTCAGCATACTGGCCTTCGGTTCAGAGGGTCCCGGGTTCGATTCCCGGCCGGGTCGGGGATTTTAACCTTAATTGGTTAATTCCAATGGCACGGGGACTGGGTGTATGTGCTGTCTTCATCATCATTTCATCCTCATCACGACGCGCAGGTCACCTACGGGTGTCGAATAGAAAGACCTGCATCTGGCGAGCCGAACTTGTCTTCGGACACTCCCGGCACTAAAAGCCATACGCCATTATTATTATTATTAGCATCCTTGTTTACAGTATCTGTTTTGTAAAGTCGTATCTATTAATTTCTGAATGTTGTTAAGGATAATCAGCATATTTCCATTTTAGTTCAAAATAAATTAGTTTCTCTTGCTTCATAATGTGGTTTGCAACATTTTCATCATCAGCCATGTATGTCTGAGATATTGGAACACATTCAAATTGCATTTAAAAGAATGAATGAAAACACTAAGTGATCAACGTAAAATAGAAAGAGAAAGGAAAAACCAAAGAGAGGAATTCAGGAGATCTTAGCTGAAGACTGTAAGTAGCATGTAAGCTTTGGGAAAGCATTCTTTCTGAATATATTAGAAATGTTTGTGAAATTAATAACTGGTTTGATAGAAGGCAGTTTGTGTTTAGGAAAGGTTATTCCACTGAAGCTCAACTTGTGATGAAGATGATGATGATGTTGTTTAAAGGGGCCTAACATCAAGGTCATTGGCCCCATGTTCAACTTGTACGATTCCAGCAAGATATAGCAGATATCCTGGATTCAGGAGGTCAAATGGACTGTATCGCAGCTGACAAGGCATTTTAAAAGGTTGATCATGGGAGACTACTGGCAAAAATGAGTGCAATTGGACTTGACAAAAGAGTGACTGAATGGGTTGCTATATTTCTAGAAAAAAGAACTCAGATAATTAGAAAAGGTGAAGTTTTATCTGTCCCTGTAATAATTAAGAGTATTATTGGACCTTTATGTTTCCTTATATATATCAATGATATAAGGCTTTTTGCAGATGATATTATTCTGTACAGAGTAATAAATTACAAGATTGTGAGCAACTGTAAAATGACCTTGATGATGTTGTGAGATGGACAGTAGGCAATGGTACGATGATAAATGGGGTAAAAGTCTGGTTGTGAGTTTCGCGAAGAGGAAAAGCCTTTTCAGATTTAATTGCTACGTTGATGGGTGAAATTTCATTTTGGGGATCATTGTAAGTACCTAGGTGTTAATATAAAGAAAGATCTCCATTGGGGTAATCACATAAATATGATTGTAAATAAAGGATACAGATCTCTGCACATGGTCATGAGGGTATTTAGGGGTTGTAGTAAGGATCAAAGGACAGTGTACACAAATCTCTGGTAAGACCCCAAGTAGAGTATGATTCCAGTGTATGGGGCCCCCACCAGGATTACTTGATTCTAGAACTGGAAAAAATCCAAAGAAAAGTAGCTCAATTTGTTCTGGGTGATTTCTGACAAAAGAGTAGCATTACAAAAATGTTGCAAAGTTTGGGCTGGAGAGTTGTGAGAAAGGAGACGAGCTGCTCGACTAGTGGTATGTTCTGTGCTATCGGTGGAAAGATGGTGTGGGAGGACATGAGTAGACGAATAATTTTCAGTGATGTCTTTAAAAGTAGGAAAGATCAAAATATGAAGATAAAGCTGGAATTCAAGATGACAAACTGGGGCAAATATTTGTTTATAGGAAGGGGAGTTAGGGACTGGAATAACTTACCAAGGGTGATGTTCGATAAATTTCCAATTTCTTTGCAATAATTTAAGAAAAGGCAAGGAAAACAACAGACAGGGAAACTGCCACATTGGCGACTGCCCTAAATGCAGATCACTAGTGACTCATTGATGATTGATCTTATCTGAATAAGAAAGACTATGAAGAGAGGAATTCAGGAGTCTTACCTGAAAGAGAAAGACTACAGGGAGAGGAATTCAGGAGATCTTATCTGAAAGGGAAATTCTACGAGGAGAAGAATTGAGGAGATCTCATCTGAAAGAGAAAAGGTACAAGGAGAGGGATTCAGGAGATCTTATCTGAAAGAGAAAGACTATGAGGAGAGGAATTCAGGAGATCTTATCTGAAAGGGAAAGACTATGAGGAGAAGAATTCAGGAGATTTCATCTGAAAGAGAAAAGGTACAAGGAGAGGAATTCAGGAGATCTTATCTGAAAGAGAAAGACTACTGGAGAAGAATTCAGGAGATCTTGTTTGAAAGAGAAAGACTATGAGGAGAGGAATTCAGGAGATCTTATCTGAAAGACAGAAACTATTAGGAAAGGAAATCAGGAGGTCTTATCTGAGAGAGACTAGCAGCAAGTTTGTCTGGGGCCAGAGTTGTCATTAAGTGATATCACTATTGTACAAATGGTCATGGGATTTCAAGAGGACGACAAGGATGGGACAGTGTTCTGCACTGTGTAGTGAAGGGAACAGATCTGTCTCCATGTGAATGATGTCTTAACTAGGATCTCTGGTGGTCAGATAATTTAAGTTACAACTTCATATGAAACTTTTTACACAGAAAAGAAAGAATTAATCTGAATCTGTCATATTTGAGTTTATCCTAACCAATCAATGTAGCTGCCAAACATAGGATCATGTGTGAAGTCAGTGCATCATATATCCATCTATAAGGGGGAACTGTGCTTCGTTAGTGACTTCCTGGCAGTGTTTGTGACACTGTGGCATTTATGGAGTGTGTGTTGGTGTTGTCTGCTGAATTTGTGATTGTTTGATATTGGTTTTTAAGATAAGTCTTCTGCGTCTTTTATGCTGTAGGCATTAGTCATCTTGTTTTGTCTCCAATCCATAGATAACACTAGTAGACCCCCTAAGAGAGACACTCGATACATTCATGTACGGTATTTGCATTTGCCCTAAGTGCCAGCCATTTTGTTTTATTTGCGATCAGTGCCATGGAAACCATGACAATGACGGGCACTCTGCATGCTCTTACTGGCGTTGCCTAGGAATTGGGGTCTGCACTTGTTGGCACCATTACAATGGACGTGAACATCTGTGGTCACAATGGGATAATCACCCTTTAGGTTGGGTAATTTCTTGCCTATGTGAAAAGAAACGGGATAATACCACATTATATTTCCCAGGAAACACATGGTATGGCTCTTTGTGTAAATGATTCTGGAAGTAAAACTTCCCCTCAATCAGATCTCCAAGAGGGGATAACAATGAGACAAACCAAAGATAAGTTGAGGGAAGATGAGAAAGAAAGGTCTAAACAGGTTAGGAAGAAGGAAGAGAAGATAAGGATTGGAACATGGGAAGTTCTAACACTGCTACAAGGTGGCAAGCTGGAAAATGCGAAACAGGAGATGAAGAAAAATCAACTGGACATCTTAGGAATGTGTGAAGTAAGATGGAGAAACTGTGGTGAGGTAGAAAGTGGAGACTGTAGGTTGTTTTATTCAGGGAATGAAACTGGTGGTAGTAATGGCATGGCAATTATGATAGGAAAACAGCTGAAGAACATATTATTAAAGGTAGACTATATAGATGTTAGATTGATGATGATTAGATTAAAGTGTGACAGGAAAGATGTTGTTCTAATAAAAGTTTACTTGCCAACAAGCTAACACAAGGGTGAGGAAGTAGAAGAATACTATGAGAAGATTGAAGAACTTATGGTAAAGGAGAAGAGAAGTGCGTGCATGATTATAATGGGGGATTGTAATGCAGTGGTTGGTGAAGGAAGAAAAGAAGAAGTAGTTGGAAAATTTGGACTGGGTACAAGGAACAACAGGGATGAAATGTTGGTTAATTTCTGCAAAGAAAACTCACTTGTGATTGGGAACAATTTGTTCAAACATCACAAGAGATGGCATTACACGTGGACTTCCAGGTTGAATGGTGAGTGGTATCAAATTGATTATATCACAGAACAGGTACAGAAACTGTCTAAGGAATGCAAAAGCATACCCCGGAGCAGATATAGACTCAGACCACAACTTGGTGGTGGGAGATTTGTAAGTGTGGTTGAAAGAAGTGAGAAAGGGTAAACCAAGAGAATATTTTGACCTAGAAATTCTAAAGGAAAATCGTAAAGATAATGTGAGAGGAAACCTCACAGATTCTGCAGAAGAAGTAGTTGGGGAAAGGACATCTACAAGAATAAGGAAAGAATGGGTCATAAATGCAATGCTGAGCAAGATGGAGGAAAAAGGAAATGGAAGAATGTAGGATCTGAGGATGGGAAACAAATGTACAGAAAACTGAACAATGAATTAAGGAGGGAAACAGATCAAGCAAGGAAGACATGGATGAAAGAGAGATGTGAGGAAATACAGAAACTAGAAAAGGAAAAAATATGAAATGATGTATAAATTAGCTTCAGAACTGATATTTGATGGGAGGAAAAGCAGGACCAGTATGGAAATAGAAAGAAATGATGGCACATTGGTGTATAAACCTGAAGAAGTAAGGGAAAGGTGGAAAGAGTATGTAGACTGCCTATATGAGTATGATCAAAGAACTAATGATATAGGAATAGAAGATGAGACAAGAGGAACAGAAGATGAAAAAGGATACAGAATTCTGGAAGGGGACGTAGGAAAAGCTCTGAAAGAAATGAAGAATTACAAAGCAAGTGGATTGACGGATTAACGGTAGAGCTTTTTAAGAGCCTTGGAAATAAAGGAGTGAAAGTGCTAACATATCTCTGTAATAAGATATACGAATGCAGCAAATGGCCAAATGATTTTCTCTCAGAAGTAATGGTTCTGCTTGAAAAGAAAAAGAATTCAAAGAAATGTGAAAATTTTAGAACCATCAGTCTGATCACACATGCAGCCAAAGAGTTACTGAGAGTACTGAACAGAAGACTTCATGGAAGGCTAGACAACTGTATCTCTGAGGAATAGTATGGCTTCATGAGAGGTAAAGGAACAAGGGATGTAATTGGACTATTAAGAACATTAGGTAAGAGATACATTGAAAGAGGAAAGGTGTTAAAAGAGGTTGTAGTAAGGATGCAAAGGAGAGAGCATATTTGTCTCTGGTGAGACCCCAACTAGAGTACGGGTCCAGTGTATGGGACCCTCACCAGGATTACTTGATTCAGGAACTGGAAAACATCCAAAGAAAAGCAGCTCGATTTGTTCTGGGCGATGTCCGACAAAAGAGGAGCATCAAGAAGTAAGTATAAATAACCACCTAATCGATACTTTATTAATGCCTCAGGCAAAATTGAATAAAATTAAAACCTTTAAGGAAATATATATCTGTGCTTACTTTTGCAAGTTTCATCTTCAGATTAAGATAAATGTTCGTAATGTTTCCTGCTTGGTTAGCATTCGTATTACAAGTTGTCCATTTCATGACTGTATCGATGTTTAATCAAGAAGTAAGTATAAATAACCACCTAATCGATACTTTATTAATGCCTCAGGCAAAATTGAATAAAATTAAAACCTTTAAGGAAATATATATCTGTGCTTACTTTTGCAAGTTTCATCTTCAGATTAAGATAGATGTTCGTAATGTTTCCTGCTTGGTTAGCATTCATATTCAATTTTGCCTGAGGCATTAATAAAGTATCGATTAGGTGGTTATTTATACTTACTTCTTGATTAAACATCGATACGGTCATGAAATGGACAACTTGTAATACGAATGTTAACCAAGCAGGAAACATTACGAACATCTATCTTAATCTGAAGATGAAACTTGCAAAAGTAAGCACAGATATATATATCCTTAAAGGTTTCAATTTTATTCAATTTTGCCTGAGGCATTAATAAAGTATCGATTAGGTGGATATTTATACTTACTTCTTGATTAAACATCGATACGGTCATGAAATGGACAACTTGTAATACGAATGCTAACCAAGCAGGAAACATTACGAACATCTATCTTAATCTGAAGATGAAACTTGCAAAAGTAAGCACAGATACATATTTCCTTAAAGGTTTTAATTTTATTCAATTTTGCCTGAGGCATTAATAAAGTATCGATTAGGTGGTTATTTATACTTACTTCTTGATTAAACATCGATACGGTCATGAAATGGACAACTTGTAATAAAAGAGGAGCATTACAAAAATGTTGCAAAGTTTGGGCTGGGAAGACTTGGGAGAAAGGAGACAAGCTGCTTGACTAGGTGGTATGTTCTCAGCTGTCAGTGGAGAGATGGCATGGGAGGACATCAGTAGATGAATAAGTTTGAGTGGTGTTTTTAAAAGTAGGAAAGATCACAATATGAAGATAAAGTTGGATTTCAAGAGGACAAATTGCGGAAAATATTTGTTTATAGGAAGGGGCATTAGGGATTGAAATAACTTGCCAAGGGAGATGTTCAATAAATTGGGAAGTATAATAACAGAGGACATGAGGTAGAGTCAAGAGGTGAAAACTCGTATTGCGATTGTGAAGGAAGCATTTAATAAGAAGAATAGACTTTTTTGTGGAGGCATGGATAATGACTTGAAGCGATTCATGAAGAGTGGCACTGTATGGAGCTGAGACATGGACATTGAGAAAAGAAGACTGGAAGCAGTTGAGATGTGGATTTGGAGGAGAATGGAAAGTATACAATGGATAGAAAAAGTAAAGAATGAAGAATTCTTAAGAAGAGTTGGGAAAGAGAGAAATATATTAAAAGTAATCAAGAAGAGAAAATACAATTGGATTGGTCACTGGATGAGGAGAGATTGCTTGCTTATGGATGCTATAGAAGGAACGGTAAATGGAAAAAGTCAAAGAGGACAGAGAATATATCAGATGCTGGACAGTATCAGGATAGAATACGAGTATGAGGAAACAAAGAGGGTAGGAAGAGACAGGATTGCGTGGAGAACTGCCATGTGAAGACCTGATGATGATGATGATGATGATGATAATGATGATCCTCACCAACAGGAGTAAATGAGTGTCCTAGAACATCAAATATTTTTACTTCAAAGACAGCTCTTCTTGTGAAAGTGCGATTTGTGTCAACTCTCTTCTTACTGAAAATATGGATTATAATCAATGAGAAAACATGTGGTTAGTTGTGCTTTGTAGTATTATTTTTTGAACGATTATAAGATATTTTCTCCAAAAACACTTGAAATAATGACACATAAATATTTCATAAAAGCTTTATGAATTTTAGGTAATGTAATTAGACATAGACTCAGAAGTACTCTTGAGGCAATAAGCATCTAATTAATACACAGTGTTTTACTAGTCCATGGTGCAGATAAATTACAGAAGTCAGAATTTAAATATCAATGCAAAACAGTGTTATCTGCACTTTGTCAGGAAATATTTAACATACAGATAAAAATCAAAATGTGGAATGCAATGTTGAAAAATTAAAATATACACCAATCAACGATTGGAAGCCACTAGACTGTATTTCACTGAACACTTCTTTTTCTCCTTTCAGGTTGGAAAGAATTGATATACCGGTAAGTAACACCTAACATTATTATTTCATTATTTAATTGTTTTAACCAATAGTAGTCAAATAAGTTACAAAACTTTGCTAGTATTTTTACGGGTTATGTATTAATATAACTTGTAAGACTTCCAGTCTTTGAAACACAAAATACAGTACTTAGAACATTACCTAAGTTACTTTTACAATCAGTAGAAATAAGTGACAACATAGCACATTCATATTACACAGACTTGATAACACAACCATTCTCCATGAAGTACTAAAAGTTGCTACATTATAGATAGGCTTCAGCACAAAATGAAGAACAATGACCACAGTACAGAAAATACAGGAAGATCCATACACCTTCATCATTTTAATAACTTATTAACAGTAAGAGAAAATGGGTGCAAACAGTCCTTAATTTTGACAAGCATGTAAGACATGTATCACAGATGCATTTCACTGGCCCCATGAAATGAAATGTCGTATGGCTTTTAGTGCTGGGATATCGCAGGATGGGTTCGGCTTGCCAGGTGCAGGTCTTTCTATTTGACTCCCGTAGGCGACCTGCGCGTCATGATGAGGATGAAATGATGATGAAGACAACACATACACCCAGCCCCCGTGCCATTGGAATTAACCAATTAAGGTTAAAATCCCCGACCGGGCCAGGAATCGAACCCGGGACCCTCTGAACCGAAGGCCAGTATGCTGACCGTTCAGCCAACGAGTCGGACTGGCCCCATGCTATCGGGGGTACAGAAGTGTTTGTAATCTGTAATGTTCTTCTCATTAAGCTAAGCTAATTATATTTATTCGGGCAAGATCATTCTCCATCTTACTCATGTCTTACGTCTCCTTTTAAGAGAAAGTTTGCTGTCTATTAACAGTAGACAGCTTTTATGTGCATCGTATGATTGCAAGTGAGCCCTATCCAATTAAATTCTTTGCTCCAGTTTCTCATTACCTCCTCAGTCTGATTTTATAAATAACTTAACCTTAATAATTCTCCTTACAGTTTCCTTAATTTAATAGTCCCATACTCAGTTATCCTTCCTTCAACTTGTTCGATCATCTGCTACATTTTCTAGCCACCTTTTTATATTAGCATATCTACATCTTCTACAATGTTCACTGACAGTAATTAACAATGAAGTCATTGTTGGTACAGAAGCGGCTGTTGAATGAGCTGAACATTGTAGGCCTCTAACTTGTGTCCTCCAACACCTTCTTCATTGTTTTCTCTCCACCAAGTATTAACAAACTCTCACACTAAAGTTTCTCAAACAATTTGACAAATTCTTTCCCTGTGCTTGTATATTTCTTTGTGAAAAATTTTCAAAATTTTGGTTTTTCTTAATCCCTGCCTCCTAATTTATAAAACCCAAATACTGTTTCTGTCTCCTCTATTAATTTTGTAAAACAGTTGACTTTCTACATCTCTGCCTCCTCCTAGTTCATAAACCCAAAGAACTACAAGGAGACCCTTGTTAATTTTAAATGTACTTTTACTATCACATTATTCATTAAGCAGTACAGTGTTGTACAGTTTATTTTGTGTATATTTAGGTTCTTTGTAAACTTTTGTATATTTAGTTTATAATATCTGAAGCCATTAAGAAGATATGACAAATTTGAACAGAGATGCAGTATCTAAAAATTGCTATGACACTAAGCATGTAGGGGGCACAGCAGACAAGACAAAACATGAGAACATAAAAGGAAAAGGACGACCTCTGCATCTTCATCAATCCCAGTTCTTCTAGCCCCCTCTAGGGACACCATGAACTTGACGCTGGTGTTGATACCGAGGGCTATGCCAATTTCTTTTTTTTTTTTCAGTCACTACTGATCTGCATTTAGGGCAGTCACCCAGGTGGCAGATTCCCTACTGTTGTTTTCCTACACTTTTCTTAAATGACTGCAAAGGAATTGAAAATTTATTGAACATATCCCTTGGTAAGTTATTCCAATCCCCAACTCCCCTTCCTATAAACAAATTTTTGCCCCAATTTGTCCTCTTGAATTCCAACTTTATCTTCATGTTGTGATCTTTCCTACTTTTAAAGACACCACTCAGACTTATTTGTCTACTGATGTCCTCCCACGCCATCTCACCACTGACAGCTCGGAACATCCCTACCACTTACACGTTATAATTCTCATGTTAGGTCCGTATTGAAATGTATGTAAATACAACGTATGTTACAAGTGTTATTTTTTTAATATCCACCTGTTCAATACTAACAGATCATTTTTAGAAGTGAAATATTGTTATAAAATATTAAGGGACATGTTTCGCCCATATTATGGTGAAAAATCAGGATCCTGATTGTTCTTTCAAGCCATAAAAAGAGGATATCAATATAGATGTTTGTCTAAACAAATATTATTAGAATGTCCTTGGTTAAAATCATAGTATCCAGCTGCATGTCATAAGTTCACACGGTTATACTTTCCGGAACGTTGAGTCAATGCGCCCAGAAACCTGTTGGGAGTAGAGCAACAAACAGCTCAGTCTTTATAATGAAACAGAAATGTGTTTCTTTGAATCTTCTTAAGTGGCTGTTCAGCTGCCTATAGTCTTATTTAACTGGCTGAAGGAGTGAAAGTCGAATGGGTTTCAGTAGAATATTAAGACTTTGAATAAGCCCCCTCTTGTGGGGTGTGGTAAAATAACACCCATGTCGTAAGAGGGAACTAAAAGTGGACCCAGGCGATCTTAACTTTGCAATGTGGATTAGCAAACATTGGGCCCTCAGCTGAGTCCTAGCATTACTTCCAGTTCCTTGAGTCAGGCTCCTCACTTCCATCTATTTGTTTGACCTCCCTTGATCAACTCTTCAATAAACCAGTCAATACCGATCTGCATTTAGGGCAGTCACCCAGGTGGCAGTTCAAGCACCTAGGAGAAGTAATTCAGCCATCAGGCTTGAATTATGAAGCGAATAAGGAGAAGATCTCAAAATTACAGAAGGCCTATAGACTCAACTGGAACAGATATAACAAAAAGAAATCAATATCCAGGAAAGCAAAATTAAGACATCACAATTCAATTATCAAACCTGAAACACAATTTGCCTCGGAAACCTTGATCATTGGAGGCAGATCACTTATGCAAGACATAGAGAAATGGGAGAGGAAAAAAACTGAGGAAAATCTTTAGTCCAGTCTGCTCAGATGGAATCTGGATGAAACAGAAGTCTTGGCAGTTTTATGAGCCTTCTGAAAAGATCAACAAAACCATTAGGTAAAGGAAATTAAATTTCTATAGGCACATCTCAGAATGACCAATGACCAGCTCACCAAAAGGATTTTCAGCCTTGCTCCCTGAATGAAAGTCAAGGACAACTGGCTTAGTGAAATTGGCATCCCACAGGAAATTGTTTAAGATCGACTCCAGTTCAAAAAGCAGCCAACAGCAATTATTTTGCTTAGAAAATGAATGCCAGGACCAATGAAACATGGAATGAAGGACGGAGGAAAATGGTCAGTGCCCAGATGAATAGATTTTGGGATAAGAACAATCAACATCAGCGAAATAAGTTCCATCATGTTCCACAGATGGACGTAATGCTGTAAAAAAACAACAAGGAAAAATAATAATAATTAGATTATTCATTTTGTTTACAATGCTTTTCCTCACAATCCTTCTTCTTCTTATCGTTTGGGCCTACTGAGGACCACGGGGCTTGTTTCAATTCCTTGTATGGAAATTCTGTTTTTTCTTTGCCCAGAAAGCTTTCATCTTGTGGCTGTGTGCTTGTTTCCTTTCCTCGGTCCACTTCGGTCAGGTGGTGCCTGCACTCTGTCTGCTGGTGAGAGACTCTGGAAAGACACCTTAAAAGGTCAACTGCCGGAATAATACACGATCCTGTATGGTTTGTTCTGAAATCCCCAGCTGTTCTAAGTCGGACTTCACTGTGGTGATTCATTTATTTTTGGACGCTTTCCCTCTGCCTGTAGTGGTAAAGATCTTGCTGGTAAGTCTGTAAGTACTCATATGAGTGAAATGCCCATAGAAAGTCAATCGCCTCTTCCTCATGGATTTAACTATGTCTTCTTGATGGTCATAGATCTCTTTGTTGTGCCTTATCCTGTAAGTACCATCTCCTTCTCTTATTGGTCCTAAAGTCCTCCTTAGTATTTTTCATTCCTTGAGCTCTATCTTCCTCAGTGGACCTTTTCTGTTCATCAGAAGACACTAAGAGGTGTACAGTATGGACGGTCTTACTACTGAATTGTAATGTTGGAGTTTAAGGTTCTTAGAGGGGCACTTGGATGTATAGATGCTCTTACAGGTATGGTAGATCCCTTCCAACTTGGTGCATCTGGTGTCTATTGCTAATGTCTCATTCTTGGTTGCTGAAATCCACTCCCCTAGGTACTTCACTACAGGAACCTTACGAATGGTGGTGTTTTCCGGTGGCATAGTAGGTGGGACTCCCTTTATGTTAGTCGTGAACTCAGTTTTCTTTATATTGACCCTCAAGCCGGTTTTAGCTGCTATGGTATAGAGGCTCTGTAGCTGGTGAGTGGCTTCTTCTATGTTGTTGGCTAATAAGGTAAGGTCGTCGGCAAAGGCCAGGCAAGGTACACTGAGTTTATCTTTCTTGTAGCCAATTTTCAGTCGACTTCCTTGAGGTAATGTGGCAGTCCATTCACTGATAATCTTCTCTAGAATGCAATTAAAGAGAATGCAAGAAATTCCATCACCTTGTCTAACTCCTGTTTGGATAGAGAAACTCTCTGAGAGCTCACCTCTAAACTTTACTTTGGAGGTGGTGTTCTTCAGCGTTGCCTGGATTAGTCTGGTGGTCTTCTCATGCAGGGCTAATTCCCATAATGTGGAGAAGAGGGTCTGCCTATCTATTGAATCATATGCCTTCTGGAAGTCCATTAGTATGACTACCCATTGGTGTCCTCCACGATTCTTGTACCTCAGGATTGTCTTGAGGTTCTGTATCTGCTCTGTGCAAGATCTATTGGCGTGAAAACCAGCCTGATATTCACCTAATTGGGAATCCAGTTGACTGACCACTCTGGTTTGCAGGGCTTTAGAAAAGATCTTGTACGTAACGGATATAAGAGAGATGCCTCTGTAGTTGTCAAGGTCTATCTTACTACCTTTCTTGTGTAGAGGATGGATCACCACTGAGGTCCATTCCTCAGGTAAGGTCTCCATTGCCCAAATATCCTCTATGATCTGATGGATGCTCTGTATGGATTGTTCGTCAGCATGTTTCCACATCTCCGCTACTATACCGTCTTTACCTGAGGCCTTGTTGTTCTTTAGGCTCTTAATAATCTCTCTTATTTCTTCAATGGTTGGCAGTGTGGAGTCTCAGTTTCTGGAAAGAGGCTTAGAGAATGCGAGTCTCTCTTTAGGTTCCTCTGCATTGAGGAGCTGTTTGAAATACCCTGCAAGAGTATTGGTACAATCCTTGTTGTTGAACTGAAGCTTCCCATCAGGTCCACGAAGATGAAGGGTGGGAGCATGTATTTCGTTGTCTGTTTTCTGAGTTCTCTGTAGAAATCTCTTGAGTTGTGCCTCTTAAAGTCCTCTTCCGCCTGTTGTATTAGAGCCTTGTTATGGTTCCTCTTAGCCTGTCATACTATACTGGCAGTTATTTTCCTTTGAGTAAGGAAGGCCTGGTAGTTAGCCTCATTTTTGCATTGGTTCCACGTGACCCAGGCTCTGCGTCTATCTTCTATAGCATGGTCACATGTAGTGGTCCACCATGGAGGTTTTCCTTTGTTGGATGAGGCAGGCATGGTCTTCTGAGCAGCATCCAGTAGAGCTTTTTGTAGGTTGGGCCACCCTTGTTTCTGTGTGTTTTCTTTCAGAGTGACTTTGAAATCACAGTCTTCATCACTCAGTCGGAGGGTGTTGAACTTCGGTATATTAGCCTTTCTGCCAACATTCAGTGGCCTCCTCAGTGGTTGTATGATGGTTTTTTTACCAGAGATATGTAATGGCCCGAGTCTAAGTTAGCACCCCTTAGCACCTTGACATTCTGAATCTCATTGTGATGCTTTTTGTCCACGGCCACATGGTCTATCTGGAATTCACCTAGTAGTGGTAACGGTGGTAGTGGTGATTATTGTTTTAAGAGGAAGTACAACTAGGCAACCATCCTCTATATAACACTAATCAGAGGGAAGAAATTGAAGGGATCCGACACTTCGAAAAATGAAGATATCATCCAAAGGAAGACAAGGACCACGAAGGGCGTGAAAATGAAAGACTACCTAGCCCTCGCAAACCTAATAGCGTCAGGGTCGGGAAAGGTCAAGAGTTGACCAAGGGAGGTCGGATAGGATAGATGAAAGTGAGGAGCCTGGCACAAGTAAGTGGAAGCAATGCCAGGACTCAGCTGAATGCCCCGTGGTAGCCAACCCACGCTCCAAAGTTCAGAGCCCTTGGGGCTCACCTAATAGTGGATTTGGGCTCTTCCATGTCTTCACCTTCCTAGGCAGGTGTTTGAAGGCAGTTGATTTTAGGACAAGACCATATTTGTCACAAAGGTCTATAAGACATTCTCCGTTATTATTTGTCCTCTTATGGGCTGGATAGGGGCTCACTATCTCTCACAATCCATGATTCTTACCACTCATTTTTCCTTTAATTTATTGGAAAACTTTATCCCTCCTGTGGGTGGAGTCAAAGGATGTGTTTTCTGTACCCTGCATGCTGTAAGAGGCTACTAAGAGGGGAACAGCCAAAGAATCTACTCGCTTTCTCATCTTCTCAGCCCAAAAACATATCCATGATTCTGTGATTTTCCATTTAGCAAAGAAAATATATGAGTGAGATGTCATTAATATTTCCATACTAGGTGCCATAGTTCTGTTTGTGATAATTATGTAACAGTCATATGTTATCTCATTTCAGCAAAATCCTCGTGCCCCTGATACTAACCCTGGTACGTATGTAACCTTACAACTTACTCATATACAAAGTCATTAGGCTAGAAATGAGATGTTTGTGAGAACTGGATAGACTTGAAATATATTTTCCTTCCCAATACATTGTACCAGTACATAACGCACAGAAATGACTACTTATGAACATTTATTAGAATGATTACATTTCAGTACCAAGTATTAAACTCTTGATAAACTTCCATGAACACAGATGGCATTGATTTAGAAATCCCAAAAGGTTTCCAGATGTCCACTGTTCTCACTATTTAACAAATTTGTTCACTTCTAAATTTAGGTAAACCGAGCTCGATAGCTGTAGTTGCTTAAGTACGGCAAATATCCAGTATTCAGGAGACAATGGGTTCAGACCCCACTGTCGGCTGCCCTGAAGATGGTTTTCTGTGGTTTTCCATTTTCACACCAGGCAAATGCTGGGGCTGTACCTTAATTAAGGCCATGGCCGCTTCCTTCGCATTTCTAGCCCTTTCCTCTCCTACGTCACCATAAGACCTACCTGTCTCAGTGCGACATAAAACAAGTTGTAAGTTGTAAAAGATTTAGGTAACTCTAAATAAAGCTCTAGTCTGTATAACATATATGAAATCATGGTGGTAAGCATAAATATTGGAATAATTTCATTTTTCTACTGCTAATCCACTTGAGAAATGACAGGAATGTTACATGGGTTAGCCAAAAATCTTGTTAAGTTATTAAAGTAAAGTGAACTCATGAGTTGATGCTGCACAAATCAGGTGAGCTGCATGTACCATTTTGAACACATACCAGCCCTCTTGAAGGAGATTCCACAAATTATAGAACAAACAAATTACAAAACCATTTATTTACTTAAACAGAACAACAATAAAACAGGCCATCTTGGCTAAAAGGAAAGGCAACAAAATTATACATAGAGTAAACAGAATAGTCCTCTTTTTTGTTCTATATCTATCCTATCTATTACATCACTCCCACTTTGCAATTTTAGGCATGTTATAAAATTGCAACACTTCTTTTTGCATCATAAGTCTAGGCTTTTTAGGGACTTTAATTTTTCTTCCTGCCCTGGTTGTAATCACTTCTGGGGTGTCCCCCGGCACATCACAGTCCACTTTAAAAGGTCCCATCTGCTGGACGAGTTTGGGATCATCACAGCTTGAGGAAAGCTCCAGGGGATACAAACGTTGCACAGGTCTCAATTTTTCTCCTTCACCGAGCTCAATAGCTGCAGTCGCTTAAGTTCGGCCAGTATCCAGTATTCGGGAGATAGTAGGTTCGAACCCCACTGCCAGCAGCCCTGAAGATGGTTTTCCGTGGTTTCCCATTTTCACACCAGGCAAATGCTGGGGCTGTACCTTAATTAAGGCCATGGCTGCTTCCTTCCCACTCCTAGCCCTTTCCTGTCCCGTCGTCGCCATAAGACCTATCTGTATCGGTGCGATGTAAAGGAAGTAGCAAAAAAAAAGAAAATAATAATTCTCTCCTTCAGCGGTCTTCACTCTGGCTACCCGGCTATACCCATCCTGAATACAATTCAATAATTTCTTCTCTGCCATCTGGGTCTCTTCACACGTCATTTCTCCATATTTCTTACAATCTTTATGACAGTTGTTTATAAACCATAGCATCCAGCCAATCATCCTAACTATCTTTATTGTGAAAAATATGTCAGTGATGATGTAAAGATTGTTTCCCCACAAAATGTGCTAGCTACCACCGTCTTTCTTCTTTCAGCATTTACTTGATCTGGAGCTTGTTCATCTGAACTAGGCCATTCTCTTTGCTCTTGCTTCAACCATTCTGGCCACTCCCACCATTGGCCTTTTTCCAACAGTTTTGGATTACAGCTCCTTGAAGGAATATCTGTAGGCTTCAAACATCCTGAGACATGATGCCAGTCAGTAGGATGGCTGTGCTGTTGAATTTCTTTGACGCGATTGCCAACAAATATGTTCCACTTGCCTGCCTTCCGTTTAATCCCCACAATACGACTGTAGTCACTCCAGTAATAGGTCTTGCAGTCTGAGAGACCCAATGCCTCTTTAACATGACATCCAAATGAGTAGCTATAACAGCTCCCAAAAGTTCTAGCCTCAGGATGGTCAATTGTTTTAGTGAAGCTATCCTTGCTTTACATTTTATAAGGCGAAATGAAATTCTCCCATTAAAATCTGCTCAAAGAAAGACAAAGGCCGCAAATGACACCTTGCTTGCATCACTGAATACATGAAGAGTCTTTTCGCAGTCCTCGTAAGGTCCTTCTGTGAGCCTCCCAGGAATGCAGCAATTACTCAGATGATGCAGATGTTTTAACCAGGCTAAGAATTGCCAAGATATTTCTCTAGGCAATGCAACATCCTACCCATATTTCTGTTTCCAAGTGTGTTGAAGGATCAATTTTGGAATGAGCATTGTTGGACAAGTATATCCTACTGGGTCAAATATTCTTTGCATTATCGAAAGGAGGACTCACTTCATAATAGGCTCCTCTAGCAATGTAAGTCCATTGACATCACTAAATAACGTGTCATTTTCAGTGTCCCAAAATACACCTTGAACAGAAACAACATTTTTGTTCTCCCCTGAACGATTGACCTAATTTTGGTGCCATGACCCAGTCGCTAAGTTCAAATTTTCCAGAGGCCATCAGCTGAGTGGATTTCTTCATGAACTTACTAACAGATTCCTCAGATTCGAGGCTGGTTATACAGTTATCAACATAAAATGCTTGCTTCAGAATACCAGCCATCTTTTTGAGTTCTTTTGGAGCATTATTCAGATGATGAGTGATGGTAGCTACTAACAGAAAGGGACTTGAAGAAACTCCAAACACTACACGACAGTGTCCGAAACATATCATTTCCTGAGCATCAACATTGCTCCACCACAGGAACTTGAAGAAATCCCTATCACTGGACGATAGGCTAAGCTGCAGAAATGCCCTCTTGATATCTGCACTGATACCAAAGGCATGTTTCCTGAACTGAATTAATAACTTTGGAATTAGCTCAATTAAGTTTGGCTTCTTTTCTAGGCAATCATTCAATGAATTCCCATTACGATCCATAGCTGAAGCATCAAAAACCAGTTGGATTTTCATAGTCTGGCTACTAGGCTTAATTACAGCCCAATGTGGTAAGAAATGTCCCTTATCCTTACATTCAGGAATTGTTTTGATAATGCCTGACTGTAACCAGGCCTGGAATACTGCATGATAATTCTCCAGTTGGCCACTAGAGAGGAGTTGTTTTGTTACACCTTTAAACCTCCTCTCTGCCAAAGCTTTATTAGCCAGCAGCTCAGCATGCCCTTCTTTCCAAGGTAACTGCACCTCATATCTATCTTCTTCATTGATTCTCACAGTTTCATTGAGAAACAAAATGGTATCAGTTACTGAATCCTCTGTAAACTTCACAGCTTCTACTTCACTAATACCTATAACATCTAACCTCCATAAATCTGACAAATCCAAGTTGCAGTTGTAGGTTAAGTTAGTCAGCAGGTTATTTGAATTCTTCCCTGGCCCTTGTAAGGCCCAACCCAACTTTGTCTCAACTGCTACCAATGTTCCGTCCAACTGCATGTAGGAACCAGTCATGAACAGTCCTGAAATGTCAGCATCTATCAGTAGTCCTCCGGTGGATTCTTCCCCATGTCAGAGAGAATAATGTTTTTCTCCCTGAGCTTAGGATACAGGCCTTGACTTTCCACCCTAGGTACTTAACCACAAATTTTCATCTGATCCAAAACACTTAGAGATCCTTGAAATTTACCATCCATACTTCAACAATTATATCATACACGTTGTTCATTGGTTTTAACTCCCCCAAAAAGACTATGACTTAACATCTCCTTCCCAGATGGTTTCATATGTACCTGTTCCACAACATCGTTGGAAATATAGGACCTTTGTGCTCCACTGTCATAAAGGGAATGTACTTCCTTAACTTTACTGTTATGCACAATTTTAACCATCACTGCCTGTAAGAAGGTGATGCCATGTTTCTGACCCAAGAGTGATTGAGACTCTTGACTCTTTTCTTTAACAGGTTCAACACTTTGGGTTTCGAACTGCATTGGTATTTCTGGGTACATGATAGTTAAATGCCATTTAAGACAGACAAAGCATTTAACATAATTCCTACAACTCTTGGCCCTATGACCAGACTTTAAACATATGAAACAACAGTTTTTGTTCTTAAGTAAAGCCTTTTTCTAATCATATAACAGAGTTCTAGCTTTAAAACTGTCTACCGCAGCATGTGAAGTCTTGTCGCACCACAAACATTTGACAGCATGCTGCTTAGAGTCACCAGAAAAAATACATGCCGCAGTAGATACTTTTTTCCCCTTTAACACTTTCAAACCGAACACTGATACAGTCATTGCCAGAAATACCATTGCGAGCTAACTGCAGGTGCTCTTCACTCTCAACTTCAAGTTTCAAGAACTGTAGTAAATTAGATAAGCAATCACTAAGATCAAAAATTTCAGCTCTAGTGACAGTTCGTGCTCTTTCCCATGCTCTCAAAATGTCCTCAGGTAAGGCTGATTCCACTAACGGATATAGCATGGCAGCATATTTATCTCTTGTTACTCCTAATAAAGCTCTCAGTTGGGTCTAACCTGTCATATGAATTGCCTAAATTTATTGTTTCCTTATCTGCAGCTTGAATCATTACTAAACCAAGCAACTCGCAAACATATGTTTCTATTAACAGTTCATCACGGGCGAACCTTGCCTTTAGCTGTTCGATGGCCTTACTGTAATTAGGTCCTAAAGGAGGAAAATGTTTTACAAGTTCTCTAGCACTAGATCCTGGTACTGTAGCTTGGATTAAATACTGGAACTTATCCTCATCAGCTATAGAAGTATCACCATTTATCTTACAAAACTGTCCCCAGAATCCTAACCAATTTTGAATATTGCCATCAAATGCCTTTAACTTCAGTTTAGGCAGCTGTATGTTTCTTATTGAAGAGCTTGAGATAACACTAGCTGCACCACTTTCAGGTATGACATTTAATGATTCAATGAACAAACTCTCATACCTGCTCTTTGCTGTTTTCCATTCCTCTTTGTACTCTTCGGCTGTTTTCGTATTCTTTCTCACATACCTGCTCGTCGAAATCTTCGGCTGCAAATAATA
Organism: Anabrus simplex; assembly: GCF_040414725.1. NCBI lineage: Eukaryota > Metazoa > Arthropoda > Insecta > Orthoptera > Tettigoniidae > Anabrus > Anabrus simplex. Next base: position 1,714,173,329 of record NC_090265.1, read on the forward strand.
AATCTTGAATCTTTTCTTCTATTACGAGAAGACGCGATGCTTTATCATCAGATACCTTAAATGCTGTAATAGCATTGTCATTCTCAAGTGGATCTGCTTCTAACTTCTGTTTAAATTCATTGAGTGACCGTGTGAATTGACGGTGTTTTTCCATACCTACCCTACCTATAACACCTCTGTTATTCTTAAAATCCTGGTACGGGAACTGAGGATGGCAGATGGTAGTAATATGGAGGGCCTCTTATGTATCTCAAGAGATCAGGTCAAATGAATAACCTAAGAAGGGACTGAACTTCTATAAGTCACAGAGTTTGACTTGTAAAATGATGTCATGCAAAAAATTGTCACACTAATAATTTCAAGTGAAAATTCTCATCATGTTTTTTTGTAAGTTACACCAACACAGATAGGTCATATGGTGACAATGGGGTAGGAAAGGACCACAACATTTGCCTGGTGCGAAGAAGGTAATCAGAGGGAAACCATCTTCAGGGCTGCCAACAGTGGGGTTCAAACTCACTATCTCCTGAATGGAAGCTCATAGCTGAGTGACCCTAACTGCTCGGCTAACTCGCTCAGTGTCAGGTTAAGGTCACCACTGACACAGGAATTGACTAAGCATCATCAGGGTAATAAGGGCAAATACAAAAAGAATCATATCTTTGTCCTAACTAGATTTGTTATTATTTCTACCAGTGTTCTCATGTTAACTACCACAGAGGCATGGTTCTGGTTATGTTTAAGGCAGGTTAGGTATATAGTAATTGGCAGTGAAAGCTTGTGTGTTTAACAGCCAGATTTTTGTTCTTTTGTTCACAGATGTACCACCCACCGACCGTTTGTAAGTATCATAATCTGGTCTGATTACAAACATAGATATGCTTGTTTTAAAGAAATTGAGATATGTAGGTTATCATAATTTTGCAACACATCCAGCTCCTTGGACCAATGGACAGCGGGATCTATTCTTGATCGGCTATATGATTTATCTGTCAATTCCGGGACTGGGTGTTTGTAATACAACACACCATACTACCAACCAGCACAGAAGTGTGCAATACTGAAAACATTTCTCTACACAGAGCTAATGTCAGGAATGGCATCCACCTATAAAATGTAAAACCAGATCATACACACACAGTGGCTGCTCAAGAATCTGGAGAAAAAACCACAAAGAAGAAGAAGAAGTCTAGAAAGAACAGAAAACAAGAAGACGATCATTACTGTAACGTACTACGGCCTTCCCTGTAATTAGTCTACCCCCTTGCACCAATACTGCATGCCATCTAGCCTTCCCTACCTCTCGGAACTTTTGTAGCCATGATAAATTTCGTCTTTGGGTTTGGTACTGTAACAGTAAATGTGGTATTTCGGTAGACATGAGACGCAGGGCGTGTACCATTCGTTGAAGTGCGTACAGAGGGAGAGGGTTTGTTTAGAAATAAATCTTAAAATTTTTCCTCTGAGTTTATTAATAAATTCAAAGTCATGTCACCTCTGTACAGCAGATACAGTAGAAAATGTTCCTCGTCCTAGGGCCGGCGATGTCCTTGGATTCCGGCAGCTCCTTTTCCCATACCAGTGAACCACCATTCCTCCCCCGATGGAAGTTCTAGAAGATCCATTCGACGTCTTGAAGATCCATACGGTGCTAATGAAGGGCGTTGAGGTAGTCCTCGTGAATGATGAACGTGAATGAACATCGTTAAGCCTTGGGGCGAGTTAATGCAAAGACTGCTTCTGCACAGATGAGAGGAAAGTTTATCAATGGTTTTAACAAGGTTCAAACATGAAAAAAAATGTATCCTTGAGAGTTTATCACATGGTGAAATGTCACTAAATTTTGTCCCATGTTAAATGAAAGAAGGCCACTAGACTCGAATGAGCATGTAAGTTTAATACTCATAAAAATAAAAGTCCACTCGAAACTTATCGTCGAATTTTAACAGTCACTTGAAGTTTGTGGCACTACAACTTAGTTCTTAGTTTGAAACACTGTTCAACGTAATTTAATTGGATAAGAAAATAAAGATGTTTCACTCGTGAATTCGAACTCATTCACGTAATAATAACATGAAATTACAAGACGAAATTAATCATGTATTGACAGTCCTCGGTTCGACTGTTCGTAAAATCAAAACGCAAAACTGAATGTTCGTAGAATTGAAATGTGCTGTTTAGAAGAATTGAAATGCACAGTTCACACATGCACAGTTCACAGTTCATGACCTACAAATATTTACACAGTTCATGAAATGGTAAATTAGTGACGTAGTCATGCTTGCAATCGAGTAAATCTGGATTAAAACACAGTCTCATAAACTTGAAGTATTTAGTACTCTGTAAGGAGCAAACTGTTCTAAGTCCTGTCTAGAACATTAAACTTCAAATTACGAGCACTCGAAAACTTTCGCAAGTCCTAGACACTCGTGTAGAATAAACAGTCACTTGATAATGTTCAGACGAAGCACAATTTATATCACGTCCCGTCGGAGTGAAAGTTTATCACTCACAGTATAAAGAAATCCATACAAGTCCATATTCGATGCGATTGGGTTAAAGTCCACGGACTCGAAGATTGATAGCCGCTTCACGTTAGATCACGGTCCTCGCGAACCGACTGTATGAACTTCACTGCCTAGCGTGCACATACACACTCTGGCCACACACTCAGGCAACACACTGCCCTGCTGAGAGAAGCAGTACTGTATTTATATCTGATCCGGGCCTTCACATCTCGTTCCATAACTTCATCGCCTCATGTCAGATTTACGTGAAACTCTGCAGGAACGTAGATAAGGGATTGGGTTACACGATGATGTTGTTAAATTTGTTTAATTATTATTGTGGGGAGAGTTATTACCCATAGAAATTCGAAGAACATTCCACATCAGTCTAGGCTCTGTGTCGCGGCGAGGCATGCTGTGACGTCACCCGCTCTCTACGTCACACGCACACAGCTGTTGCTCGCCATCCAGTCAGTCTTTCGTAGCCGGCCCGGAGGATTTCTATTACGGGGACTTAGTTTTGTACCGCCGTTACCGGTACAGTACCCTTTCCTGCATTTCAAGGTGGCATTAAGTGTGTCTAATGAGCTGTAAAAGAAACATCATTTTCCTCAGTAAGAGACTTGGTACCAACTCTGTCGGAACCCTGACTTGGTCCTATCAACTTCACCATGATGGGCGGGCTAATTCAGGTACAGCATCTTTAAAACATAAATTCTACTGAGCTCCTCTCCTGGTTAAGGGAGTTCTTTAGTCAACTAAGCAGATTCTTATTACCTAGGTCTCCACTTTTGGTTTTTAAATTATGTAGATTTTAGTGAAAATTCTCAAGCATATAATTGGCCAGGTGTTAGTATATACACGCACTTCCTGTGTGCCGGGCTAATCTGTTGTATTGCAAGTGTCACAAGGGTATTCCTGTGCATTACCCTCGGTATCCCCCTCACCTTTCTTTCACTGCACTTAAGTCTTGATCTTCTCGGCTTTGAGGCTTTTTTCTCTCCTAATCGCAGCGTAGTTTGGCCTTAACCCCCAGTTAAATTGGGCAACTGTGCCCTAGTATGTTCTTATTTTTATTGACATTGTACAAATCTTGTGTGATTCTGCATGCCTAGCCATGTGATCCCTCTGATTATTTTATTTACTTGTGATGTAGGGGTAGCATTCCTGCTTCTTACTCGGAGGCCCTGGGTTCGATTTGTGGCCAGGCCAGGGAGTTTTACCTGGATCTGCATGCTGGTTCTAGGTCCACCCAGCCAATGTGATTACAACTGAGGAGTTATTTGATGGTGAGATGGCAGCCCCATTCTAGAAAGCCAAGAATAATGTCAGAGAATGTCGTATGGCCACATGACATCTCGTAATCTGCAGGCCTTCGGGCAAAGCAGTAATCACGTGGTAGGCCATGGCCCTTCAGGGATGCTGCACCATGGTGTCTGTTTTGGTTTGATTTGGTTTATATTTACTGGAACTTGTTTGTAGTTCCCTGTTGGGTGTTGCAGTGTATTTTATACTAGAATTTCCTTTACAGCAAATGAATCTACCAGACTTATAAATCCACAGGGTAGAATGGGGTTCTAAAATCAACTCCATGTGTACTCTCATTTTCTTCATGTTCTCTACACATTGCTGTTGTTAGCTTAGTTTCCCACTTCCTTCCACATAGATTTTCCCCAAATTTTCTACTGCATTATTGTTACCTTTTACTGTTGTCTATTTTTTGCCACTTTTAAAAATTGTTATCTGTTTGGTGAATGAGTTGGCGTTTTGAATATTTTTCTAGTAGTTTGAAGTTGCATTAATACATCAGAGGTTTCTAGACATGAAAGGATGGGAAAGTGATGGGATTGCATACTTATGTAATGGCCGTGGCCTTAACTGTGGTACAGCACCAGCATGTGCCTGGTATGAAAATGGGAAACCATGGAAAATAATCTTCAAGGCTGCCGACAGTGGAATTCAAACACACCATTTCCCGAATGCAAGCTCATGCCTATGTGATCCGTATGGTATGGTCAACTCACTCGGTATATCAGAGATTAATGACTCCTTATTTTTGAACTGTTTGTATGGTTTTATAAGCATAAGAATATCCCACGTTCTTAAAAGTGGTCCATTCGTAGTTTGGTATTGGTATTTGTATTTTCAAACTAAAATAGTGGCAAATTTGATAGAGTTGCAGGTTAGAGAGATTTCTGATAGCCATTTTGATTTGTTCTTTATGAGTGTTCAACACATTGATGACCACCCCAGAGATGTACGTAGTACTGTGCCCAGTGGATGTTGATGGGCCCCAGAGATCTCTGTTTATGCACATGAGCATCATTTGTAGTTTGCTGTGCTATCTGTTGACTATAATTTTAAATACTTTCTATCATGTCATGGAGTAGAGGGATCGTAGATTTTAGTGTCGAGGTAATTTTTTAATTGTGCGGTCCCTGTAGGCATGGATACTTCGTAAATACACGGATGTTCTTTTGTGCCGAGAATCACTGTGCAAGATGGCGTGCCCATGGCAACGTGCCTTATGTGACGACAAAGTATTTCAATATTTATATGCAGATTCATTGTCTGAAGCATCACATGTGTAATGAGCCCTGAGAATTCTCGTAGTTTCTCAGCTGACGATAGGTGACGGCTAACAGTAGGTGTCAGGCTATGAGAATTCTCGCTTTTATGCACCTCGTATTTCCTTGATTATTGATGAAATTGTGGACGAGATTAGGAGTTCCAAACGGTTAGTCATGGAATATAAATTATCGCTGCATCTTTCTTTCCTTAAACTTTTGTGTATTTAACATAGTAATGTCAGATCATCATCATCATCTGGGTATCCTTCCATCAGGATAGGTAAGACTTTTGTGGACAATATGCCTCCATTGGTTCCTGTCATTAAAGAGTTCCTCTCCTTTCACATCCTGCAGTGTTGTTCCTTTCTCAGTAAGGTCTGCATTTATTTGGTCCAGCCACCTTCTTCTGGGACGTCCAACAGGTCTCCTTCCAGGTACTGCCATTTCCAAGTATTGGGGTTCTAGTCTCTTTCATCCTCTGCACATGCCCAAGCCATTTCAGCCATGCAATGCGTAGTCTTTCTTCCATCGTACAGGTCACTTGCATGTCGTTGCACTCATTTTTAATTTTGTCTCTTCTTGTTTTTTGCATAGCAGATCGTAAACATTTCATTTCACATGCTTGCAGTTTGCTGATGTCTCTTTACAAAACACACAGGACTCCAACCCATATGTCATGATTGGCAGGAGGTAAGATTTGAACATTGTTTGTTTGGCTCTTACAGGAACTGCTTTGTCCCACACTAGATTTTGTACCTGATAGAAGAACGTGGAACCTTTTGTCACTCTATTCTGGATTTCCAGTTTAGCACTCAACTGGTTCGATACAATACTTCCAAGATAACTGAAGCTTTCTACACATTGAATTCTCTCTCCATGATGTAGAATGTGTAGATATGTTGGTTATGTAGGTCTATTCCCTGGAGATCGGGTGCGGTTGTCAACTTGTCGCGGCGTATTCAGTTGTCGACGGCTACTGATAATTGTGATTAACATGTACAGACCTGTTATACTGGGTAACAAGTGACAGCGAATTAGATATTTCTAATTATGAATGGCTAACATCAAATGAGGAGTAACTGTAAAGAGAAATCCTTATATACTTGAATGCAATAAGTAGACGAAAGGCACAAACAGGGCATTCATACTACACAGTACTTAGAAAGACTATTAAATGGAGCCACAAACAACACTGTTTCAAAAGGTACCACACTGTACAGATTACTAAGCAATGTAGTGAGTACATATGCCAAGTTTGAGGTCGATATCTTGAATAATTTTAGAGTTACAGTTGTTTGAGTGCAACCGGACGTTATGTCACATCACGTATACATCTACATATACAGTATAAGTTTTCCTTATTGAGAGTTATATCATCCAAAATACCTAGTTAATACTCCCTATCTTACGTGCTTCTTGTAGTGAAAATATTTCCTTCTGTGATTAATACATGTTTGATAAGATCATTGTCATTTAATGCTGCATGGAAATTTGTTCACTTCAGCCTTTTAATTACTCCTTGTAAATTTTGTTGTTTCAAATGAAGTCAACTTTAATTGGAAGTCCCTTTTAGCATGACCATTACATCACAACCAGACAGAGTAAGCTCTACAGAACTAAGTGATACAAGCGCTAATACAATCAACGCCAGTCTCACTAGAAACATACCTAGTCAGAGCAGAGCAAATGTCTGCACTGTGGAGAAGAGTTAGTCAAGCCCATCCTTCCTGCAGAGGAGGATAGGCCATTCTCTCTCTACTGAAGATGACGATCCCCCTGAGGAGTTTGAGAGAAGCTCAGAAGTTTTTGATTATTATGCAGTGGAAGGTCTCCCCACTTTGTAGATGACACTATAATCATGGGTAAGCATGTCGATTCCACTGAGAAACTCACAGACAAAGCTATTTTGATATTTGAAGAGATTGGATCGAAAATTAACCCCCTTATGCATGAAGACCTCGTATGAGCTCTTCGGAGTTCCCATACATTTTCCCTATCACCTATTCAACTTCACAGTCGATCTAACACATATTCTTTTAATGTTAAAAGCCTAGGATAGTAAACGCAAAAAATCATATAGATATTCCATGATGGCTAACCACATCACATATGAGTATTACAGTATTAGCTCCGGTTAAGAATTGCTGGTAAATCAAAGATGCTGAACACAAGTTGAACTTTAAAATTTTGTCACCAAACACAAATGAAAAATAATTCATGCCGAAAGAGTTAAATTAATCTGTCTGCTTGTCCACAAATTAAGGCACTCATTATCAACAACATCATCATCATCCTAATCTTCAACCAGAAACAGTTTCCTGGGTGCAGTGAATGAGCATTCTCTATTTACTTTTGTCCATGTAGATGTCTTCCTCCATAACCTGCTGCAAATTCAAACCTCGTCCAGGTAGATCATTCCTCATCTGATCGATCCATGTCTTCCTTGGTTGACCTCTTGATCTTATGCGTTCCACTTCCTTATTACAAGTTGTCCATTTCATGACCGTATCGATGTTTAATCAAGAAGTAAGTATAAATAACCACCTAATCGATACTTTATTAATGCCTCAGGCAAAACTGAATAAAATTAAAACTTACAGGACATGTTTCGACCACTTAGTGGTCCTCTTCATCTGTATAAATAAAGAACTGAAAAGAAAAACATTGACAATAAGCACAAATAAAAGTTCTTTGGAGACTCCTTTGATAGAAATGGAGGTCATCAGAATAGGTCATCTTGCCTCTCGTTCTTCTTTGGAAAAGATGTTTATTCTGCGCTGTCTAGAGGGTCTGTCTTTGAGCGCGACCTGGTGAAGTAACGATGTGATACAGTTTGACAGTTCATGGAAAGCTCTGGAGAGAAGGGAAGTAGAGTTTTATTGTCATCTAAAATAACATGTGAGGAAGGAGGAAGATTGGGCTGTGCTTCTGCGATGTCGTGTTTGATTATATCTCTTGTTCGTCTAGTCTGTTTCATGTCTACCCATTCTAAGTATTTGCTAATATTCTCATATAAGATGTTTTTATGCTCGTTGTTTTCGTTGAGATTCTCTTCACCGTTTTCCAATTTATCAAGAACGATGTGGATGTTTTCCAGGTTGTTCATAAGATTACCTTTATTAATCATACAGATAATTTGAAGGTCTTGTTTTATATTGGTGAATTTGTGGTTGGACTCTTTCATATGGGATCCCATGGCAGAGAATCTTTTGTATCTTTCAGCATTGACGTGTTCTTGATATCTAATTAGAAGTTCCTTCCAGATTGTCCCACGTAAGTTTTTTTACATTGAGCACAAGTCAGCTTATAAATACCCGATTCCTGGAATTCGTCATCTTTAAGTTTATTAGCTTTATTATGACTAAAGAATCTATGTTTCGTGTTGTTGTTTGTAGAGAAGGCTACCTTGGTATTGTGTTTCTTGAATAAGTTGGTGATTTCGTAAATCTTCGGGTTATTAAAGGTGAATTTAACATATCCTTTTTCTTTTTCTGAATGCTGTTTAAGTTTAATTTGTTGTTGGTATTTGCATTTTATTGATGAATTTCAAACTGAAACCATTATGTAGAGCCTGTTGACGAATGAAAGAAAGTTCTTTTTTTCTGTCTGTTTCTGTTAGCGGAATTTCAAAGGCTCTGTTGACGAAACTATAATAAGCTGATTTCTTTTGCGAGATGGGATGTAAAGAATCACTGTTGATTGTAGTCGGGGTAAAAGTGGGTTTCCTGTATATTTTAAATTGGAAATGGTTGTCTTTACGAATTGTTTGGATATCCAGAAAATTGAGTATGCCTTTCTCTTCTTCTTCAGCTGTACATTTTATGTTTGGGTCTAAATTATTCAAAGTATTAAGGATACTGTGACTATCATTTATTTCCTTGTTAATTATGGCATAGGTATCATCAACATATCGAAGCCAGAGATCGAGTCCTTTAATGTGACCTACTATCTGAGTGTGTTCCAAAAAGTCGAGGTAAATGTTAGCTAAAATTCCAGAAGCCGGCGCTCCCATTGGAAGTCCATCTTGCTGATATATTTTATTATTAAAAGAGAAGAAATTGTGGTTCAAAACGAATTCCAAGATAGTAATGAAGTTTTCTATTTCAGGTATACTGATACGTTTGTGAATTAATAAATTCGTCTTTATATAAACTTTCGTGTATTTAACATAGTAATGTCAGATCATCATCATCATCTGGGTATCCTTCCATCAGGATAGGTAAGACTTTTGTGGACAATATGCCTCCATTGGTTCCTGTCATTAAAGAGTTCCTCTCCTTTCACATCCTGCAGTGTTGTTCCTTTCTCAGTAAGGTCTGCATTTATTTGGTCCAGCCACCTTCTTCTGGGACGTCCAACAGGTCTCCTTCCAGGTACTGCCATTTCCAAGTATTGGGGTTCTAGTCTCTTTCATCCTCTGCACATGCCCAAGCCATTTCAGCCATGCAATGCGTAGTCTTTCTTCCATCGTACAGGTCACTTGCATGTCGTTGCACTCATTTTTAATTTTGTCTCTTCTTGTTTTTTGCATAGCAGATCGTAAACATTTCATTTCACATGCTTGCAGTTTGCTGATGTCTCTTTACAAAACACACAGGACTCCAACCCATATGTCATGATTGGCAGGAGGTAAGATTTGAACATTGTTTGTTTGGCTCTTACAGGAACTGCTTTGTCCCACACTAGATTTTGTACCTGATATATAAAGACGAATTTATTAATTCACAAACGTATCAGTATACCTGAAATAGAAAACTTCATTACTATCTTGGAATTCGTTTTGAACCACAATTTCTTCTCTTTTAATAATAAAATATATCAGCAAGATGGACTTCCAATGGGAGCGCCGGCTTCTGGAATTTTAGCTAACATTTACCTCGACTTTTTGGAACACACTCAGATGGTAGGTCACATTAAAGGACTCGATCTCTGGCTTCGATATGTTGATGATACCTATGCCATAATTAACAAGGAAATAAATGATAGTCACAGTATCCTTAAAACTTTGAATAATTTAGACCCAAACATAAAATTTACAGCTGAAGAAGAAGAGAAAGGCATACTCAATTTTCTGGATATCCAAACAATTCGTAAAGACAACCATTTCCAATTTAAAATATACAGGAAACCCACTTTTACCCCGACTACAATCAAAAGTGATTCTTTACATCCCATCTCGCAAAAGAAATCAGCTTATTATAGTTTCGTCAACAGAGCCTTTGAAATTCCGCTAACAGAAACAGACAGAAAAAAGGAACTTTCTTTCATTCGTCAACAGGCTCTACATAATGGTTTCAGTTTGAAATTCATCAATAAAATGCAAATACCAACAACAAATTAAACTTAAACAGCATTCAGAAAAAGAAAAAGGATATGTTAAATTCACCTTTAATAACCCGAAGATTTACGAAATCACCAACTTATTCAAGAAACACAATACCAAGGTAGCCTTCTCTACAAACAACAACACGAAACATAGATTCTTTAGTCATAATAAAGCTAATAAACTTAAAGATGACGAATTCCAGGAATCAGGTATTTATAAGCTGACTTGTGCTCAATGTAAAAAAACTTACGTGGGACAATCTGGAAGGAACTTCTCAATTAGATATCAAGAACACGTCAATGCTGAAAGATACAAAAGATTCTCTGCCATGGGATCCCATATGAAAGAGTCCAACCACAAATTCACCAATATAAAACAAGACCTTCAAATTATCTGTATGATTAATAAAGGTAATCTTATGAACAACCTGGAAAACATCCACATTGTTCTTCATAAATTGGAAAACAGTGAAGAGAATCTCAACGAAAACAACGAGCATAAAAACATCTTATATGAGAATATTAGCAAATACTTAGAATGGGTAGACATGAAACAGACTAGACGAACAAGAGATATAATCAAACACGACATCGCAGAAGCACAGCCCAATCTTCCTCCTTCCTCACATGTTATTTTAGATGACGATAAAACTCTACTTCCCTTCTCTCCAGAGCTTTCCATGAACTGTCAAACTGTATCACATCGTTACTTCACCAGGTCGCGCTCAAAGACAGACCCTCTAGACAGCGCAGAATAAACATCTTTTCCAAAGAAGAACGAGAGGCAAGATGACCTATTCTGATGACCTCCATTTTTATCAAAGCAGTCTCCAAAGAACTTTTATTTGTGCTTATTGTCAATGTTTTTCTTTTCAGTTCTTTATTTATACAGATGAAGAGGACCACTAAGTGGTCGAAACATGTCCTGTAAGTTTTAATTTTATTCAGTTTTGCCTGAGGCATTAATAAAGTATCGATTAGGTGGTTATTTATACTTACTTCTTCCACTTCCTTCTCAAACCACACTCAAGCTCTTCTTTGTGGGTCCATTCTTTTGAGATGAACAAACCATTTCAACCTGGCTTCAACACAGATCTCACTAAGGTTTTTTTTCACTTTGTCCCTCCTCGTGTTCTGAAACATAGTTCTTAAGAACTTTGTTTCCACTGCTTGGGATTTGCTGATATTTCTGTTGGTTTGGATGCAAGTTTCTAGACTGTACATGATAACTGGTGCAAGGAAGCTCCTGTAGAGTATTCAATTTGATTTTTATGTTGTTATTACACTGCCAAGATGGAACTGGTGTATTTGTTCCGACTTTGACCCATCAAGAGTGATGTTCTGTTGTCTAACAGGCAACGCTTCCATTTTGGACTTCCTTATCTTGAGACCAAAAAGCTTGAATTTAGCATTCCAGTCATCCAGCTTCTGTTGTTCTTCGACCTAATTATTACTGCATATCACTGTATCACCTGCAAAGGCAAGAGCTTAAATCTCAGAGTTGTTATTGAGTCTCTTTAACTCTTTTCATTATTTCATCCATTACAATGATGAACAGAAGTGGCAATAGTGTGCTGCCTTGCTGTACACCCTGCCTAGTCTCAAACCATTCTGAATGTCCATCCCCTCTTTGGACACAACTGTGGCAATGTTCGTAGAGAATTCTGACTTTATAATTAAAGCACCTTCCCAGACATTTTGTCTCTGTACACTGTCATAAGCCTTCTCAATATCTAAGGAAATAAAGATGATATTTTTCCTTTTCCCAGTGCTTCTCCATGATCGTCCTTACAGAAAATATCAGATCTGTTGTTGCCCTATTCCTTCTAAAAACATACTACTCCTATTCAGGCTGTGGTTCAGTGATGGTTCTCTGTTCTATGATTTGTTCCATTATTTTGAGTCCAAGAGATAGAAGAGTGATGCCCCTGTACTTGCTGGATTTCCCTCTGTCTCCTTTCTTAAACAGAAGGCCTTTAGTCCAGTCTTCAGGTAGTTTCCCTTCTTTCCAAATGGTGTGTAGGACTCTAAACAACCACTGCAATCCTTGCACTCAAGCAGCCTCGATCATGTCAACACTTACTTCATCTATGCATGTTGCCTTGCTTTACTCATGTTCTTCAGGACGTTTTCCACTTCCATCCATGTTAGAGGAGGCTCCGTGTTTTGAATATTTTCTTTCACCATGGTCTCCTATTGTTTGATACAGTACTTAAATTTTCACCATTATATAAATTTTGTAAATACTGTACCATCTCATCTCTTATATCCTTGTTATTCAAAGTGAAGTATCCACCTTCTTCCTCTAGAGCCTTTAATCCTTCACGGTTGCTTTTCTTGCTTCTCACCACTTGCTGTAATAGTTTCCTGTTGTTCCTGCTGTCCTCTTCTAGTTTCTGTGTGAATTTGGTCCAGATTTTCTCTTTCTCATTAGAAATTATTCTTTTCAGTCTAAACTTCAGGTCTCAGTACAGCTGAATGAGTTCTTCTTACTTCATTTCATTCCTTGCCACACCTTTCTGACATTCTCTATCTCTTAGTTTCCTCATTTAATTTCTCTCCTTTATTGCTGTTCAGACAGTTTCATTCCATCATGGTGTTTCTTCCTCTCTTACTCTGCTATTTGTTCTGCAAACAGTATTGACTGCAGTGTCCAACAGTGTTTCTTTTAAATCCAAGTCATTCCTTCTTCAGCTATTCCCACTTTACATTTGAGCAATCTGTCATTAATTTTCAGCTGGTATTCAGACCTCTTACCTCATTTTTCAAATTCCCAACTTTTATCTTGGGGTTACATCTGGTATTTATCTATTTTTACCACAATGATTTTTAAGGTGATTACTACCAACCTTTGGTCACTACCGGTACCTAACTTTCTGCTGGCAGCACTTTCACATCTCTAATAAATGTTCCAGCCTCTTTTTCTGCAATGACATACTGGTAGTCAATAAGAGCTTTCTGCTCTCCATTCCAGCTGTACCTGATGATGTTATGGCTCAGCTGCTTCTTGAACCAGGTGTTCTTGATTATTAGGTCATTTCATATGTAGAAGTAAAGTGGACATTAGGCTGTTATTTCTGATTGAACATATAAAAGTGTAAACTGTGCCTAGGCACATAAGATGTGTGTGTGTGATTGACACTAGTTGATTGTAAAAGGCTTCTGTGTATAGCTGTAGTCTTCTATTTTTATCCAAGTTTGTAAGGTAGTAATATTATACTTTTATACGTTCAGTGAGAAATAACAGTCTAGATGTTCAGTGGACTATTTTAAGTTGAAGTGTGGTTGTCACTTTATTTTAATTATGATTCAATATTTTACGCCAACATATAATATACATAATTTTAGAATCATTAACCCATTGATTGTACATATTCTCTTGCTCATTGTCTATTTTTCTTATAGGACTTCGACAGTCCCTTTGACTTCTTTAAACGGACTTCTTCACCACCATGTTTTTAGCTATCTATCTTGTCATTTCTTGGTTGTTTTTCATCTTGTTAATTGATTTGATGTCTGAAGACGATCATTACTCTGATCAAAACTAGTACAAAGATGAAGAACTTTGAATGAGCTAATTCTAATTTCCTCAAATTGATGTACTGATTAGGTAGATTTAAATTTCTATTTAGTTATAAATGAAGTGATAACCAGCAAATGGGCCTCAGTAAGAAAATTATTGTCTAATACCATCTACGACACCATGAAATACCCCGGTGTAAACAGTCTTCGATCCTTGAACTACAATGAAACTAGAAGACATAATAACTTAATCTCTTCTACAACCTTAACAGAAGTTAACTGTAATCTCCAAATTCATCACCCCATAGCTTATTTATGGTTCTCAAACTAACCCTTTGGAAAATTCCTCTCTGATGCTGGTGACATAATAATAATAATAATAATAATAATAATAATAATAATAATAATAATAATAATAATAATAACAACAACAACTTAGGACACCTGAGACAGCTAACATGCAGAATAGCAATGGGATACCAGCTGTGGAGAGCATAAGAGAATACTGGTCAACTATATGGGATGCATCCATAGAACATAATGAAGAGGCACTTTGGCTTAAAACTGTCAAGAAGAAAGCTGAGAATATTGAAAGCATGACCCAAGCAGATTTCACATTAGAGGAGGTTGTAACAGCAATTAAAATAGTGACATTCCTAGCAACTACCATGCAGACTTGGAAAACTACTATTAACCTCCACAATAGAGAAGAATGTGTGATAACTGACCTCGTACCAATTAAGAGGCATTTTCCAAGGGGATTCCCTCAGTCTGCTATGGTTTTGTCTTGCTCTGAACCCACTATCAGACACCATATGGATTCACTATCAAAAATAAGCGAAGAACAATCTACAAAATTTCACATCTACTGTATATGGATGATTTGAAACTGTATGTTGCATCACAAAAACAACTTGAACACCTTGTTTTAATTACCCACAATTTCTTCACAGACATCTGCATGAAATTTGGACTCAATAAATGTGCTACTCAGATAATTAGGAGGGGCTCTTTCTCGGCACAGGGCATCCACTCTAAAGCAACAGATATCTCACCACTGACAACAAATGAAACATATCGATATCTTGGATACAACCAATCAGCAAGGATTCAACACAAGGACACAAAACAGGCATTGAGACTGACATATATTGAACGACTAAGATGAATTGTGCGTTCTAAGCTCACAGGAAAAAGCATCGTTAAGGCCATCAACACGTTTGCTATACCTGTTCTCACATACTAATTTGGAGTCATAAAGTGGACTACAACTGAGTTGAAGGATCTTTGAACGAAAGTGAATGTGTTACTGACAAAACATAACATGCATCATCCAAAATCAGCCTCAGAAAGACTCACTCTGCCTCATTCTGATGGTGGTCGTGGACTAATAGACCTTGAGAAATTACACAAAGAACAAATTACATCATTAATGTGCTATTTCAAACATAAATCAGAAACCTCTGCCCTACATAGTGCAATGGTTGTAGCAGATAACGGTTTTACACCCCTCAATCTGAACACCCTGGCTTCACTTACAATGTCATTCTCCACAAATGAGGAAAAGATCGTTCTGTGGAAAAAGAAACCTCTTCATGGACGGTATACAAATGGGTTAAATCAGCCATATATCGACAAACAAGCGTCACATGAGTGGCTGACACACTCGGATATATACCCAGAAACAGAGGGCTTCATGTTCGCCATACAAGATCAAGTCATTGCCACAAGGAACTATAGAAAGCATAAACTGCATGATCCGTCTGTCTATTCAGATCTGTGCCGACGATGTAATACATCTCCAGAAACCATCCAGCACATAACCTAAGGTTATCAGTCAATGGCAAACACAGACTACAAGTACAGACATGACCAAATTGCAAAAATAATTCACCAGAAATTAGCCTGACAAAATAACCTAATCCATTGTAAAACAGCATATAGGAAGTACAAACCCTAATCAGTCTTGGAAAGTGAAAATGACAAAATTTACTGGGATAGAAGTATCATTACTGATAAAACTATTACCTGCAATAGACCAGATATAACTTTTGTACATAAAAACAAGAAAATCTGCTTCATAATTGACATAGCATGCCCTAATACTCACAACCCCCATTCAACACATACAGAGAAGATTTCCAAACACACAGATCTGGCCACAGAGATAAAAACCATGTGGAAATTCAATAATGTTATCATAATTCCTGTAGTGATTGCATGTAATGGTATTATGCCAAGGACACTACACAGGAGCATTAAAGCTCTTAATCTCCACCCTCTCACTTACAGAGAATTACAAAAAGCATCAATCCTTGCCACTTGCCATATAGTAAGGAAGTTTATTGGCATGAACCATCCACCACATACAGAGGACTAATGAAAATCGTCCACTACTAATTATTTTACATTTATGTATAGTAAATATCTCATAAATATCTGTCAAATTTATTTGTCAACAGTGTAAGTATATACCGATATGTATGAAGCATATGTGCGTATGTACTAAATAGTACTTCTTCCATGTACATTGTACTGAAGAAGCTCATAAACTCAATTATAAAATTGTGTATTATAAAAATAAAATATAATAATAATAATAATAATAATAATAATAATAATAATAATAATAATATTAATAATATTAATAATAATAATAATAATATTAATAATATTAATAATAATAATAATAATAATAATAATAATAATAATAATAATAATAATAATAATAATAATAATAATAATAATAATAATAATAAACAGAACTGAGGATATATTACATCTTCCCTGTGACACTCACGTCTGGATTAGAAGAGAACAAGAGTTGATCTAGGGAAGTCAGACTCAGTTAAGGGCCCTGAGATTCTCCCGCAGTCGCTGGTCATAACAGCGATATGGCCACTCACAGTTCGGATAGCTAGTCACATGGACAGAATTCTCTGTTCCACTGAGAAACCAAAACAACTTATGGCTGTCACAGTGTCAGATAATCAAATTATCATATGGTTAGACTGGTCAGCACGCTGGCCTTTGGGAATTGGCGTCCCTAGTTCAATGAGCTAGCTCGGGAATCATGTTATTTTACTGCTGTCGACTTTCCGGTAGTTCACAACAAGTAACGCTGTCCTTCACCACAGCAACACACAGCTTCCACCCTTACTGGAGGGTCAGCCTTACAAATGCTGTACCACACACAATTATTATTACTAATCCAGATTTCTCATTCTCTCTTTCAGAAGGAAGAGAAAAGCTACCAAAGAGAACAAAGAGGTGAGTAAAGAGAGAGTAATGTAGTGCAACATTTAAATAGGAAGTATAACTGGTCAACCATCCTCTACTAACACTTATCACATGGTAAATGGAAGAGTGGTGATGGTGATTACCGTTTTAAGAGGAAATATAACTGGACAACCCTCCTCTACTAACACTCATCACATGGTAAATGTAAGAGTGGTAATGGTGATTACCGTTTTAATAGGAAATATAACTGGACAACCCTACTCTACTAACACTCATCACATGGTAAATGTAAGAGTGGTGATGGTGATTACTGTTTTAAGAGGAAATATAACTGGACAACCATCCTCTACTAACACTCATCACATGGTAAATGTAAGAGTGGTGATGGTGATTACTGTTTTAAGAGGAAATATAACTGGACAACCATCCTCTACTAACACTTATCACATGGTAATTGTAAGAATGGTGATGGTGATTACTGTTTTAAGAGGAAGTATAAATGGACAACCATCCTCTACTAACACTCATCACATGGTAAATGTAAGAGTGGTAATGGTGATTACCGTTTTAATAGGAAATATAACTGGACAACCCTACTCTACTAACACTCATCACATGGTAAATGTAAGAGTGGTAATGGTGGTTACTGTTTTAAGAGGAAATATAACTGGACAACCATCCTCTACTAACACTCATCACATGGTAAATGTAGGAATGGTGATGGTGATTACTGTTTTAAGTGGAAATATAACTGGACAACCATCCTCTACTAACACTTATCACATGGTAATTGTAAGAATGGTGATGGTGATTACTGTTTTAAGAGGAAGTATAACTGGACAACCATCCTCTACTAACACTCATCACATGGTAAATGTAAGAATGGTGATGGTGATTATTGTTTTAAGAGCAAATATAACTGGACAACTATCCTCTATTAACATTTTTCACTCGGAAAACACTTCAAAGAACGAATGTATTAAGAAAAGAATTGGAAGGGCCAGGGAGGGCATGAAAATGAAAGACTCCCTAGCCCCATCCTGCTCTGGAAAGAACAACAGTTGACCAAGGGTGGTCAGATTGAAAAAATGAAATTAAAGAGCCTGAAACAAGTAAGTGGAATCTATGTCAGATTCAGTTAAGGAAACTGTGGTCACCCACCCACACTTCCAACATTTTACAGCCCCTGGGGTTTATAATTTTTCCATTACTACAAATGTGCCCCATAGAAATGAACAATTAAGATACAGAGTATCAGCAGAAGAAATACTAGCCTGTTCTATTCACTGTCCGATGTTCCCTTGAAAGAATAATCATCAGTTGTGAACAGAGACTCCTCCAAACACCATCACAACCTTTTCTCATGCTTCCATGTACTAATTTCTTTATATATTTCCTGTTCTAAGGGCAGTTTCTATTGTTTCAGGATAAAAAAAGGAAGAAAATGCCAGCGAAGAGGAGCGAGCGTGGCAAGCCTACACGTATGTTTACTATCTTAATACAAGTGAATATTATTACTATTTTAAGGAGAACCATTAGGTGTGGTTCTTTAAAGAAAGAAGGAATCAGCAAAAGAAAAGCAAGGGCCACTAAGGGCCTTGCGACCGCCGGGGTCGGAACAGAATGAGAGTTGGCATTGGGATGTTGGTCAAAGTGAAGAGCCTCGCACAAGTGGAAACAATGCCAGACTCAGCTTGGGAACTGTGGTCAAGTTGAGCTCTCAAGTTGAGAGCCCTGGTTCCCCATTTAGTCGCATCTTACAGCAGGCAGGTGATACCGCTCCCACTCGCAGGGTGTGAGAAAGGCAAGGGTCACGAAGGGCAAGAACATTCTTTCTTAGCTCTAATTAAACAAAAATGACAACCACATTGCAAAGGCCTCAACCTGATGCATAGGTCGCCTATGGGTGTCAAATCGAAAGACCTGCACCTGGTGATCTGAACATGTCCTCGGACACATCCGGCACTAAAAGCCATACGCTATTTCATTTTTTCAGGGAGAGGAAGTGACAGTCAAATGGGAAACCAAATAAAAAACATCTTCATGGCTGGCAACTGCAAGCTCACAGCTACCACATAGACACCCCACTAGGTAAAGTCCAATCGTTCGAAGAATATATTTTAAAAACATGGCACAACAGACTCGAAGGGCCATGGCCTACCAAGCAACCTTTGCTCAGTCCAAAGGCCTGCAGATTGTGAGGTGTCGTGTTCAGCACGATGAATCCTCCTGGCCATTATTCTTGGCTTTCTAGGCCGGGTCCGCTATCTCAGCATCAGATAGCTCCTCGCTTATAATCATGTAAGCTGAGTGGACCTCAAACCAGCCCTCAGATCCAAGTAAAAATCTCAAACCTGGCCGGGAATCAAACCCAGGTCCACCGGGTAAGAGGCATGTATGCTACACCTACATCGCGGGGCTGGCTCGAAGAACGAAGGTATCAGCCAAAGGAAGGCAAGGACCATGAAGGGTATGGAAATAGCATTGAGTTCGGGTGAGAAGAAGAGTGGAGCTGAGCAATGAGTTCATTTCACTGTGTTAGAGACACTTTAATTTAAATTGAGTGGCTGAGGTGTTTATGGCACTGGCTTTCTAGTCTAAGTTGGCTCAGTCCTGTGGTATTTGTAGGTACCCAAATGCATCACCCTTGTGTCGGTAGATTTAGGTAAAGGAACTCCCGTGAATAATACTTCCGGTACCTCGGCATCTCTGAAAACTGTACAAATAATTGGTGGGACTATAAACAAATCTCACTGTTGTCCTTCCTCTTTTCATGATGTTCCTTCATGATCTTTTTTCACATTTTGATAGTTATCTCTACAATGTTCCTTGCCGATATGTGCTCATGACCACGCAGTTTTCACCTTGAGATAATCACAATAAAACCACCATCACCAGTTAACATCATTGAACAAGGTTTCCATGTTAGTGATGCTTGGCATTGAAATCAATCAATCAATCAATCAATCAATCAATCAATCAATCAATCAATCAATCAATCAATCAATCAATCAATCAATCAATCAGTCAGTCAGTCAGTCAGCCAATCAATCAATCAATCAATCAATCAATGGATACCTCTGGCAACTACCGCGGTAACCACGCTGCTTCTTTTCACACGCGCACAGAACTCATTGACGACCGCTTCTTTACTACACATCGCTACCGGTTGTACAGCGTACCGGTACAGTGTGTGTGTGTCTCAAATCTGCAGAATGGCATCAAAACATGCGACCCTTCAAATTCTTAGAAAATCCATGGCTACTCAGTGGCAGAGTCATAACGCGTCTATTGTACTTGACGCTTAGTAAAATTAAGGTTTATAGACAGCAGGAATATTCTCATGATGAATAGTCATATTGTAAAGATACGTGGAAAAGCTATTGCCGGCAAATTTTCAACGGGTTCTAGTCGATATTATGATGCCAATTTTAAGTTAATGTTTATTAAACACTCGGAAATGTAGAATAATTGTGCCGCCACAAGAAAATACGGCATAGGCCTAACTAAAGCCAATATTTGGCGTTAGCATGAAGACAAAGAGCTAAAAAAATGCGTACTGTAAAAGAAATGCATTCAGTGGTCCACAACAAGGACACTTTAAAGAAGTTGATGATGGAATAGGTATGGTATGTGCACGAAAAATGGAAGGGCAGTTGGCCATACCGTGGCGCAAAAAACTCGTTCGTTGACTTTCAACGTTCGCGATTAGGCCTATACATCGCTAACCGTTGAATTTGGTCGTACCCGACAAGTGAGACGTGCGTGTAGCGGTAGCTGGTTATATCTGACACTGCGTAAAAGTACGGTAACAGTTTTATAGACAGCAAGAATAATTTCCTGATGGATCGTTGTATTGTAGAGACGCATGGAATAGTTATTGCCAGAAAATTTTCAACGAGTTCTCTTCAGTATTATGATGCCAATGTTAAGTTAACGGTCCCTAAACCCGCGGAAATAAAGAATAATTGTGCAGCCGCAAAAGAAATGAAATATGGCGTGACGAAAGTCAATGTTCGGCGTCTAAAAGTAGTCTAAAAATGCGTAGGCCTGTACAATTTTACAAACCTGTTTTTGAGCCTGATTTTAACTTTTTGAAGGAAAAAGTGGGGTTCATCTTTGGTTCAGAGATATACGGAACTATATTTTTTTCAGAATGAAATTAAACATACACTTTCATGTAGTATGGGATTACGAAAAATAACAAACAAGTAAGCCTTAGTGTGGATATCATCTGCGGAAACGTAAGCTTTGAACAAACTGATTGCTGTTCTGTACCGATTTTAAAGTGAAGAAGGGTTTTCCAACATTTATACAAAAATCGGATATAACGACAATCCGTTATAGCGAGTAAATTTTTTGCTGTTATGAATTCTCGCTATAACAGACTTCTACTGTATTTAAGAAATATTAAGTTTTGGAGGTGTATTATACAATTGTGTTTATTATGATTTTATTATTTAGATTGAGACTTTCATAGCCTGTAATTGCAGACATGGTAATACGCTTTTGTGCTTTTGCCATGTCAGAAAATTAGTTGAAAATCTTTACGATTCACAGAGAACTTTGCTCCAACTCTTCAGACGAAAAACTTGTCTGTTCATGAGCAAGGCATCCCTTATATTGAAGGTTTGAATTTAACTCTGGAGTGGTCGCGATGGGTCTACGAGACCCGGGCAGACATACTTATTGGTGTTCCTGTTGTTGGAATGAACCCAGCGCTTCCCCATCCCTGGTAGCTTCTTGGCTCCCGACCTTCAATCAAACACAGTAGCCCGCTCTCAGTTGCCTTGGAAAATTTGCGCGTACAGACTGTTCAGGGTCTCGCAGACCCGGTGCGATTGTTAACGTTGGTCTTCGTTGTCAAACTTTGCATTGTTTGTTTAGTACACATTTTCTTCTGTGTAACAATGCATGAAGCTAATTCTTCCTGGATTCATTTCATATTGGAGGAATCTGAAAATGAAGAAGCTCTTGGTCATTTCTGTCCAACAAACAAAGACAGGAAGTCATCCTTCATCTGCCCCAAGTGCCCAAATTTCATTTGCGGAGAACATGGACAACTTGTCTGCAGAATGTACATAGAAATTGATTAAAGCGATGTTTCCCTGTACTTGTATGTGTTTCTAAAACTAATTTGATTTTTCTTTTATAAATTATGACAAATAATTCACACATACTTAAAAAAATCCATATATTTGTACCAATAGTTCAAGTGTGAAATTCTCTAAAATATGTTGTATTAAGACTGTGTAGAAAATAGATGAAAGTGTTGCTTTGTGCATGTAGATGCAGGAAAAAGTGAAAAAAATGATGTAAAATACATTTTACCTTTACCATGTTTAACCTTTCACAAGTTAACAAAAAACATTTTAATGCAATGACAAAAATACATTTTTTGGTTAAGAAACGGGATAGTTAAATATTGTAGTCATGTAAAGTGCTGTCAAATAAACAAAATAATGTCCTATAATACTGTAATTGGAAATAAAGTATAAAAATCTAACAGTAAAACACAGAGAAAAAATGGGTCTGAGAGACCCGGTGCGACAATTAATATTGACAAAACCCATGCGACCACTCCAGGGTTAAGAAATCTTTACCATTGGCCTATAGTAAGTGTTATTCTCATTCATCATTAGATGTCTCCCTCTGCGCTAGCCTTTCAAGTGGGAGGTGACAACACCATCTTAGCTTCAATTAAGATGTTTCTTGTTCCAACTTATGTGCACATGAAGTAAGCAGCAAGGTCATCAGACAAATCAGGGATAAATATGGTAGAAGAAACTCAACAAATAAAAATAAAAGTACAGTGAAAGGCTGTATTATTATTTATTATTATCATCCATTTTATCTTGATTATGATATAAGTTCAGCTATTTGGCTGATTTGGTCAGCATTACAACTGATGTTCAGAGTGTCCCGACCTGGTAGGGAATTTTAACCCCTGATGGACAACTTCTAGGACTCAGTGTTTATCTGTATACACATAACACATAACAGGAACAAAGAAGGGCACCTCGCTGTAAAGTAGACCCTCTCAGGGTGAGGAAAAAGGAGATACCTTACAACTTAATATTACAGTAGTTTCTTTAAAGGCCGGTCTCCACTGATTAACATTTAACAACAACATGTTAAATGTTAAAAGTGTTAAATGTTAACTTCTGACACTATCAACAAGTTAAATGTTGAATATGTTTCATTTAACATTGTATCCACACTTAATAAACATGTTAAACTTGACTTCCTTTTTCTATATACAGTTAGTTCATTATATCAGTTTGTGGTAATACATTTAGATGATGTCTAGTGTTTTCAAACAAGGACAATGGACTCAGATGAAGAGGATCACCGGGCGAGTTGGCCATGCAGTTAGGGGCACGTGGCTGTAAGCTTGCATCCAGAAGATAATGGGTTTGAATCCCACTGTCGGCAGCCCTGAAGATGGTTTTCCATAGTTTCCCATTTTCACACCAGGGGTTGTACCTTAATTAAGGCCATGGTCACTTCCTTCCAAATCCTAGGCCTTTCCTATCCCATCATCGCCATAACACTTATCTGTGTCATTGCGACGTAAAGCCACTAGCAAAAAGAAAAAAGATGAAGAGGATTTGGCCTTTGTTATTGCCACTGTTGCTTCTTGTTTTGATTTAGAAATGCAGTCTAAGGGGTTTGGACAGCCAAAGTAAGGGACTGCCTGTAGGGGTGAAGTACAGTGGGGACTTCGAGGGCCCTGGGACCGCTACGGTAGCTGTGAAGGCCCTTCAGGAACTCTGAAAAGTGGTGGTAAAAGGGGCTTTGGTTAAGACGCAGCAGGTCGTTATGCTACTTAGGTTCCAGAATGGTTAAAGAAAAGAAAAAGTAAATAAATGCAATGTAAATTTTAATCTTATACCAGTTGTACAGTATCATTTGAAGTAATTCCACATACTGTATATCAGTTGACTATATTTGTAAGTAGTACAGGAGATATTATAAGTAGAATTTTGTAAACAATGTAAATTTACTAAGGATGAGCTGTGTGTTTAATAGAAAAAATTGTTAGCGTAAATTATATAACATTGTATTATAGGAAAATTTTATTCTCTTGTTAATTTAATATTTAGTGCTTGACAATAATGTATTTTAGTGTACCATTTGCCACCGAGGTAGACACCTCATTTGCAAATAAAGAGATTTTGATTTGATTTTGATATTTAGCACATTTCCTCCCCTCATCCTGCTCATTGCTTCAAAAGCAAACCACTTTGAAGTATCAACTTTGTCCCCTCCTGCCCCTGACTTCTGACTTTTCTGAACTTTTTACAATTCTTGACTGTACCAGGAGCAGAGGGATGATAGGTGTTTTTTTTTTTTTCAATGCACTAGCCGGAACAATTATAGGTAATTTAGAGTTCCTGGAAACTGTCGGCTTTCTTCACTATGTCTCTGTATTCCTTTGATGAGACATCCCACAAACAAGGCCTTACTATTATGTCATTAATTAAGTCCAGAGTAATCTCCCCGCTCCACTCCATTTTCTGACAATAAATTTTAGTACCGGTATAATGCAGAGAGAACGACATAGGTGCGCGTACTGAATTTGTAGCTTATAACAAAGAGATTGAGTATTGCGGAGTGTTGTAACTATAATTCTACTTCACGAGAAGTACACCATTTGCGTCATTTAGGCTATCTGTTGGAATGGAAACAGTATGGAAGTTCCCGAAGCTGTGCCGACATCTCACAAAGAACAAATTGAGTTGGACGCCAATGTTAAAAGTGTTTTTCTCAACATTCTGAGTTAACATGCAAAGTCAATTGGAAGACACAATCACAATATACATGTTAATTGTAACATGTTAAATTTAACATGTTGGTGTTAAATGTTAATCAGTGGAGACCGGGCTTAAGTTCATATTATTTGAAGACATCCAAGTGGCCAGCAGTAGAAGTGCAGGAATACTAATATTCTGGACATTTCATACTTGCCAGATACAAAATGTTCACATTTGCAATTTCCTTGAAAATTCTCTCAGGGTAGACAGGTTTGTTTATATAATTTACATAATTCACTAGTACATATGCATTACATGGTATATCTGCATGGAAAAAGAAAGTATTCCGCACTGGGGATAGCTTTACAACAGGGGAATTTCAGCATTACAAAAATAAAAGCTCATTTTATCATATATACAGTGTGAAAATTTGAGAGGCGTTATGATACATTACTATCATACTGATGCTATTACTGTACAGCACGTCTCTCTCTCTCTCTCTCTCTCTCTCTTTCTGGTACGAACAGCACCTACTTGCATAGCATGGCCAAAGTTATCTAGGAAATGGACATCTTTTTTTCTATTTACACTGATGATTGCCAGACGCTTACCTAAGATCTAAAACAGGATCCCTTGAGTGACATCTCATGGCACTATTTGAGATTAATATTGATACTAATTTCTAGGTGGCAGTTAAGAATAAGTGACTATGATTCCCCCGGTGGACAAAGTTTGATGACATGTGGTGGGTGTTGTTTTCGGAGGAAGTAAAACTGGACAAACTTGCTCTTTACAGCTATCTTGAAAGAAAAAAGAAACAGAAGAATGAGGGTACTCATGCAATCTGGAGTAGGAAGAGAAAACAAGCTGATGGAGGGAGATCGGGCGGGCAACATAGCTGGCGACAACTTGGTCTCTCTCAACACGAATAGAAGAGGTCCAACAATTCGAAGAATTAAGGTATCGGCAAAAGAAGGGGAAGGGATATGAAGGACATGAGAGTGAAAGTCTCTAGGCCTTGGAAACCTAACAGCGTCAGGGATGGAAAAGAACTGGAGGGACACAAGTAAGTGGAAGGAATGCAAAACTCAGCTAGGGGGACCGTTGTCACCAAGTTGAGAGTGCCTGATCTCCTCGAACGACAGGCAGGGGGTACCACCCACTCTCTCAGGAGGATGTCGTTTGTGTTTATATACTGAGACACACTGACATGTAATATCTGTTGCAGCCTTTTGAATATTAACTGAAGAATTATTGCAGGTATCAAAATCTTTTTCTTTGATAAATATTCCTGAATTATTTGAGCATACAACCAAAAAAAAGGACTTAAATATATGTTATGTTTCAGCTCGTAAATACAACCTCAGGCCACGCCGCTCCCTTCGCTGAGCAGGGCCAGGTAAGCTTAGTCCATGGACACAGAACAAGTTTGTTTATAGAGAGTGTTTTAGATATAATCTTCTGGTGGTGAATATTGCTGTAAGAGGAAGTACAACTTTGCATTCATGAGCAAGGGCTCGGAGAAGTTGGTTAACCAAGGCATTCTTTGCATTTCTTTGACTGAACATTGCAAAAGTGCCTACCGGTACGACCGTGCAGGAAGTACTGGACATCTGAAGCAGGTCAGCTAGGCTTACTTCTGAAACATCACCAGAAGATGAGGCACCTTGTGGTGGACACACAGTGGACCAGCTGTAGCCTCTGATGGGGAGAGGCTACCCTCAAAATGACAGACAACCAGGCTTGCCTTCGATACATTGCCAGAAGATGAGGCACCTTGTGGTAGACACAGAGTAGTCCAGCTGTAGCCTCTGATGGGGAAAGGCTATGCTCAAAGCGACTGACTGCGAGGCTTGCCTTTGATACATTGCCAGAGGATGAGGCAGCTTGTGGTACACACACAGTGGAACAGCTGTAGTCTCTCATGGATAAAGGCTAACTTCATAACGACAGACCAACAGGCTTTTGATATCTCGCCAGAAGATGAGGCATCTTGTGGTAGACACACAGTGGACCAGAGAATTCTTTTTGTTGTTCTTCAAGAAATATGTACTTGCATTAAATCTATATGGCACTGAACCAAACTTCGTGAATGTTGTGTAATGACATAGCTGGAAAAGATGTTCTCATAGGAACAGATGTGTCATTACAGATGTTAAAATAAATGGTTTTCAATCCAAAACAGAACCTCAGGTGACAGGTTGTTAGACGTACAGATGACAAGGAACATCACCAGCAGATGAGGCACCTTGTGGTTGCCACACCTATAGCCTCTGATGGGGAATGGCTGCCCACAAAGCTACAGACCACCAGGCTTACCTTCGATATTGTACCCGTAAAAAGTGTTCATATCTTTGAGGCGCTTGATATTAAATTAACGAGCATGGATCTTATCCTAGGGAGTGGCTTTATCATTGGAGTTGGTACAGATAGGGGTATAGTTATCAATTTTAGAGATTCTTTGGATAAATTGAGTTTATTGATCATCAAAAGCAAGTTCATATCACCTTCGTACAGCAGCATGGAAGTGTCGTGGCTGGTCGGTACCTCCGAGTCCTGGGATGGCGCTGGACATCGCCTGGGCAGGGAATACACCTGCTCGGATGAGGAGTTCTGGAATGTCTCGACGTTCTGGAATGTCTCGAAGATTTGCACACGTTCCAGGGTTCGATTTGAGACGTAATTCTCACTTGAGTTTTCTGCACGGCACTCCACACGTTCATGGCTGTCTGAACAGATATAACCTTTTAATGATTGTTACTGCACTCTGGATATTAAATCAAAACGTTCTGGAATAATCACTCGAAGAACAAGATGATTTTGACTTTGTACAGGTAGAAATGCAAGTTCATAACACAAGCTTACTGTAAGTAAGAATGTTCCAGAGGATTACTGTCACTACAGTTCTAAATGCATAGTTCTGAAGACTGAAAACACATTGGCAATGAACTGAATAAATAGCACTCGGAAACTGTTTTGTTCCGTCGATAGGCAAAGTGAATAGCCATTAAAGAAAATAATATTTGAAAGAAAAAATCTGATTTCATAAATTATGGATTCACTCAAAATACTGGAAAGTTTTAGACTTTCTGGGAATGCGACATGCGTATTCTGAATTGTCACAGTCTTTAATGAGGATAAGAATCAAAACACAAGTCCCAGTGCAGCATTTGGAATGTATTGCATATTTCACAATTAAACATAATGTTGAACGTCCCCTAAGTTTTTACTAGACGTAAGTTCAATGAGGCACTTTGGAAAACAAGTCATATTGTTCACACGAAAGTTTATGTCGGTAGGGCACAAGTTCATCCTACACGCTTGGAAAATTTCAATGTTCCAGAAATTGATTCACAAAATACAAGTTTGAATAAGTTCAAAATGTAAGTCCAGTGTGGTACACAACACTCATGAAAATTCAAAGTCCTTTCAATCGTCGTCGGATAACTAAGTCCCTATGTTGCACTTCAAAAAACAAAGTTTCAATGTGTTGAAATAATAAAGTTCCGATATGTCAATATGACAAAGTTCCAACACGATGCTCGCAGAAAATAACAAAGTCCTGATCAGGCACTTCAAGAATATGACAAAGTCCCGACACAGCACTTAGAGAAAATACCGAAGTTCCAATACTTGGATTTCGAAGACTGTCAACTAGAAGTTCGACATGCGCAATACTACTCCTGTCACCCGTGTCGCAGAGACGGCGGAGTGACAGATACTGAATTCGTAGGTCGAGTGATCCTCCTTTTATACACGTTCGCTTGGAAGTGTCTAGAACTCAGGTACTATCTACCCTTATAACTCCTATGATACTCGGTGGATTTTCTTGAAATCTTGACAGATGACGTCCATTGTAAAGGTTTTTAAGATGGCAGTGTCAAAATAGCGATAAAGTAGCGCAAAATGTACTTTTGAGGGTAAGCTGGAACATTACCTTATATGGTCGCAGATAGCTGGCTTACGGCGGCCACGTCACTCGCTGGGTGCGTCACTGCGTTCGGCGGGCTGCCTACATTCCACCTTGCGCGAAGTTCAACAAACATACTTCGGACTTCCCTCGTAGCGGCGTTCCCGGTACAATATATTGCCAAAAGATGAGGCATCATGTGGTAAACACACAGTGGAGTAACTGTAGCCTCTGATGGGGAGAGGCTACCTTCACAGCAACAGACCACCAGGCTTGCCTTCGATACATCACCAGAACATGAGGCACCTTGTGGTAGACACACAGTAGAGCAGCTGGAGTCTCTCATGGGAAGAGGCTACCTTTATAGTGACAGACCACCAGGCTTACCTTTGATACATCACCAGAAGATGAGACACCTTGTGGTAGACACACAGTGGACCAGCTGTAGACTCTCATGGGGAAAGGCAGCAGACCTCTAATCATCTTCTTCCTCACCTCCTCTCCTTAATTTCTTGTTCTTGGCTCTTGCTGTGGAATTGGCCCAGTTTTGTGGCTGGACTCACTTTGAGGGATGTATTTGCGTTTGTGTGGAACCTGGCAGTATGCAGCCTTTGATATAGAGGAAAACCATGCACAGGTAAAATACCTGGCCAAGCCACAATTCGAACCCTGGGCCCTTTGAATTGATAATTCAAACAAGAAACATGCCTTGCCCTCTCAGAGGCAAAGGACTGAAGAGGAAGTCAGAGAAAAGAATGCATTGGCCAAAGAAAAGGAGGGGTCATGAAGGGAGTGGAAGTGAGTTTTCCTAGGCTGTCAGGGTTGGAGGAGAACCAAGGAACGATATATTACAGGGGATGGTCGCCTTGAGGCCGTACTTAACACCTCCCTGTGTGAAAAAATATCAAATGGAAGACATTGAAAATAATCAATATAACAAATTGAAAACAGTAACCAATATGAAATTACTGGAGAAGAGCTTCACTTTCAAAACAAAGGGGAAAAACGTCCTGTAAACTTTGCTTAGAAAGAGAGAACTACGATATGTTTTGATTCTTCGTAATGATAAAAATGAACGATGGTTGAACTTCAGGACAGAAAGATGCACAGATGCAAACGCAATTCTTGATTACTGTGATACAGTTTATGACGACTGCACTGATGAATCACTAAACATGTTACAGCACTTGCAAAATGCATGTGTGAGGTTCATCTGCAACATTAAATATACAGACCATGCAACTTTGTCCTACACCAAACTCGGCTGGATACGTCTACAAGACTGACGTAATCTTCATTGCCTAATCTTACTCCAACATATTTTAAATCTCAATTCTCCTTCATACCTTAAAGAAAATTTCTATAATCTCTCTTTACATCATGGAAAAAATATAAGAGCACAGGACATGCTCGTTCTTATCTTATCCAATTATAAGCCAATATGGTAATTCCTTCACAGTTACTGGAATTCGTGAATGGAACAATCTACTACAAGATGTCAGAGGAATACCAGTGCCCAAGAATGGTCATGCACAAAATATCTGATGGAAAGACACAAATAGCAAGGCTGCAAGACATAATCACTTTCCTACTTCCTAGTTCTCTTTTCTTTAAAATCCTCTTCTCCCGCCTACTTTATACTTCCCCTGTATGTTCTCAATTTGGGTGGATAATCAACAGTACAACAGTAACTTTCATTTCACAGATAATTCTCTTTTGATTTTTACAACTTTAGTGTTTATGTATATCTTCAAAACTGTATTGATTTTCTGTACCGTAATATTGTGCTTTCTCTTACAAGTAGTTACTTTTAGCTATAGTTCAGTAGTTCTATATAGTTCTTAACCCATGGGAGGGAGGATAGAATGTTCGAATGACAGAGGTCACTCACAGAGTTTTCTTTCGTGATCATGATAAAGACAAACAGAGCTTCACTAATGATATAGTTGTGTCACCATTGATATTATTTATAGCTGGTATATTACAGTAACATAAATAAATAATCACAGGCATCATACATCTGCATTAAACCAATGTTTTCAAGCAATTTTCAAAATTAAACCTGAATTGATAAAATTTATTCTAACGGCAACATGATTTTTATAAAGATATGCATATTTTAAGTAAGTAGTAAGACGTAATTAAAACACCATGAAAACATAATAATTGTCTACTGCAACGATGCTTGACATAACTATAGGATAAGATACCTTCTCTGAAAGCAATAAATGTCATAAACAGATGTTTATGCACTCACTACCACATTTCCTAACTCTGAGTGGCTACCATAAAAATTATTTTACCACAATGAAAAGTATTCAGTCTGAGACCAGGCACATTCATCACACTCATTACAGGCCTATGTCTTCTACTCCCCGTCATCGAGTTTGGTCACCTGCTCACTTTCTGCACGGTCTTGAGACATAGGACAGTGTGCTCTTTGCCTATAAAATAACCATATGTAGCTCACCTGGTTTTTGAGGGCCTGTTCTTCATCCAATTGCATTTGAAACAACTTCTTGTGCCTCTCTGAGCAACTGGATGAGGATGTATTTTCTCTCGTGTTACACCACTGATCTCCTGGATTCTTGCTCGCAGTGTTCTTGGCAGATTTTTGTGCATCAATTGTAGCTGCACGTACTCTTTACACAATTTCTGTGCTAGAGATTTAAAAAATTGCCTCCTGAGCATTCCTGTGTCATTCACATTATTCTTCGGAATGATGAAACTGTTTATTCTACCCACCTTCAGAAGGCCATAGCAAATGGTCAACGACCATCGGTTGCTTGTCCTTGCAATGGTGTTGGTAGCCTTAAATTCATTAACTGTATTTACACCTCCTTTCGTTCCATTGTAAAATGATAGAACATCGGGTTTTGCTGCATCTCCAGCACAACCACTTTGTTTTTTCTTGGAATGTAGGAGACAATTGTACATTCAGATGTAAATGTAAAGGTGTAAAGGTGTAAAGGTGGGAGGGGGAGTTTTCATTCTGGTGAAAGAAGAATTTGTAAGCTACGAAAAAGTTAAAGATGAGACACATGAAATTCTAGGTGTAAGGCTCATTTCTAAAGATAATAGGCAACTTGATATATTTGGAGTGTACAGATCGGGAAAGGGTAGCACTGATGCGGATTCGGAATTATTTGATAGGGTAGTCAGCTATGTGGGAAACGACATGGGAAGAAATGTGATTGTAGCGGGAGATCTGAATTTGCCAGATGTCAATTGGGAAGGAAATGCGAACGACAGGAAGCATGACCAACAAATGGCAAATAAGTTAATATGGGAAGGACAGCTGATTCAGAAAGTGATGGAACCAACCAGAGGGAAAAATATCCTGGATGTGGTGCTGATAAAACCAGATAAGCTCTATAGGGAAACTGAAGTAATAGATGGTATTAGTGATCATGAAGCAGTTTTTGTGGTAGTTAAAAATAAATGTGATAGAAAGGAAGGTCTTAAAAGTAGGACTGTTAGGCAGTACCATATGGCTGATAAAGCAGGTATGAGGCAGTTTCTAAAAAGTAACTATGATCGGTGGAAAATGGTAAATAAAAATGTAAACAGACTCTGGGATGGGTTTAAAGAAATTGTTGAGGAATGCGAAAACAGGTTTGTACCTTTAAGGGTGGTAAGGAATGGTAAAGACCCACCTTATTATAATAGAGAAATAAAGAGACTAAGAAGGAGGTGCAGACTGGAAAGAAATAGAGTTAGAAATGGCTGTGGAAGTAAGGAGAAATTGAAGGAACTTACTAGAAAATTGAATCTAGCAAAGAAGGCAGCTAAGGATAAAATGATGGCAAACATAATTGGCAGTCATACAAATTTTAGTGAAAAATGGAAGGGTATGTATAGGTATTTTAAGGCAGAAACAGGTTCCAAGAAGGACATTCAAGGAATAATTAATGAACAAGGGGAGTGTGTATGTGAGGATCTTCAAAAGGCAGAAGTATTCAGTCAGCAGTATGTAAAGATTGTTGGTTACAAGGATAATGTCAAGATAGAGGAAGAGTCTAAGGCCAAAGAAGTAATAAAATTTACATATGATAACAATGACATTTACAATAAGATACAAAAGTTGAAAACTAGAAAAGCGGCTGGAATTGATCAGATTTCTGGGGATATAGTAAAGACAATGGGTTGGGATATAGTACCATATCTGAAGTACTTATTTGATTATTGTTTGGCCGAAGGAGCTATACCAGATGAATGGAGAGTTGCTATAGTAGCCCCTGTGTATAAAGGAAAGGGTGATAGACATAAAGCTGAAAATTACAGGCCAGTAAGTTTGACATGCATTGTATGCAAGCTTTGGGAAGGCATTCTTTCTGATTATATTAGACATGTTTGTGAAATTAATAACTGGTTCGATAGAAGGCAATTCGGTTTTAGGAAAGATTATTCCACTGAAGCTCAACTTGTAGGATTCCAGCAAGATATAGCAGATATCTTGGATTCTGGAGGTCAAATGGACTGTATCGCGATTGACATGTCTAAAGCATTTGATAGGGTGGATCATGGGAGACTACTGGCAAAAATGAGTGCAATTGGACTAGACAAAAGAGTGACTGAATGGGTTGCTATATTTCTAGAAAATAGATCTCTGAGAGTTAGAGTAGGTGAAGTTTTGTCCGACCCTGTAATAGTTGAGAGGGGAGTTCCTCAGGGCAGTGTTATCGGACCTTTATGTTTTCTTATATATATAAATGATATGAGTAAAGGCATGGAATCAGAGGTAAGGCTTTTTGCGGATGATGTTATTCTCTATAGAGTGATAAATAAGTTACAAGCTTGTGAGCAACTGCAACGTGACCTCGAAAATGTTGTGAGATGGACAGCAGGCAATGGTATGTTGATAAACGGGGCTAAAAGTCAGGTTGTGAGTTTCACAAATAGGAAAAGTCCTCTCAGTTTTAGTTACTGCGTTGATGGGGTGAAAGTTCCTTTTGGGGATCATTGTAAGTATCTAGGTGTTAATATAAGGAAAGATCTTCATTGGGGTAATCACATAAATGAGATTGTAAATAAAGGGTACAGATCTCTGCACATGGTTATGAGGGTGTTTAGGG
Source organism: Anabrus simplex (assembly GCF_040414725.1). Lineage (NCBI taxonomy): Eukaryota > Metazoa > Arthropoda > Insecta > Orthoptera > Tettigoniidae > Anabrus > Anabrus simplex. Next base: position 1,714,207,235 of record NC_090265.1, read on the forward strand.
GTTGTAGTAAGTATGTAAAGGAGAGTGCATATAAGTCTCTGGTAAGACCCCAACTAGAGTATGGTTCCAGTGTATGGGAACCTCACCAGGATTACCTGATTCAAGAACTGGAAAAAAATCCAAAAAAAAGCAGCTCGATTTGTTGTGGGTGATTTCCGACAAAAGAGTAACGTTACAAAAATGTTGCAAAGTTTGGGTTGGGAAGAACTGAGAGAAAGAAGAAGAGCTGCTCGACTAAGTGGTATTATCCGAGCTGTCAGCGGAGAGATGGCGTGGAATGACATTAGTAGACGAATAGGTTTGAATGGCGTCTATAAAAGTAGGAAAGATAACAATATGAAGATAAAGTTGGAATTCAAGAGGACAAACTGGGGCAAATATTCATTTATAGGAAGGGGAGTTAGGGATTGGAATAACTTACCAAGGGAGATGTTCAATAAATTTCCAAATTCTTTGAAATCATTTCGGAAAAGGCTAGGAAAGCAACAGATAGGGAATCTGCCACCTGGGCGACTGCCCTAAATGCAGATCAGTATTGATTGATTGATTGATAAATCCAAAGATGGAACTTGTTACAGGCCAATTTTTAAATTGAATGAACAAAGGTGGTACCTCTCTTTTGTTCATTCTTAGAGTACCAAGTACTATTAAATTATGGTTCTGTAACATGTCCATTACCAAAAGATATGAACAGTACCATTTGTCTACAGTCACATCGCGACCACTGCCTGATAATGGTTGCACCAGCTCCTCTACCACATTTTTGAAGAATTGCAAACAGAGTAGGTTCCTGCTGGTTGCTTACTGGCATGGAAATCCATGTTTACAGTGTAGTAAGTTCTTGCACAGGCCAATGCGAATATCTTTATCCCATATTTTGCCGGCTTACTCCTAGTATACTGTCTGAAATTAAATTCTCCATGAAATGTTTCCAGCATTTCATCCACAGTACAGTACTCACTAATTACACAATTACATTGGCCGTTTTCCACAAATTTCCTGAATACTTCTCAGATTGGCACAAGTTTGTCAAGTGAGTTTCGTTCCTCTCTGGTATTCATATCATCAAATCTAAGAGCTCGCAGTAAGAATTTGAAATGCTTGACAGACATACAACTTTGAAAGAATTCTACACCATTGCCATCTGATGCCCAAGCAAATTCAGGTGGGAAACTTTCAGAATTCCTGACATATACAAAAGACGAAAGGGCGGCTTTAATTTCTGCAGACATTGTGTTCGCAGCGTCTCTTTCCCATGAGTAATTACTTCGATTTTTCTCTATTCATATGTTTGTAAAGTTGGTTATATCACTCACCATATCGCCAATGAAAAACAGATTTCACACATCGAGTGGAGTGCACGCTTCAACGGCTTGTCTCCACACTTGAGGTAAAAGGGTTCCTATTACATTGCGAGCAAAATTTCTAACTTTTTTAGGCAGTGCGTGAACATTCCAGTGTGTTGTCCCATCTCTTCCAGTATACACAGGATGGGTTATCACATTTACTTCCTCGTCTAGTTCACCTATTTCCTGTAATTCATCAACAGAATTTTCAAAATAGGATTCATGATCACTGTCTTCCAACACATTGGCATCATCATCATCAACATCATTTACTCCATCAGTCTTCTGTCTCTTCAATAAATAACTGTTTTCAAAATGAGCCCTTCCTATTTGCATTTAGCAGTTCTTGCTACTCCTCATGTTCTATACTGTCTGCGAATACTTTCATTTTCTTCTTCCATGTCAACACAAAATGTCAGAAAACACTACACTATTGAAATATTTACACACTTAGCATGAATGTTTACGTAAATTACATGACATAAGAGGTCACACGTGGATGAAAACTCCGGCTCGCTGAGAACCGCACTGGGTCGCACACGGACAAAAGCTCCAGACGCTTACAAAAAGCATGCTCACACTGACGACGTGATTGTTGCGAGGCTGAAACTTCCCCCACTACTAGCCGACAGTTTGGGGAAAAGCTATTGAGGGGGACAGCTGATAAGCTTGAATCCTATGACATTACATATTCGTAATTATTTAGAACCCAGAAGAAAACTCCATGTGCGACCTCTCACGGGTTATTTACTTCTTTATGATTTGTAATTAGTCATTTATCAATCTAATTCCATTACTGGTTAAGTGTAAGACAGGGACAGCTGTCACTAACTTTGCCAGGATATATAAATTATCTATATACCTAAGTAAACCAACTCTTGCATTTTCCCCTTTTGATTTTATGTTGATAATTCTGTTTTTGCCTGACCAAAAATCCTGCTATTCCTACCAATGTACTTCACATACCAACTACATCTACCTTTAGTTTATCCATTTTCCTTTTCAGATTCTCTAACCTACCACAATAATTCAAACTTCTAACATTCCATGCTACGACTCACAGAACGTCAATATTCACCTTCCTCTCATGTAGTCTGTACCTGGAGAACCGAATTGATGGCTATTTTATCTCTGGAACATTTTACCTGGGAGGAAGCCATCATTCGTACATCATCCATACAGAGAGAGCTGTACGTTGTCGGGAATTATATGGCTGTAGTTTCGCGTTTTCAGCCTGTAGCAGTATCAACATAGCTAAGCAGTGTTAAATATTCTTATGAGGCCATATCAATCATCTAAACTGCCACTCTTGCAACTTTCAAAAGGCTGCTACCCCTCTTTCAACGAGTCATTCATTAGTCTGGTCTATTGACATATACTCATCCAATATGGTTGCACCTATGGCTCGGCTATCTGCTTCACTGGGATGTACAAGCCACCCCACCGCAGCAAGGTCACTTGGTTTGCAGGATAGGGGGCATTTGACAGTGTAGCAAAATGGAAGAGAGCAGGATTTGACCAATGAAGATCAGCTATGGAAGGTAAAAATGAAGAGGCTGGCATGGAATTCTGTAACACCCCAATGGGTGATGGACATAGGCCTAAGCGACTCCAGGTACCCCAAAATTGGGTACCGCTATATGTGAGGGTGGTGAGTGCCTCACTCGATGTTACATAAAGAGGGATTCATAATCATGCCCAACCTATAAAATATACCCGGTACATATGGTGACAATCATCATTCATGGGTTAAATCAGTACGTTACAATATTTTTATAACAGTTTTATACTGTATATGTGGGATATCTGATATCCACCTAAACATGGACAATGCATCCACTATTATGAGTATGTCCCTTTAATGTCACCTGAATACGATTCATATGTGGTTTAAGTGTATGATAAATTGCAATGCAGATATAGAGTATTCGCTTGGTGGCACCAGCTAGTCAGATGTCTCTTATCTCCAGATTGGTAGCTTCCACGATGATTTAAAATCACTTAAACTAAAGCCTGAAACAGATGCCATAAGACTAAATAGAAAGGAAAGATCAGAAAGGATTATAACCATGATACTGTAAATCATTCAAGAAATAAATCTAGATGGCTGGTTTATTTACATTATTCAACACTATGGAGGAGATACAATCATCGTACATTTAATTATTATGATGCTATCCTGGCAATAATGACATTCTTCCTAATCTTTATCTCAAATAACAATAGACAGTTTGAATTACACAACAACTAATAGATATCAAATCTCACAGTATGAAATTTTATTATTAATTTGTTACGGTGTAACGCAATTTACCCTACCCTGAGAACCTATTTTGAACTGGCAACATCGCCGTAAAAAAAAAACTTAATTATTCTATACGACTAAGCGTATGGTTTCCCTCGTACACTAAGTGTTTTAGTGATACTTATTGAACATTATTTATATGCCTTATTGTGGACTAATGACAACGTCAATACATTCTCGCATTTCTGTATGGTGTGGACTGTTTCATTCCTCGTCTAATATGTGCTGCTATCTTCCGTCAATCACCCACAATAGAGTTCCCCTCCCCGCGCGCTCTTCTACCAATCGGAGCGCGGCTACTCCCTGAGGGAGCAAACCTCGCCATTTTGTACTATAAACAGTTCGTTGCTGCGAGTCATGGCGTGCAGTTGCTTTAATGGGATTCTCAAGATGTTGGCGTCATGTTGGAGAATAGACCCCGGCTGAGGGACTTGTGATATGGATTTGAAACCCGTTTTACTTCATCTTCTGCATCGTCCTATTAGTAAATGGTTTTAACTAATTCTGACCAAGGAAACCAAACTCTTCAGTAAGCGTCTGTAAGTATGTGAGGATCTAACTCATCTTCGCTGAGCGTCTACTTCACTCAAGTAAGTGGTTCATCATTTGGCAAGTTATATCCTGTGATTATGAAACTGCGAGGAAATTCATGTGATCCGTGTTTTGAAATTAACTATTTCATGGTGAAGTTAGTGAAATTAATTTTTTTTTTGGAAACTACAAACCGGACGGTCGTGTGGTTATTTCTACTAAAATATCAAGCTTATAGGCATGTAAAGACTATGAAAATAAGGAGATTTTACTTATTAACCATCATTTTCACCCATTAATTAATCATGTAAATTCAAATTGTGTCGCGGCACTCTGTTGCCTTTATTCTGTGCAAGGTTTTGCAGTAGCATATAATTCTAGTTTCCTTGTTCTTTTTAAGGAAATCTTGCTTCTTCTGTTTTTCCGGTATTTTATGTTTAGTGAATTTCTAGCTTTTTTGGGGTTTCTCGCCTTGGTTGTGCCTTGTACCTTATTGTGGGACGCGGCGTGTTTTTTGGGTTGCCATGGCAATGCTTTTCGTTTTGGGGCGGGATTGTTTATTGTTGCCGGTGGGTTTTGCGTGCTGGTTGTGTGACCTAAGGTTACTGATGTATTTTCGACTGATGTGAAAGATTTCCCTATCCTCGCTTGGTCTCTTCTTGTTTTCCTCCTGTTTTTCTGTGTGATTGTCACTCGTGGATTGAATTTTTGCCCTCGTAGTTTATTAATTGGGCTAGAGTTTTATGTTTCTGTGAAGCCTCATATTGCTAACTATTTCAATTAAACTGATCAAATGAGTGGGTTTTCCCAAGATTAAAATTTTAGTTTTAATTTCATTTCAGTTACGTTAACAAACGGGCCCGTGTACACTTTCTGTAGTCAATTTAAGTTTTTATTCGTATAATTTTCTCTAATAGTAAGGTTATCAATCCGAACTTTTTCTTGTAATGAATTTGGTGTTATAAATTAGAGCCATTTCTTTTTAGTTAATGATTTCCATCAGTGTTATTACCTGATAGGCCTGCGTTTTCAGTCTGTGTTATTCTCTACTTTTGCACTGTTTATTTTCAAACTAAACAATTTTTATTCTCTCAGATGGGACGATGTTAGTTTTGGTTAAATGATAAGTTTTCATTCCTTGATTAAAGTTTTTGAAAAGTTAATCAAGAGTTTCCTTTCATTATCTAAGTGGTTCAACGCCAAAACCAGGGATCTTGCTTTTTTTTCCCCTCTGGGTGATTTTATGGGCCGCATGGTAAGTACTCAATTGGTGTAATTTTCCTTTGTCTCTGACTTTCATTTTCCTTTTGGTAACTGTTTATTTCACACCGATTCATAGGCTGTACCGACCGGTGTTTGTTTGCTAACCGCTAGTGTGGTGACTTAACTGCGCTGGTGGCTTAAATTAATTGGTAATTATTTAGTTCACCTGCTAGTACTTCAAATATTTCATTTAGACTGACAATAAGATCACTAATACAAGTTCATTTACAAAATGAAATCAGAATAGTTTGGTGGAAGTGATCCATTTACCTTCTCCCATAGAGTCCCATGATAAGTCTCGGAATGAAGTAGTCTAACTTTCCTTTCAGGAGTGAAAATTATGTTAAAATATCTACTTGTGGCAGTAACAAAGAAATTCATTGAACTGTGAAAAGGATTTTCCATGACCTAACTGCCTAACTGCAAAATGGATCCCGTAACTCCCAATAAATGTGTACAATCATGAAGATGCACAACATAAATAAGCAATCATATAACCATGAAACAATTTAAGCCACATATCAAAGGTATGCTTGCTGAATACAATCAACCAAATGGCTTGGATCAGTAACCCCCTAGCATGGATAAAATGACGTTCCCAAAATAAATCACTTTCAACTCCATAGCCACATATCAAATCACAGGTCAACTTTGGATCACTTCTTCATTGTCAGCTGTGATTGACTACACTACCATGCATTATTCTAGTCATATAATAATTGCAATGATCTCGTGATCTCTGGATCAGGCAGCAACATCATATAAGTATCTGTAATGCATGAAATAGACTAGGGGAGAACACCATACATAGCTTCCTATTTTACTTTATTCCATATGGTTTATATCGAAGATTCAATATCTATTCTTACAGTTCCATCACCTTATTAATAAAACGGCTTCTAAAATACATTCCGTAATTCTAACTTGTCAGAGAGTTATACTAAATACCCAGTTCCTTTTGTCAAAAGAACTGTAAAGGATGAAATGCTCTCTCGTTGGTATGAACTGTGGTTAGCAAGCCAAAATGGCTTAGTAACCAAAGACTTGTTTTTTACAAATGTATATAGTAGGAGAGGGATGTAAATATATAGTGTGCAACTTTTACTTTACTCAAGTGCTTTCAGTCATGGTAAATTCAATGCTTACTTCAAGCGATTCGAAATTCCAACACAAAACGGCTCACTGTGCTTCTGCACTGAAGACATTCAAACTGTAGAACACATTCTGTTCAACTGTCCTGCATTTTAGAGAGTACATTTTGAACTTAGGATGCATTTGTTAACTTGCAGTTGCTATTTTGAAAAACCACTACAATTCATATTTTACAAAAAATGCTGCTCTTTTCAATTTTCAGAATTTATTGATTATGTATTTAAACACATAGGGCCGATTGCAGAAACGATGACTAGTTTTAAGTCTTAGGCATCGTCTATCTAAACAACGTCTAAATCATTCACGATCTTCCATTGCATAAACAATGTTCAGTCGATGTTTAACTAAACATCCCTTAAAGTTTCAATTTTGGTTTGAAAATGGAGACTGAAGTATCTTTCATGTAACTCTTTGCTTGTCGCAACCAATGAAATTCGTCGGTGCGCGCGCCGAACGCCAGTCAGCTGTTTGTCTTCCTACACATTACTCAAATATGGCTGAGCATGACTTGCCCACAGATAAGAGTATCGCTTTCGGTGCAAATTAAATCTCATAATATTATCGACACTAAAGCGACACGCCACCGTACGGGGAAGTGTAGCTTTCATTATAATGTTGTTACAGTGAGTGTAATCTACTCATAAATACGGTAGCTTCGACGAAAGGAAGATGAAGCAATAGTAATGTGTAACCGAGTGTGTTGTACGGGCCATATAGATGTAGCTTGCATTCTGGAGATCGTAGATTCGAAACGCATCATCGACAGCCGTGAAGATTGTTTTCCGTAGTTTCCCCATTTTTACACCAGGCAAATACTAGGGCTATTATGGCCACGGCTCTTCTTCCCCAGTCCTCTTTAAACGATAATCACCACCACTTGCCTTTTCCCATCTGATAGTTACCGAAAACCTTTGCGATTATATATGTAAAAATCCCATACAACCTACTTTTTAGTTTTCACTATTATGTGTGTTTACTTGGCAGTAAATATAAGTGAATCTCTCCCGGTTGATGTATGTGACAGCCCTCAGACGATCGGGACACGTAATTGTGATATGTATGTAGTCGAAGTGACCTATAATTCCATGGAAATTACCCCATGTATATAATAAAATATATCGATTGCCAAGAATTGTATTCAAGTTGACAGTTACCGGCCTGTCACTTTGTCAGTCTCAAGAAACAAGTCTCTCGTAAAGCGGAACCTTATTTTTTTATTATCTCCCCGTGCATGTCAAACGAATTGCTGCGATTTAGCAGCGGGCGACCCACAGAGAGGCCGTCGGACTAACCTTTCTTCCCGGAATCGTCTCAACATGATAATACAAATTGCATATTTCACGGTACATAACCTCTGATTGTGATTCACTCCTGTCATTTGAGGTTAAACAGTGCTCTCGGCAGTGTTTAAACATGACCAGTTGAACATCGGTTTTAGACAGTGTCTAAATGATAAATAACGTCTCTGCAATGCGGCAGCCATACTTAGGCACTGTTTAACCGTAGACATCGTCTAAATGCCGTTTCTGCAATCGGCCCATATAATTTGATATTGTCTGTTTATGAGCTGTATAACATAATATGATCTGGTATTTTAAATATTAGTACTCTAGTATTAAGGATTGTACATATCATACTTTTATCTTTCCATTTTTGTTCATGTCTGTTTTACTGTTTATATATTGAAATTTTTCAGAAAAATTGTATATTTTGTATAAACTACAACCCTAACATACCTTATGTTAGAATAGGATTCACAGCCCTTTGGAGATTAAATAAATAAATAAGTATACAAAACTCTATTGTCAAAATCATCATTATTATCAGCATATCATCCGTCCCATATAACACGAAGATTCACCACTATGAAACCACATTTCACACTCATGACCATGTAGATATAGACCTCGAGCTACCATACCATCATTTGATAAAAACTATTCCTGCCCATCAAAGAAACAATGCAAATCACCACAAATATTCTATGCCTTTACTACTGTGAAGACACTGTGCCCTAAGTTGCCATTAAAAGGTCCCTGAATTACTGTTATAACTTCTTATATAATTCTGCAAGCAAATGAATCTAAGTAATACAGCTATAGGCCTAAAATAGATCTTGTGAGCTCAATAACTTATCCTGCAATGAAATTAATGAAGATGTAGCTCACAAGAACTGCATATACTGTACATGCTACACTTGGCTTAGCATTGCAGACTGTCATCCCCTAAGATTTGCATTCATTTTAGATAAACCTGTTATCTAATTCACATTCGTTGAAAAAATTCAACACGTTCTGCACTCAATTAAATAAAAGAAGAAAAGGCAAACACACACATACTAAAACTTTACATCCTGAAAAAAAAAAAAAGAACAATGAGTAATTAATAAATAAGATGAAATGAAGACGTATTGGGAAATTTGACCTCCTCCTGGATCAGGTGTCTCATCACATCTCTTCATGGTGACGTCCCTCTATTTTTTTTTTTTTTTCATGTTGACAGCTTGATGATATATCTTAATTGCCTTCGATCACTTTCACTGTTCTTCTGGCTTTCTGAAATGTAGGGTGTTAACTATGCACTGTTTCACAAGCAAATCTAAGCATAAGTAAGCCTATTGTTACTTTGTTTTGAATTAAATGTTATATTCACCTTGGAAAATAACACAATTTCAAACCAAATATTAAATCGTATTCCATCAAAATACCCCACTGTTCCAAATATGCATTCAGTTAAGCTCAAGGAGAGTCTTTCCTCCAGTTGAAAATAAGGTTAATAACCGAACAATGTAAAATAGTTCACGGCTCATTTGGTTAAATCCTCGTGGTAACACTTTATAAGATGAGATATGCTCACAACTCTAACTCGGCATTCTTCTTGGTACATAACAATGTACATATATTTATAAGGAGCACTCAAATGAGTATTATGTTTGTAGTATTAATTTAAATTTTTCTATATTCTCTTAGAGGTTTTTATCTATTTTTGCAGTTTAGCAGATGGTAGTGGTCGCACTCTTCCTTACACGGTGTACAAACACAGTCATCTGTTAGATTGTAGAATTTTGTCTTTGCGCATATTTTATGGTGGGAGCCATGTATTGCATAACTTGTTATGACATGCCTTTGTTCTTGAAGTTATTTGGTCCAGTTACGATCGATCATGGCGTACAATTTGGGGTCTATTTCTGCGTGTTTCTTAAGAAGTTTTTTATGAAGCTCTTGGAATGGACCAGTAGATGTCAATGGTAGATTGAGTCATAGATCTTCAGTGAAGTAGGTTTCCCATGCCAGTGCATAAACCAGTCTGGAGGGTGCCAGTTTACCCACTCATAGGGCCTCCTTGAGGAATCTTGCTTTGACTCTTTCTCATCATCATCATCATCATCATTTCCCTTTATCCAGCTGTAGCCGGGTAGGGGCAAATATGGTTCCTCTCCACTTTCTTCGGTCTTTCCACCACTCCTCCTCCAACACTGTGTCCCAGTCCAGGTTTCTTTCTATAATGCTGTGTTGGATGGTATCCTTCCATCTCAATCGTGGTCGTCCACGGCCTCTCCTTCCTTGGATTTGCATTTCCATCACCTTTTTTGGCATTCTTTCGTCGCTCATTCGCTTTATGTGCCCAAACCATCTTAGTCGGCTCTTCTCTATTCTATCATTCATTTTTTCCACTCCAATTTCTTCCCGGATTTTCTCATTCCTTATTTTGTCTCGTCTACTCTTCTGTATCATACTCCTCAAGAATTTCATTTCGGCTGCCTGTATTCGACTCTCATCCTTCTTTGTCATTGTCCAAGTTTCTGCTCCGTAAGTTGTTATGGGTACGTAATACATCTTGTACATAGTGTCCTTTGCTTCCATTGGCACATCTTTGTCCCATAACATATTTCTTACACTATGATAGAAACAACTTCCAGCTTGAATCCTTTTACTAATCTCAGCATCCAGTCGAGCATTCTCCATTAATTCACTGCCCAGGTATTTAAATGTTTCCACTACTTCCAGGGGCTTGTCTGCAAGTCTAATCTGACCTTTCCCTTCTTTCTCCCCTCTCGTCATAACAAGAGTTTTACTCTTTTCTACACTTATTTTCAATCCACATTCTTCAATCTTCCCATTCACCACATTCAACTGTTCTTGAACCTTCCTGTCATCTTCTCCCCAAATCACAATATCAGCTGCAAATAACATCATGTTCATTTCTCTTCCTCCATATGCTGCTTTTGCTGTTCTCATGATGTCATCCATTACTATTGTAAACAGGATTGGTGATAGAACACTTCCCTGTCTCAGCCCACTAGTTATTTTGAACCAACTTGTCCTGCCAACTTGTGTTTGCACGCAACTACAACATTCCTTATACAATGCCATGATCATTTTTATTAATCCCTGTCCAATTCCTTTTTGCACCAGACTGTCCCAAACTTTCGTCCTAGGGACACTGTCATATGCCTTTTCAATATCAATGAATGTCATCACCATATCATTCCCGTACTCCCAATGCTTTTCCATTAGTTGTCTCATAATGAAAATGGGCTCTATTGTTGATCTTCCACTTCTGAAACCAAACTGATTTTCCTGTATCTGCTTCTCAACCCTCAACCTTATTCTACTTTCCAGTATTCTTTCCATTATCTTAGCAACATGGGATATTAGAGTAATTCCCCTGTAGTTCTTCAAAACTTTCTTATCACCTTTCTTGAAAATTGGGATGATTATTCCTTTTTGCCAATCCTCAGGGACCTCCTTATTCTCCCAGACATTCCTGAGAACCCGATTTGTCCACTGCAGGCCTACAGCTCCAGCTGCCTTTATCATCTCCACTGAAATTTCATCTATTCCAGCAGTTTTTCCATTCTTCATCTTTCTTACTGCCTTTTCAATTTCATTCATTGTAATTTCTTTATCCATTTCTTCGTCAACTAATTGCCTTTCCTGGTCGTCCATTGAATGACTGTCATCCGTTCTTATGTTCAACAGCTTCTGAAAATACTCTCTCCATCTATTTCTTATTTCTTCTGGCTTTGTTAAAATTATGCCACCTTCATCCTTCACAAATCTGGTGTTTACTTGATCTCTCTTTTTGTTTCTTAAGATACCATACAGTAATTTCTTGCTGGCCTGCGTATCATCTCTCAATTTCTGTGTGAATAAGGCCCAGCTTTTCCTCTTTTCTTCCTCCACTACTTTCTTGGCCAAATTCTTTGCCTCCACATATTTTCTTCTACTTTCTTCAGTCTTAGATGTTTTCCATGCCTTCCATGCCATTTTCTTTTCCTTCACTTTAATCTTTACCCTATCATTCCACCAGTGTGTTTCTTTGTCTTTCACATTTCCTGATGTTCTACCACACACCTTTTCTGCACATCCAACTAGTGCTTCCTTAAATCTTTTCCATTCCTCTTCAACATTCCCCACCTCTGTCCTGGGTACCAAGGGTATTATTTCCCTTTGAAATTCTTCTTGTACGCTTTTCTCCTTCAACTTCCATACATTAATTCTTTTCTCTCTTCTTAATTGGGGTTTTTCAATCTTTCCAACTTTCAATTTTCCTATCACAACTCTATGATCTCCACCAAAGGCTTCTTCAGGCATGGCTGTTACATCTACAAGGTTTTTCCGGTGTTCTTTCTCTACGATTATATAATCAATCATGGTCTTTGTTCGTCTGTCTCCCCAGCCATACCTTGTAATCTTCTGACTGTTCTTCTTCCTAAACCAGGTGTTTCCAACAATCATTTGATTCCTCATGCAAAAATCCACCAACAACTCGCCTTCTGGATTTACATTTCCATATCCAAAGGGCTCTTTCTATCCTCTCCAAATCACCGATTGTCAGGTTGTCCCATATTATTTCAATTCCGTATGTGACAATTGTGATTACTGCGGTCTTGAATAAAGTCTTTGCTGTGTTAAAGGGATAGCATAGATAGATTCTTGATGTTGTGAATGGCTGATGGCTGCTGTCATTCTGTCTATAGCATGGTTATTGAAGGATATCATGCTCGTTTGGAACGTGATGCCTACGTATTTGAATTTCTTGACTATTTCTAGTGTTTTATTTTTAATAATATAGCGCCATCCTAGGTCCCCTTGCCACCTTTTCTGAATACCATCTGTACTGTCTTTTCCTGGTTAATTTCAAATTTGTTATCTGAAGCCCAAACTTCTAACTTCATCATTGTCGTCTGTAGTTCTGCCTTTGAGTTCGATCCCAATGCCATATCATCAGCCTACATTATTAGAGTGGTCTCAGTCATTGCTACGTTGAATAGTAGCGGACTTCGGGGGTCTCTTTGAGGTATCCCTTTTGTTTGAGTTACTTTCCCGGATGAGGATGCTCCATCTTCAGTATTGATTAGGTTGTAGTCTAGTATGATCTCAACGATTCTCACGAGCATGTTGTCACCAATCATTTGTTTCAATTTTCCTATCAGGATATCTCTATCGATAAGATCAAAAGCCTTCTTATAGTCAACAAAAACGACATAGTACTTCCCTTCTGGGTGCCTCAGTGCCTCTTCTACTTTTTTCTTTTAGGTATGCAGCAGCTTGTATCATGCTTTTTCCTTTGCGTAAGCCTAGTTGGCATTCTGGTATGAATGGGTCTATTTCATTATTCAGGTGACTTGCTACAATAGTTGCAAATGTTTTGTATAGATTGCTTTCTGGAGTTCTCTATATGAGTCGGGGTTGTCATTTTCTCCTTTCCCTTTGTAGAGTATCTTCAGCGTTGCCATTCTCCAAGCTTCCGGTATTTTGCCTAAATTTAGACATTGGTTGAATAGTTCTGTCCAAAGCTGTAGTAAATAGTCTTGTATACTTTTTAATTGTTCTATATATATGTTGTCCGGTCCTGCTGTCTTCCCCTTTTTCCTTTACTGATTGCAAAAAACAAAAAACGGTGATTGATTGATGAAGTATAGCTCCATGATAAAGTCAGTTTAAGTGCACCTTTAAGAAAGAATATTATATATAAAATGATTTGTATAACTATTTTACTAACTGTGAACAAGTTTCTAGTGAATGAATATTGAACTGTTTGGTGCAATAGGTAATCTGTAGAAGATATAATCAGTAATCATTTGGACCAAGCTCGATAGCTGCAGTCGCTTAAGTGCGGCCAGTATCCAGTAATCGGGAGATCGTTGGTTCGAGCCCCACTGTCGGCAGCCCTGAAGATGGTTTTCCGTGGTTTCCCATTTTCACACCAGGCAAATGCTGGGGCTGTACCTTAATTAAGGCCACGGCTGCTTCCTTCCACTTCCTAGGCCTTTCCTATCCCATCGTCGCCATAAGACATATCTGTGTCGGTGCGACGTAAAGCAAGTAGCAAAAAAAAAAAAAAAAAAAAAAAAAAAAGTAATCATTTGGTGAGTGAACTCAACGCCATTTTGTTTGGTGATAGCAAAGAGTTTATTTACATAATACACAAAGAACAAAGAGAAGAAATCAAAGATTCAGTTTGCATGACTGGGAAAGGCAACAACAATGCCCCATGCAGCACATAGGTAACGATAGTGATGCCAGTGTTTGCTGTATCGATAGTTGTAATAAATGGTTTCACAAAGATTGTGTCGGTATCAGCGCTGGTAAATAATAATGGGCTTCAAAATCAATCATTGGCGGTTCCCAGAATTGCTGGCTTCACACTACATAGGTTGTTCCAATCTCATAAATACTTAACTAAGTAATTCACTTATGACTACAGCATGATATCTTTTACTAATATCAATGTAAAATATCTAGGCAATACCATTATTCCATTTGTCTGTAATTTCATTCTGTCATTAATGTCCCAATGAATATAGTTATTGATTTGACTGTTACCGTCATCGTATTTGTAATACCATACATATTCCTTTTCCCAAATAAATTTCAATTCTCATAGGACCACGGAATGCTCCATGCTGAGTGAGAGAAACTGTCACAATTCCATGGCAGGGATTTTTAACCTTCTTTGGGTGAGTTGTCTGGCTCATGTACAAGCTATTTGTACCATTAGATTTCATCCTCGTTACGGCTTCATACAGACGTGCAGGTTGCTTATGAGTATGAGCGCCAAATCGAACAACCTGCACCAGGTCTCTGCAAAGGCCATAAGGCAAATTAACAATCCATAATTGCATACTGAAAACACTAATGGGTCTTTCTTTCTTTCTTTCTTTTCAGACTTGCAGCAACATTCGACACACTAAGCCAACTACTGCTTTAGGACTACTCCAAATTAAAAATTATAGTTCTTTCCAAATTCTCAGTGGTTTTCAAAATTCCAGTGATTTTTCCAAATTATCTGTATTTTTCTAAATTCCAGTGCTTTCCCAAATTCACAGTAATTTGCTAAATTCTAGTGCTTTCCAAATTCTCAGTTGTTTCCTAAATTTCAGTGCTTTTCCAAATTCTCAGTAATTTTCAAAATTCCCGTGCTTTCCAAATTCTCAGTGCTTGACTAAATTCCAGTGATTTTCCAAATTTGCTGTAAATTTCTAAATTCCAGTTTTTCCAAATTATCAGTGATTTTCGAAATTCTTTCCAAATTCTTTGTGGTCTCATGGCCGCCAAGTTCACGGTTTGCACACATCAGTCTAACAATCCTGTGTGATGTACACGACCCGTTCACTTCCAGTAGTCTTCGCTCACCGTTTCTTCCGGTCCCACATCAAACTGTGCCACATTGCTTGAGAGGCAACGTTCACTTCACAGCAGCTGGAGCGAGAGAACCAACTCCTCGACGACAGACAGACGGAACGAACACTCAGTTCTACAGACAGAACACTCACAGGGACTGACCTACAGACTGCCTTCTCAACTCAGAGCGACTTCAACTCGAACTGTCATCATCCACAGCGGCATACTCTAGCACTCACTCTCAGACTGAACTGACTGCACTACCCCAGTGCTCCACAGCGGCACTCCTATACTCTCAGACTGAACTGACTGCACTGTTCCCCATTCACTGTCCATTCACACACAGCACTAAAAGCACTGAGTCCCCTGCTGCGTGTGAATGGACAGTGAAGGCGGACCATTGCAATCAGTTTAGTCTGAGAGTAAGTGCAGTTGAGGAGTGCCACTGTGGAGCACTGAGTATGTGCAAACATTTTGGTCTGAGAGTGAGCTCTGTCGAAGTGTGCTGCTGCGGACAGTGACAGTTTGAGTTGAAGTTGCTCTGCGTTGAGGAGGCAGTCTGTGGGTCAGTCCCTGTAAGTGTTCTGTCTGTGGAACTGAGTGTTCATTCTGTCTGTCTGTCATTGAGAAGTTGGGTCTCTTGGTCCAGCTGCTGTGAAGTGAACGTTGTTTCTCGTGCAGCGTGGGAGGGTTTGACGTGGGATCGGCAAGGAACAGTGAACGAAGGCTGTTGGAAGTGAGCGGACTGTTTGCATCACGCAGGAATGTGACGCTGCTGTGTGCAAACTGTAATTGGTAGACTCTCAGTGCCATGTGTCTTGGTAGGAGTGCTTGTTAGTAATGGTTGAGTCGAATTGGCACACCGGGGCGAAACACTGGCAACCAAGAGTGAGTTACCTCAAAGAATTTTTAATTTCAAATAAGAGACCAATTATATTGGAATTATGAATTTACTCATCCAAAACAAATACTTTGTTTCCTATGGAACTTGTAATCTACATCATCTGATGGCCTATTAGGCATCAATTTCTGTAAAGGAGACCAAGTCTCAGATAGTGCATTGGCACTGCCTGTAGTTGCAAGTAACGTACACAGTGGCCTCCACTATATGCATCATGTTAGGTGTGCTAGTTACCAACTGATGAGCCCAAACTGGCACACTGGGATAAAATGCCATCAAACATTGCTGTAAAATTTATCATTTTCAATAATGGACAAATTATATTGGAATTATGAGTTTAATAATTCAGGACAAATATTTTAAGTTCCCAGCAGGAACTGTGAACTGTGCAGCCACAATATTTATTTCAACATGTAAGTGTTAGTATGACTGAACAGTGAGAATAGAAAGCTTGCAACTATTAGTCAATAAATCAACCAGTTGAGCGCTATTATGTTGCAACTTCACGTAACAACCACTTTTCAATTACTGACCTCCCTTCTATGCTTAGCTGGTGTTGCTTTCATTGTTTCAGTTTCAATAACTTCTATATGTCCCTTTGGTGCTGGAAAAGATTTTCCAGTACTTGTAACAGGTTTTTGCTTACTCAATAGAGAAGCCTTGTTCTTGTCTTTATTTCAGTTTTAGCTTTGTGTTTTACTATGGTTTTGGTTAGCTCCACTCATGTTTGACATTAGTCTCTTTTCTCTACAACAAGTTTATAATTTAAAGCCTTGGTTTTGTTAGTTCTTGTTTACATGTACATTTCCCAAGATTTGGCTCTACCTTGGGCTGTATGTTTGTTAGAGACACTGGAGTACTCATAAGAGCAGTAGCTGGCTTAGTTTGCCTAATCACAGAGGTGGTCACTTCTGGAATGGCGGCTGCTTTTGCGGTCGGTGGTTGTTTGTCTTAGAATCACCTGTCTTGAAAGAAGCCTTAATTCCCTCATCTGGAAGACAGTAAAGCAGGTAGAGAAAGACAAAGATTTTAAAAAGGAAGAAGTAGAGTATACTGCAAACAAACTGAGAAGTCACAAAAATCAAGGAGGAGCTAATAGAAATGGAAATTACTGAAGTGAAAGCCATTCCAGAAGAAAAGGAAAGCAAAATTACAGACAAAATAGTAAGTGCAGAAGAAGAGGCTCCTCGTGTTGCAGAAAAAGTACCTGACGTTCAAGACCTATTAGTACCATACAAGTCTGACAATAGGAGAAACAAGTAGCTGAAGCAATAGAAAAGGAAAAACAGGATGAATAAGACTAAGGGAAGAAGAATCAAAGGAGATGGTAATTCACAAATAAGAAGAAAATATTAACAAGTTGGACAGGGAAATATGAGATACTAAATTCAAGAAGTTTGATAACTTCCAAATGTATCCACAGAGGAGCCAGAAATACACAAAACTGCACTTATGTTGCTGACTGAGGGTAAAATATCAATGGAAATGGAAACTCAAGAAGTTCATGTTGAACAGGATACTGAAGATTCAAGGAAGGGAGCCAACTCTAGAAGAGAATGACAGGAAAGGAAGTGATGCAAAATATTTCACTAAAGAAGAAGAGGAAGTTCAGTTTCATGATCACAAACCCTCAAAACAGAAGAGATCTGTGGCTAAAGAAGGAGGAGGTCATTGAGGAAAAACAACTTGCTGAATTGCATAAGGTGCCCATGACAAAGATGGAGAAGAAGAACCTGTTGAAATTAAAGATGATGGATGAAACTCTTAAAAGAAAAAGAATTAGAATCTGTTTACATAGAAGACGAAAAATCTACTAAAGTGGAAGAAAATCCCAAACCCAAACAGGAGGAAACTGATGTAAGTATTAGAGGATGAGCCTGTTAAATTTGAAGAGGAACTCCTTACCATTAGTGGTGTGGTGGTGATTATTGTTTTAAGAGGAAGTACAACTAGGCAACCATCCTGTATATAACATTAATCAGAGGGAAAAATGGAAGTGATCTGAAACTTCGGAAAATGAAGACATCGGCCAAAGGAAGACAAGGGCCACGAAGGGTGTGAAATTGAGAGACTCCCTAGCCCTCGCAAACCTAATAGCGTCAGGGTTGGAAAAGAACAAGAGTTGACCAAGGGAGGTGGTGGTGATTAATGTTTTAAGAGGAAGTACAACTGGGCAACCATCCTCTATCTAACACTAATCAGAGAGAAAAAATGGAAGGGGTCCGACCCTTCGAAAAATGAAGGTATCGGCCAAAGGAAGACAAAGGCTGCGAAGGGCATGAAAATGAAAGACTCCCTAGCCCTCGCAAACCTAATAGCGTCGGGGTCGGAAAAGAACAAGAGTTGACCAAGGGAGGTCGGATAGGATAGATGAAGGTGAGGAGCCTGGCACAAGTAACTGGAAGCAATGCCAGGACTCAGCTGAGGGCCCCGTGGTCGCCAACCCACGCTCCAAAGTTCAGAGCCCTTGGGGCTGACCAAGGGAGGTCATATAGTACAGATGAAAGTGAGGAGTGTGGCACCAGTAGGTGGGAGCAATGCCAGGACTCGCCTGAGGGTCCTGTGGTCGCAAGCCCAAGCTCCAAAATTCAGAGCCCCTGGGGCCCCTTTTAGTCACCTCTTACGACAGGCCGGGGATACCGTGGATGTTATTCTACCACCCCCATGCACAGGGGGATCCTTACCATTAAAGATGATGTATCTCTATGAAGGAAAGAGGATGAAACTTTACAAAAAAAAAGAGTATCTATACACTAAATCCACACAAGAACAAATTAAAATGGGAAATCTTGTCAAACTGAAGGGAATGCAAAATCTTCCAGACCTAGACTCATTCAAAATTATAGAATCACAAAACAAATTAAAGATGAGAAATCTTCCAAAACTGAAGAGTAGTGGTAATAATACCACTTTTAAGAGGAAGTACAACTCGGCAACCATCCCCTATATAATACTAATCAGAGAAAAAATGGGAGGAATCTGACACTTTGAAAAATTAAGATATCGGCCAAAGAAAGACAAGGGCCAAGAAGGGCGTGAAAACGAAAGATTCCCTAGGCCACGAGTGCTCTAATACCATCGGAGTTGGACAGGAAAAAGAGTTGACCAGGGGAGGTCAGAGAGGATAGATGAAATTAGCAGCTTGGCACAATAAGTGGAAGAAATGCCAGGACTCAGCTAAGGGGCCCATGGTCGCCAATCCACGCACCAAAGTTCACAGCAGTTGGGGGCACTTTTAGTCACCTCTTACGAGAAGCAGGGGATACAGTGGATGTTATTCTACTGCCTACACCTACAGGGAGAAGATGAAATATGATATCTTTTAAAACTGTAGAGAACAAAACATCATCAAGAAATAGACTCTTTCAAAATAATGGGATCACAAAACAAATTAAAGATGAGAAATCTCCTAAAATTGAGGACAATGAAAAGCCTCAAAAAACTAGATTCTTTCAAAATCACAGTATCACAAACCAAACTAAAAGTGATAATTCTTCTAAAACTGACAAGAACAAAATATCTCATAGATCGAGACTCCTCCAAAATCACAGAAACACAAAACAAATTAAAGATGAGAAATCTTCTAAAAGTGAAGAGAACAAAACATCTTCCAGATCCAGATTCTTTCAAAATCATGGAATCACAAAACAAATTAATGATCAGATATATTCTAAAAGTGAACAGAATGAAACATCTCTCAGATCCAGACTCTTTCAAAATCACAGAATTGCAAAACAAATTAAAGATGAGAAATCTTTTAAAACCGAAGGGAATGAAATATCTCCCAGATCCAGATTCATTCAAAATAACAGAATCACAAAACAAATTAAAGACAAGAAATCTTCTAAAACTGAAGAGAATGAAATATCTTTCAGATCAAACTCATTCAAAATCACAGAATCAGAAAACAAATTAAAGATGAGAAATCTTCTAAAACCGAAGAGAACTAAATATCTCCAAGGTCTAGATTCTTTCAAAATCACAGAATCATGAAACTAATTGAAGATGAGAAATCTTCTAAAACTGAAGAGAATGAAATATCTTCTCCAGATCTAGACTCTTTCATATGGATGGAATCACAAAACAAATTAAAGGTGAGAAATCTTCAAATATCTTCAATATCTAGACCCATTCAAAATCACAGAATCACAAAACAAGTTCAAGGTGAGAAATATTCTAAAACTGAAGACAACGAAACATCTCCCAGATCTATACACTTTCAAAATCACAGAATTATGAAACAAATTAAAGACGAGAAATCTTCTAAAACTGAAGAGAATGAAATTCTTCCAGATCTACACTCTTTCATATGGATGAAATCACAAAAAAATTAAAGATGAGAAATCTTCTTTAACTGGAGATGGTGGTGGTGGTGGTGATTATTGTTTTAAGAGGAAGTACAACTAGGCAACCATCCTCTATTTAACACTAATCAGAGGGAAATAATGGAAGGGATCCGACACTTCGAAGAATGAAGATATCGGCCAAAGGAAGACAAGGGCCACGAAGGGCGTGAAAATGAAAGACTCCCTAGCCCTCGCAAACCTAATAGCGTCGGGGTCGGAAAAGAACAAGAGTTGACCAAGGGAGGTCGGATAGGATAGATCAAAGTGAGGAGCCTGGCACAAGTAAGTGGAAGCAATGCCAGGACTCAGCTGAGGGCCCCGTGGTTGCCAACCCACGCTCCAAATTTCAGAGCCCCTGAGGCCCCTTTTAGTCGCCTCTTATGACAGGCAGGTGATGCCGTGGGTGTTATTCTACCGCCCCCACCCACAGGGGGATTTAACTGAAGAGAAAGAAAAACGTACAGTTCGAGACTCTTTCAAAATCATAGAATCATAAAGCAAATTAAAGATGAGAAATATTCTAAACCTTAAGAGAATGAAATACATTCCATATCTAGACATTTTCAAAATCATGGAATCACAAACCAAATTAAGCGTGACAAATATCCTAAAATTGAAGAGAAACAAAAAACCTCCAGTTCTAGACTTTTTCAAAATCACAGAATCACAGAACAAATTAAAGATGAGAGATCTCTTAAAACTGAAGATAATGAAACATCTTTCAGATTTAGACTCTTTAAAAATCAGAGAAACACAAAAGAAATTAAAGATGAGAAATCTTCTAAAACTGAAGAGAATTAAATATCTTCCAGATATAGACCCTTTCAAAATCACAGAATCGCAAAACAAATTAAAGATGAGAAAACTTCTAAAACTCAAGAGAATGAAATATTTTCCAGATCTAGACTCTTTCAAATCATAGAAACACAAAACAAATTAAAAATGAGAAATCCTCTAGAACTGAAGAGAATGGAATATCTTCCAGATGTGGACCTTTCCAAAACCACAGATTCACAAAAAAATAATTAAAAATGAGAAATCTAAAACTGAGGGGAAAAAAAGTCCAGTTCTAGACTCATTCAAAATCACAGAATCACAAAAAAAAAAACTAAAGATGAGAAATCTCCTAAAACTGAAGAGAATGGATTATCTTCCAGATGTAGACTTTTCCAAAACCTGGAATCACAAAACAAATTAAAGATGAGAAATCTTCTAACACTGAAGAGAATGAGAGTTCTTCCAGAACTAGACTCTTTCAAAAAACAATATTAAATAAAATTTGTGATGAGAAATCTTCTAAAAGTGAGGAGAAGAAAACATCATCCAGATCTAGCCTCTTTCAAAATCATGGAAACATAAAACAAATTAAAGATCAGAAATCTTCTAAAAATGAAGAGAATGTATCTCTCCCATATCCAGACTCATTTAAAATCACAGAATACCAAACAAATTCAAAATGGGAAAACTTCTTAAACTGAAGAGGAAGAAAAAACCTTTCAAAATCATGGAATCAAAAAAAAAAAAAAATTGAAGGTAAGAAATCTTCTAAAACTGAAGAGAATTAAATACCTTCCAGATCTTGACTCATTCAAAATCATGGAATCATAAAACAAATTAAAACTGAAGAATATTCTAAAAGTGAAGAGAATGAAATATCGTCCAGAACTAGACTTTCAAAATCATAGAATCACAAAACAAATTAAAGATGAGAAAACCTTTAGAACTGAAGACAATGGAATATATTCCAGATGTGGACTCTTTCAAAATCATGGAATCACATAAAAAATTAAAGATAAGAAATCTTCTAACAGTGAAAAAAATGAAGAAACATGTGGATCTTTTTTTTTTCCAAATCACAAAACAAACTGAAAATAAGAAATCTTCTAACATTGAAGAGAATGATATATCTCCCAGATCCAGACTCATTCAGAATCTACAAATGAAGAGAACAAAACAGCACCCAGGTCCAGACTCATTCAAATCACAGAATACCAAAACAAATCAAAGATAAGAAATCTTCTAAAACTGAAGAGAAAGAATCATTTTCCAGATCTAGACTGTTTTGAAATAATGGAATGACAAAACAAATTTAAGATGAGAAATCTTCTAAAACTGAAGAGAATGGTATATGGAAGATATATATGGAAGAGATTTAGACTCATTGAATATCATGGACTCATAAAACAAATTAAAGATGAGAAACCATATAACACTGAAGAGAATGAAATATCTTCCAGATCAAGATCTTTCAAAAACAAAATCACAAAACAAATTAATGATGAGAAATCTTCTAAACTGAAGGAAATGAAATATCTCCATATCTAGGCTCTTTCAAAAGCATGGAATCATAAAACAAATTAAAGATTAGAAAACTTCTAAAGCTGAAGAGAATTAAATATCTTCCGTATCTAGACTGACTCTTTCAATATCACAGATTCAGAAAACAAATTAGAGATGAGAAATTTTCTAACACTGAAAAGAATGAAACATCTTCCAGATATAGACTCTTTCAATATCACAGATTCACAAAACAAATTAAAGATGTGAAATCTTCTAAAACTGAAGAGAACTAAACTTCTCCCAGATGTATACACTTTCAAAATCACAGAACCACAGGACAAATTAAAGATGATAAAACTTCCAAACCTGAAGAGAACAAAACATCTCCCAGATCCAGACTCATTCAAAACAACAGAATCCCAAAACAAATTGAAGGCGAGAAATCTTCTAACACTGAAAGGAATGAAATATGTTCCAGATCTAGACTCTCTCAAAATCATGGAAACATAAAGCAAATTAATAATGATAAATCTTCTAACACTGAAGAGAATGAAATATCTACCAGATCTAGAATCTTTCAATTCACAGAATTACAAAACAAATTAAAGATGAGAAATCTCATAAAACTGAAGAGAAAGAAAAATCTTCCTGATCTAGACTATTTCAAAGTCATGAAATCACAAAACAAATTAAATATGAGAAATCTTCTAGAACTGAAGAGAATGAAATATCTTCCAGATGTAGACTCATCCAAAATCATAAATGATAAAACAAATTAAAGATGAGAAATCTCCTAAAACTGAAGAGAATGAAATATCTTCCAGATCTAGACTCTTCCAAAATTACAGAATCACAAAACAAATTAAAGATGAGGAATCTTCTAACACTGAAGAGAATGAAATATCTGCCAGATCTAGACCCTTTCAAAATCACAGAATCACAAAAAATTAAAAATAAGTAATCTTATAAAACTGAACAGAAAGAAAAGTCATCCTGATCTAGAATCTTTCAGTCATGATATCACAAAACAAATCAAATATGATAAATCTTCTAAAACTGAAGAGAATGAAATATCTTCCAGTTCTGGACCCATTCTAAATCACAGATCACAAAACAAATTAAAGATGAGAAATCTTCTAACAATGAAAAAATGAAATATCTTCCAGTTCGAGACTCTTTTGAAATGACAGTATCACAAAGCAAATTAAAGATGAGAATTCTTCTCAAACTGAAGAGAACAAAATATCCTGCAGATCTAGTCCCTATCAAAATCACAGAATCACAAAACAAATTAAAGATGAGAAATTGTCTAAAACTGAAGAGAATGAAATATCTTCCTGATCTAGACTCTTTCAAAATCACAGAATTACAGCACAAATTAAAGATGAAAAATACTCTAAAAATGAAGAGAATGGAATATCTTCCACAGTAGACTCTTTCATAATCACAGGACACAAAAAATTTAATGATGAGAAATCTTCTAAAACTGAAAAGAAAGAAAAACTCCCAGTTCTAGACACTTTCAAAATCAGAGAATCACAAAACAAATTGAAGGTGAGAAATCTTCTAAAACTGAAGAGAATGAACTATCTTGCAGATCTAGACTCATTCCAAAATCAGAAATGAGAAACAAATTTAGATGATAAATCTTCTAAAAGTGAAGGGAGCTAAACATCGTCCAGATCTAGCCCCTTCTAAAACCATGGAATCACAAAAGAAATTAAAGATCTGCAATCTTCTAAGAGTGAAGAGGATGAAACATCTCCCACATCCAGACTCATTCAATATTACAGATTAACAAAATAATTTAAGATGAGAAATCTTCTAAAACTGAAGAGAATGAAACATCTTCCTGATCTAGACTGTTTTGAAATCATGGAATCACAAAACAAATTAAAGATGAGAAATCTTCTAAACCTGAAGAGAATGTAATATCTTCCAGATCTAGAAGCTTTCAAGATTGAGGAATCACAAATCAAATTAAAGACGAGAAATCTCCTAAAACTGAAGACAACAAAACATCTCTCAGATCTTGACTCTTTCAAAATCACAGAATCATGAAACAAATTTAAGATGAGAAATCTTCTAAAACTGAAGAGAATGAAATATCTTCCATATCAAGACCCTTTCAAAACCATGGAATCAAAAAACGAATTAAAGATGACACATCTTCTAAAACTGAAGAGAATGAAATATCTTGCAGAGCTAGACTCTTTCAAAATCATGGAATCATGAAACAAATTAAAGATAAGAAATCTTATAAAACTGAAGAGAATGAAATATCTTCCATATCAAGACTCTTCCAAAACCATGGCATCAAAAGAAGAATTAAAGATGACACATCTTCTAAAACTGAAGAAAATGAAATATCTTGCAGGTCTAGACTCTTTCAAAATTGCAGAATCATGAAGAAAAAGATGAGAAATCTTCTAAAACTTAAGAAAAAGAAAAAACTTCCTGTTCTAGACTCTTCAAAATCACAGAATCACAAATCAAATTGATGGTGGGAAATCTTCTAAAACTGAAGAAAATGAAATATCTTTCAGCTGTAGACTCTTTCAAAATCGTTGAGTCACGAAACAAATTAAGGATGAGAAACCTTCTAAGACTGAAAAGAATGAAATATTTCCCAGATCCAGTCTCTTACAAAAAACAAAATTTAAAAACAAATTTACACAAGATATCTTCCAAAAGTGAAGTGAGCGAAACATCATCCAGATCTAGCCTCTTTCAAAACCATGGGATCACAAAACAAATTAAAGATCAGAAATCTTCTAAAAGTGAAGAGAATGAAACATCTCCCAGATCCAGACTCATTCAGAATCAAGGAATCACAAAACAAATTAAATATGAGAAATCCTCTATAAGTGAAGAGAACAAGACAACTCCCAGATCCAGACTCATTCAAAATCACTGAACAACAAAACAAATTAAAAATGAGAAATCTTCTGAAACTGAAGGAAAAGAAACATTCCTGTTCTAAAGTCTTTCAAAATCACAGAATCACAATACAAACTGAAGGTGAGAAATCTTCTAAACCTGAAGAGAATGTAATATCCTCCAGATCTAGGAGCTTTCAAAATCATGGAATCACAAATCAAATTAAAGATGAGAAATTTTCTAAAACTGAGGAAAATGAAACATCTTCCAGATATAGACTCCATCAGAATCATGGAACCAAGAAACAAAGATGAGAAATCTTCTAAAACTGAAAAGAACTAAACTTCTCCCAGATGCAAACTCTTTCAAAATCAATGAATCAAAAAAAACTTGATAAATCTTCTAAAACTGAAGAGAATAAAAGATCTCCCAGATGCAGACTCATTCAAAATCAAAGAATAACAAAACAAATTAAAGATGAGAAAAATCTTCTAACACTGCAGTAAATGATAAATCTTCTAGATCTAGATTCTTTCAAAATCATGGATTCACAAAACAAATTAAAGACAAGAATTCTTCTAAAGCAGAACAGACTGAAACACCTTCCAAATCTAGGCTCTTTCTAAATCACAGAAACACAAAACAAATTAAAGATGAGAAATCTTCTAAAACGGAAGAGAATGAAATATCCTTCAGATCTAAACTCTTTCAAAATCACAGAATCACAAAAGAAATTAAAGATCAGAAATCTTCTAACACTGAACAGAATGAAACATCTTCCATATCTAGATATTTTCAAAATCACAGAACATGCAACTATTAAAACTCAAGAGGAAGTACCTGTAACTTGCAGAAAGGGAAGATGAGGAACATGGTAATACTGGAGAGGAGGAATATCATCCCAGTAAGTGTGAATTACTGCTGTAAATCATGGAGGATTAATCTAAAGAGGAATTGCCATTTAAACTCCCTGAAGATGAACTTCTAAAAATTAAGAATGACGAACCTGCTGAAGTCACAGTTAAGGAGCCTGATTAAATTTAGACTGCTGTGGAACTTGAAAAGGAAGATTGTATTTCAACCAAAGATCAGAATCCTACTGAAGCTCAAGCCATAATTTCAAAACAAGACTACGGTATGAACAATTTGAAAAGATAGAACCTGGTGTTATAGAGGAAGTTACAACTAAATGAATCTTGTACAAGTTGAAACAAAAGAGAATGAGGAGCATCTTATGGAATCACAAATCAATCTTGATATTGAAAAGGATGAGGTGTAGGAAAGGGAAAGAAACAAGAAGTAAGTCAGATTGAGGTAGTTACAGAGAAAGAAGTTTGAAAGAAAGAGAAGAGAAAGAATGTCTTAAGGTGGAAGAGCTTCCTGAACCAGATAACAAAATCCCTACCTAATTATTACCTGACTTTGAAGGGGAAGTTTCAACCAATACAAAGCAAGTAGATGGGATTATAAAACAAAAAACAAAAAATCAACTACAGAGCCTGTGCATGGTCTAAATGTATTGGTAGAGATCAGGTAAATTCTCTGGAACTGAAAATGAACCTACTACTGACACAAGACAACTTGAGGAAGATTTAGGGAAAGTGTATGAGTATGAACCAGTCAAGGATGACCAGGCTCAAAGATCAAAATTCCCTGAAATTGGAGAGGAAGTTTCAACGAGAGCTGAAGTTGTGGTATCATCACATGGCTATCTCCAAGGAAGGAGGAACCAGAAAAAGATCAGTCTCCTGAGACTAAAGAACTGAAGGAACATTATGGAACAGGAAGAGAAGATCTTAAAGGCACTGGTAAAATGACACCTTCAATAAAAGGTTTTGTATTCACCTATAGTATTTCACCATCTCACCATCATTGTTTTCCATGAATGATATTCTAATCAAGAAAAGTGAGAAGGAGGAAATATCTTCAATCATTTCATCAAAAGCAACAACAGTGACTGAAGAAAGGTGACATGCAGTTCTTAGTGTACTGGGGGAACTGTGAGAAATGGCGATCAGCAACCAACATTAAGAAAGGAATAGTAAATCTTATGACCCTGACAGGAAAGGCAGAGGTAGTAGAAGACTTCATGAAGAAGGAGAAGGTGGAAATGACGGAGCTGAATGAAGTGAAATGGAAAGATATTGAAAGGAAGAAATTGAGGAAAGGATACATATTATAGTGAAGTGGTCGCCAGGAGGCAATAAACGGAATGGGACTAATAATTTCAAAGCAATTGGAAGAGTTTTTTGAAGTAGTAAAATGTGTGACAGAATAATGAAGATTAGACTAAAGGTGAAGAATGAAGTGATGGATTTCTTAAAAGTGTATGAATCACAGATCAGCAACAGAGAGGAAGTTATTGAAGAAATCTTAGAGAAAGTAGAAAGAGAAATTTCAGGTGTGGAAGTGGTTGTTATGAGAGATCTGAATGCACAGGTCAGAAACAAGAGACCAGGAAAGGAAGAAGTCATTAGAGCACTCGTAAATGGGGAAACAAATTGTGAAGGAGCAGAACGACTGGACTTCTGTGAAAGGAATGGACTGATAGTGGGGAATACATGGTTTCAAAAGAAACAGCAGGAAAAATTACAAGAACAAAATCAGTAATTTACCGGTACTACTTTTAGGTGGAAAGCACAGAAAATTCACAGGAAGTTGATGGATTGACTGCTTTACCAGAAGAAAAATTTGATGGGGACCATAGAGTTGTGGTGGCAAAATAACAATGAGAAAAATGGAAAAGTAGAATATATAAGAGAAAGTGCTTGTGGCAGGATATCTACGAGAGTGAAAGAAAAGGAGACACCATGTTGGATTGAGAAAATGAGGAAAGTGGTGAAAGAAGAAGACAGCCTGGCAACAATGGAACTGAGATCAAACAAAAGAAAGTAAAAGGAAGTATCTCAACAGTAAACTGAGACTTAAGAAGGTGGTAAGAGAAGAAAAGAAGAATTGGGAATAATTTACACAAAAATGGGAAGTGGCAGTAAAAGAATGTTGTACGGACTTATAAAAAGTAAGAGGACAGAAAGAGTTATCACAAAGTTAGTGAAAAAGGAAGATGAGGTATTGTTAACACACCCAGAAGAGATAAAGAGAAGATGGAAGGAGTATTCTGATAAGCTACTGAATGTGACCAACTGTACAGGGGAGAGAGAAGCAATACAGAGTGATGACTCACCAGCAGATGGTATAACAATGATGGAGGTGGAGTTAGCAGTACAAATGATGAAGATGGGAAAAGCAACAGGGATGGATGAAATCAGTGTGAAAATGATAACGGCTGCTGGACCTGTAGGTATGCAATGGTTGTACCGACTACTAAAGTGTATGTGGAAACACAAATGTGTACCAAGAGACTGAAAGATAGCGATAATAATACCAGTGTTTAAAAAATGGGACAAGGAAGTTTGTGGTAACTATAGAGGAATCACACTTATATCACAGGTAGTCAAAATACTTGAAAGGATACTAGAAAGAAGAATGAGAAGAAAGATTGAAGGAGAGTTACAAGAGGAACAATAGGGCTTCAGGAAAGGATGATCTACAGTGGACCCAATCTTTAGCATGTGACAGCTGGTGAAAAAGAACTAGGAATATGGAAAGTATCTGGTCATACTTTCACAGATATAGAAAAGGCATATGGTAGTGTCCCCAGAGAGAAGGTTTGGGAAACCATCATTATAAAGAGACTTGGAAGAGAAATGTTGGAAATGGTGCAAGCAATGTTCAACAACTATACTGACCCCAGTTGGAAAGACAGAATGGTTTAGGAAAAAGACAAGGGAGTATGCTGCCACCTCTCTTATTTATTATGGTCATGGACGAAATTGTAAAGGAAACAAAGGAAGCCTATGGAGATAAAGAGATGAAGATATTGCTATTTGCAGATGATGTCATGATCTAGGGAAAGAACAGCAAAGGAGTGCAATAACAACTAGATGTACTGAACAAAAAACTGAGAAGTATGGCATGAAAATCAGTACAGATAAAAGCAAGACTGGTGATGTCGAGAGGGGGAAGGGAAGGAAAGGGCACTCTGAAAATTGGAAGTCATAAATTGGAAATTGCAGATAGCCTTAAATACCTAGAAAGTGAATAAATGCAAAATTCTAGGGTGGACATGGAGATTAGCAGGAGGGTACAGCAGGGCAATGCTTTCTACCAAAGTGTAAGAAAACTCGTTTGGAGCAAGGAAGTATCAAGGGAAACAAAGAGATAATGTACAAATTGTACTATGTACCCACACTGACTTATGCAGCTGAGACTTGGACTTTTGACTAACAGGCAAGAGAGTATAATTCAAGCAAGTGAGATGAAATTCCTAAGAAGTAGACCGAGTGAGAAATGAAGATGTTAGGAAGGAAGCTGAGATAAGAAAGCTGAATGAGATAATTGAAAAGAATAAACTAAAGTGGTTTGAAAATGTAAAGAAGATGGAAGAGAATAGAATTCCAAGACAGATGCTGGAGGCGAAGTGTGAGGGCAAGAGAGCAAGAAGACGACCTAGAACAAGGTGGATTTAATCAGTGAAGAGCGACATAACCCCTGCCCCACTATGGCACTACAGCTCTGAAGGGCCTTGGCCTACGAAGTGGTCGCTGCTCAGCCCAAAGGTCGGTAGATTGCGAGGTGTCATGTGGTCAGCACGACAAATCTTCTCGGCTGTTATTCTTGGCTTTCCAGACCGTCAGATACCTCTTCAATTCTAATCACGTAGGCTGAGTGGACATTGGACCAGCCCTCAGATCCAGGTAAACATCCCTGACCTGGCTGTGAATCAAACCCGGGGCTTCCGGATAAGAGGCAGTCATGCTACCCCTACACTACGTGGCCAGCAAAGAGCGGCATAAGAAGACAAAATTTAGACTGGGAAAAGATCGTGGAAGAGGAATGGTGGCTGGAAAGACGAAGATGGAGAAGTGCCATAAATACCCAACTCGGCAGGAGCTGGATAAGTGAAAATGATGATGATGATGAAAACAATGATGATGATGATTCATTACTAACAATGCGCTGTGATAGGAGGAGCAGTCACAGCACAACTCCTGGTTCAGACGTTTTAAGTGATAGCGATATTGTCCCTTGACTAAACACAGCGTCATTAGCAAGCTGCAACCAAAATTTGGGGTGGAAGGGGGAGGCACACCCATTCACATCACTGTAGTAGTCACAAAGAAGATGGAACTGTTTCATGGACTTCCAAAAGACCTCACAAAACATTCATCGGCCAATCATGAGACATCATATATTCACAAAAAGATGCAATATATTATGTCAACCTCCATGAACACTTCCCTGTATGGAAGTCTCCCCACAGAACAAGAACACAAATTACTAGAAAAACACAGAAATGTAAAATCGTATAAATCTATAATGTCTACGTCTTACACATCAAATTTAGGATCATTCTCTTTGAAATCCTTTAGCTCACTAGTTCACAGTTTAGCCCAGAAGGACATACAATGGATGGCACTAAAAGACAAACACAGAGCTACCAGAGGAGAATTTCTTGTTGTATGTGCAAATCCACTGACTACTCACCTTCTAACCAGACATTAAAATATGAACATCGCTATTCATCATCAGGAAAAATGGACAGAGATTAGCCGGTGAGAAGAGTCTCCGTCCGTTTACTGAAGATTTTTTAACGGCAGAATTGATGGTTCAAAACAGTTTTTTAAGATGTGATGTAATGAAATTGTGATATAAGGCATGTATTAGAAGAAAAATAAAATAGAAAATCTGATGAGGTATGCGCTAAAAATGACAAGCCCTTGCCGTGAAACTGCAAACAAGACACATTGACTACAAGTACCACAATTCCTGGTACAAAACCTCCAAATGGTAGAGAAGAAAGAAAAACCAGTCACTAAAACTACGGTCATACCTTCATCCAGTGGTATGCAACTTGATCCAATGTTCCATCATCAACTTCCAATGTCTTCCATTATTGGACAAGCTTATCCTGAGCCACGACAACAATACGGACAGCTATCAACTTCAAAACCTGAAGTTAAGAGAGATCCTATTGAAGGATGGGGAGAGCCCTTGACACTTACTTCACCTGCACCACCGCCCATTACAGATACTCGGAGCAATGTTAACATAGTTAAGAATAAAAGAACTACGTCCTAAAAGGAGAAAAAGGCAACGCAGAATAAGAAGCGCATGATTATAAATAAGAAATACACAACATGTAGATGACAAATGGGGTAAGATTTTAAAATGAAACTTCAAAACCTTCAATTAAACAGAAAGGAAGCACTAACAGAGAAATAGGTAGAAAGGCAAAGAGTTTAGTAAATCCTGTATATGTAGATCTAACGTACATTCTATATAATGGAAATTTATATTACAACACAGTGGAATTCTTCAGGAAAGTATGAGTACGATACAATGTCTTCAGAGGAATAAAACACAGACGAGAAATCTACATTACTCTACCTAAAATGAAGAAAACCTGGGAGGATTAAGAATTTGGTAAGTACAGAAATGAAATATATTTCTTAAACATTTTGAGAGAAGGTGTTTCTTAGCAGTATGAGCATGTTTTCTATGGAATGGACTCATTTCCTTTTTAAATTTTCAAACAATCACCATTCATCTGTATTTAGGTAACATTTCTGAGGTAATTAGTTTTTATCTAGTCTATTCATAAATGATATTAAAGAAGTTGGAAATTTATTGAACATCTTCCTGTTATGAGTGAAAATGAGGTTTAATTAAACAAATCTCAATGGTATGTGACTAAGTTATGTAACAGATGAGTTAGATTAACAATAAGTCAGTGAACATCACAGACATTTCCAAACAGTACCATTGTGAGGGGCCGCTGACTTGGGTTTTGGACCCCTTTTGACTACAAGTATCATCGATTCAGCATTGTGCTATAATAGCAGTCCCTTGGTCAGTAATACTATTGTTCTACGCCAGCTTCTGTGCATGTGAGGCACTGTGGGTCGGTTCCACTGATCATTTTAAATTCATATCTATCCATCCATTCACTCCTCGTTCTCACGTTTTGAATTGTGATCAGTGGATGTTTTTGGGCTTTTAATTTGTCGCTTTATTTTGTCTCATTTCATACCATTAGAGGCCGATGACCTAGATGTTAGGCCCCTTTAAACAACAAGTATCATCATAATCAGCTTTTTTGTAACACTACTCTTTTGTTGGAAACCACCCAGAACAAATTGAGCTACTTTTCTTTAGATTTTTTCCAGTTCCTGAATCAAGTAATTCTGGTGAGGGTCCCATATACTGGAACCATACTCTAGTTGGGGCCTTACTAGAGACTTGCATGCCCTTTCCTTTACATCTTTACTACAACCCTTAAACACCTTCATAACCAGGTGCAGAAATCTGTACCCATTACTTACAGTCCCATTTATGTTATTACCCCAATGAAGATCTTTCCTTATATTAACACCTAGGTACTTAATGTTATAGAGTGCCATATTGGATTTTGGTAATATGCATACCACAAAATTTGCATCTAGAAAAGGCAACAATCATGGATTGCTTAGGCACAGCTCCGACAGAGTGTTGTGATTTCTGCAAAAAAAAAAAAAAAAAAAAAATGACCAGTGAAGGTGAGGCTATTGATGTAAGAGCTACAACAGATGGCAGCATTTCATTTTTCTTTAATTTGCTTTACATTGCACTGACACAGATAGCTCTTACGGCAGCGATGGGATAGGAGTGGGTAGGAGTTGAAAGGAAGCTGCCATGGCCTTAATTAAGTTCCAACCCCAGCATTTGCTTGGTGTGAAAGTGGGAAACCATGGAAAACCATTTTCAGGGCTGCAGACGGTGGCGTTTGAACCCACTATCCTCCGGCAACATTTCAGATGCACAGGCATGACCAAAGGAGAATCATCATCATCATCATCATCATCATCATCATCATCATCATCATAATCATAATCATCATCATCATCTTAGCATTTGTCCTGCAATGGAGCAAGTTTTGCTGTTTTGCAAGCCAATCTCCACTTGGTTCTATTAAGAGCATTATTTGAAACACAAAACAAAATGAACATAGCGCATGTCTTTTTGAAGGTGACAAAGCCATTGTTTCTTGTGTCAACCACGTGGCCTATTTCCAGATGGTGCGATGCGAAGTGTGACCAAAGGAGAATATGACATAGTAAAAAGAAAGAGCTGCAAGGTAACTTGGCTTTGCATAAACTGCAAACCATAATTAAAGACAACTGATATAGCAGAAATAATTCTTGAAATTTATCGATACAGATTTCAACTGCAATAGAGTCCATGGAAAAAGCCTGAAACAGAAAATAAGAGAAGAATTACACAATGCAATGAGTAAAGAATTTGAACCCAGCAGTTTGATTTTCATTCCATCTTTATTATGGAACATCCCAGAGATTAGTGGCCTGGATCCAGTTATGAAATGACACCATCTGTTTTGCAACCAGCACTATAAGCTGATATTGTATTACCACCTTATCAGAAAGAAGAGAAAGGCAGGGCATTTTCTCAAGCGAAAAGATCTGTGGAATACTCACATTGCATTATTGATGTATCGAACAGTTTATCAGCAGGTAATACAGACCCTGGAATTTAGATAACAGACAGGCATGGGAAAGGTGGTGGTGGTGGTGGTGATTATTGTTTTAAGAGGAAGTACAACTAGGCAACCATCCTCTATATAACACTAATCAGAGGGAAAAAATGGAAGGGATCCGACACTTCGAAAAATGAAGATATCGGCCATAGGAAGACAAGGGCCACGAAGGGCGTGAAAATGAAAGACTCCCTAGCCCTCGCAAACCTAATAGCGTCGGGGTCGGAAAAGAACAAGAGTTGACCAAGTGAGGTCGGATAGGATAGATGAAAGTGAGGAGCCTGGCACAAGTAAGTGGAAGCAATGCCAGGACTCAGCTGAGGGCCCCGTGGTCGCCAACCCACGCTCCAAAGTTCAGAGCCCCTGGGGCCCCTTTTAGTCGCCTCTTACGACAGGCAGGGGATACCGTGGGTGTTATTCTACCGCCCCCACCCACAGGGGGAAGGCATGGGAAAGGGAAGCAACGAAGTGAGCCCAGAAAACATAGAAATGACCCAATGGAGATAACAGAATGGGATACATGGAAGAAAACCAAAAGAAGCTTGCTCACTAAGAGCAGGTCGCACCCAACTACTGAGGGCAGTTTAACAGCATACTTAAATGAGAATGGGATTAGTAATATTAGGTCTGGCACCATGGCTAAATGGTTAGCATGCTGGCCTTTGCTCATAGGGTTCCCAGGTTTGATTCCCAGCTGAGTAGGGAATTTAACCATTGTTGGTTAATTCTGCTGGCACGGGGGCTTGGTGTATGTGCTGTCTTCATCATAATTTCATCCTCATCATGACGCGCAGACGCCTACTGGTGTCAAATCAAAAGACCTGCACCTGGCGAACCAAACATGCTCTTGGATACTCCGGACACCAATAGCCATACCACAGTTGTTTTCAGTAAAATAAGTTGCGAAAAGCTAGATAATATAGGAACAAATGCAGCTTTCAAGAATGGTATACCATTTGACAAACACAAAGAAGTTAACACACACGAGTTTTGGCCAGGAGTCACTATTCGTCATTATAATTTTCATCGCTCATGGGTTAGTGGAGTCCAACTTGGTTCCAGAGCTGGTACATACTAATAGACAGGGACCCAAACCACAAATTAGATGTTTGACTTGGGATACTGAAGAATTAAAGAATGTGGTAAAGTATTTTCTCAAAGACTTATTTAGCGAATATGATATTGATCTTCTAACTGAAATGTGGTATGGCTCCATGGCTAAATGGTTAGCGTGCTGGCTTTTGCTCACAGGAGTCCTAGGTTTGATTCCCGGCAGGGTCGGGAATTTTAACCATCATTGGTTTAATTCCGCTGGCACGGGTGCTGGGTATATGTGTCGTCTTCATGATCATTCCATCCTCATCATGACGTGCAGGTTGCCTACTGTCGTCAAATCAAAAGACCTGCATCTGGTGAGCCGAACTTGTCCTCGGACACTCCTGGCACTAAAAGCCATATGCCATTTAATTTTGACTGAAATGTTTCTAAGCCCAAAACAGGGAATAATGGGTCACTCTCCAGCATGGTGTATCATGTAGATTAAGTTAAAATATGGCACAACTTACGTTGGTTTATAAGACAAGCAATGTTTTGAGACCGAGAAATTCATACAGCATAATCATGGGAGTATATTTTTAACCTGAATTACAAGATGTTTAGTACAGCAAACTCAGTAGCTCCTAAATCAGAACAGTGAAATTGAATTTGTATATGATGATGCTGGATTTAGAATCTTGAACTAGTAGTATTTCTTGTAATATTTTCTTTCCATTGAATTGCCTGTTGTACTCTTGTTTGTAATTGTACAAAATTCTAATCCCACATCAAGTCAATTTTTATATTTACGGCAATATTTATGCCATGGTATAGGTTATGTATTTATTTTGTGTTGTCAGTATCATTTATTGCATTGCAGGAATTGAGTAGTCCAGTTACAAACATGGCCACCTCCATTTCTTAAAATTTTTCAGGAGAGGCAAAAAACTGTTTAATACATTTCCTACTTACCTTTTGAGTTAATTTTTTGAATGCAGATTCTCAGCAATATCAGAAACATATTTACATAAATATTTTTATATGATATTCCATAGTTAAGTAGAAAATCACTGTTGAAATATGGAGTTGGCCAAGTTTGTAAGTAACCAATGGAGCTGGCCACCTTTGTAACTGAACTCCACGCCTAATGCACTGATTTAACATAGTAAAATGGTCAGTAATTCTAATATTTATGACAGATGCATTCAACAAACATGTAATATGTAAAATTGTCAATTTTAATGAAGAAAATGCGATTATTTTATAAGTGAGACAAATATAAGAAAGTTGATCTTTCATACATTTTATGATAGTTTTCAGTTTTTTGAAACTTCACAATCACTTCAACAACTTCAAAATCACCCTCAGTATTCTGAATGAGACATTCACAACAATCAGCCTCTGCAGGTACCTCTGGCTTGGTGTCATTTTCGTCAATAATCTTTTGAAACCATTTCAGTTTCTCATGTTTGTTCCACTCCTCTCCATAGTGTTTCTGAAGCAAATTTCTCACATCTTGTATCTTCAATGGCTTTACTCTGATGCCAGGAACTAGTTCTGTAGGATTTATATCTTTCGGTCGTTTACCTTTTACCTTTACCGTTTATCTTTTTTTCGTAACTGACAAAGACTGCGCAATCTCAAAATTATGATTGAGTTCCCCACTAACAGTAATCGAGTTTGACATCCTTGTTAGCACAAGTCTTTTAATTTGTGAAATTTTAAAGTGAAGTGCTCCAGAATCTTTCACACACGTTTTAGCTTCAGCTTTCCAATCAAGATTATTCCAGTGGGTTTTCAGGAGCTTTACCATTCCATGTTTCCTAAAAACATCGTGGTAGACTTCTAGTTGAACAATTGTACCCACTTTCTTTAAATCTCTTACAATTGTTCCAAAAACTCTATCGCTCGGCATGTAAGAATGGCCAGTGATATTTTTCTCCGTATCACAAAGTAGCCTTTTGATGTATAATTACCTAATTCCTTTTACGGTACAATAAAACTATTAACAACAGATAAAAATTTCTAGTACAGCAATCGTTCATATCACACAATATCAACAACCACTGTTTACTTCCAGTTCCCACAAAAATCTGTGCCAGTCACGTGATTAAATTGAAACTTATGATTGGTCGACGTGGAATTGGTCGATTTTGTTACGAATGCCTTAAGGAGTTGGACGTTTATGTAACTTAGGTTGATTTTATAATGCTAAATTAACACTGTTATGGCCGATTTTGATACTAAATAATCTCGTAATGAGATTCCCCATATTCTTTACTGTATGAATCGGCAATAAACGCCCGATTTAAAAAAAAATGGAGTTGGCCATGTTTGTAACTAGGCTACTCGTATATATTAATGCATCATAAATATTATTTAGGCATTGTAAGAGCTCTGTATTAAATTAATGGCATTCTGTAGCCAAAAGTGGGATATCTTGGTTAAGCAAGAGGACTGAATATAGAGTAAGTTGGGTAAGATATTGGTTTGCCCAACATGACGTGTGTCTCCCAACAGTTTTCAAGGCGTCAGTATGCCAATGTTGAGCGTAACAATTTCGAAAACAGCAGATATGGAAGATTGTGATTAGCTAGGGCAGAAAAAATCATGTGACTTGAAGTTATTTTATGGCTGCTTTGCCAGAAGTTTGGTCTTCGCTCAGCCCACTGACTCGTCACTTCACCCAGCCAGGCAAGAGCCCACTAGACTGCAGATCGACTGCACCCAACTAACCTGCCCATTCACCTCCGCCACGACCAGCATCGCCAGTCAGCCCAGATCAAGCATGCACCCAGCCAACATAGCAGCTCACCTCCACCATGATCAGCCACCAGCACACCAGCAGCGAGCCCCTGAGCCTGCAGTCATAGGCCACCCACCAACTGTTCCCAGCGCCTTCCGTCCTTCCCGATATACACAGAATGGAATGTCTGTGGTCTTCGCCACTCTCATCAGTGAAGCTGACCAGAGCAGCCACAACAGCCAGCCTGCCATTGTGCAGGTACAAAAAAGCAGCAAGCATATTGTCAGTAATCCTTAGTATGCTCACTGGTTCGGAACTTATCTCATTGCAACACAATAAAACTACACCTGTTCCGACCATGCCCACTGAGTGAGTGCCACAATTATCATCCAGTCCTCATCTGAGTTTGACTGTTCCAGTGCTTTCTTCCTATCCCGATCACCCGCACCATGACAGACCTCCCACCCAGGAATATGGATAACCCCGGTGGACCGAGGCCCATATTCCAACAACACCTTCAATTCCCCCTCACCGTTATCTTCAACCGGACTGATCCTTACAATGAATCCAACTACATTCGCATTCCTGCACCGTACAAAGTATTTCCAGCTCTACTACAGCCCCACAGACATCGAATAGCCTCAGCCCTGTACCCGATTTCCCACCTAATCCACAGTGTAGTAGAAAGGTGGTGATTGGTGGTGATTATTGTTTTAAGAGGAAATACAACTAGGCAACCATCCTCTATATAACACTAATCAGAGGAAAAATATGGAAGGGGTCCGACACTTCGAAAAATGAAGATACCTGCCAAAGGAAGACAAGGGCCACGAAGGGCGTGAAAATGAAAGACTCCCTAGCCCTCGCAAACCTAATAGCGTCGGGGTCGGAAAAGAACAAGAGTTGACCAAGAGAGTTCAGATAGGATAGATGAAAGTGAGGAGTCTGGCACAAGTAAGTGGAAGCAATGCCAGGACTCAGCTAAGGGCCCCGTGATCGCCAACCCACGCTCCAAAGTTCAGAGCCCCTGGAGCCTCTTTTAGTCGCCTTCTACGACAGGCAGGGGATACCGTGGATGTTATTCTACCGCCCCCACCCAACGGCCCTACCGACAACCAGACATTTCTTAAAACCCTTCAGAGCCACAAGATATCTCACCTACTCATGCAAACCTCAACCAGCTAACCTAACACCCCACCGTTTGGCACGCAAAAGACTACAGCTCCAATTGAAGTGGCAGAAGAAGATGAAGAAGCCCACCCAAAGCAGCACCAAAGGAAGTGGAAGAAAAACACCACGAGGAATATCCATTCCACTATACCAGAAAGAACTCAAAACTTCCCTTATCCCAAACATGCAACTTCCTCATCATCCCGCTCAGGAACCTTGGACCTGTACCTCATACACAAAAAATCATCAAAGAAGCAATCCAGCCAATAATGAGCCACCATATAGCCATCTTAGAAGCACCTGATTACAACCCCCAACGGTCTATACCTACCATCCTCAAAGCACTCCTGCACACTGGTATCCCCATCCCAATCAAAATCAACCCTGTTGCTAACTCATCCAACCAACGTGACATTTCACCCACAACCACCCCCGCACACTCAACCACAGTTACCGGCTCCTAAACAACCCCTCAAACCAACGACCCTAACACAACCAAATATACCCACACTAAACATAATACCCACCATAAAACATTCCAAACCAACCCATGCACTTCAGCCGCAGCAGTACAAACCAATCCACTTCCAGCCTCACCTGCCACCACACCATCGCCACCACCCCCACCGGGACATGATCCCCTCCCCCACATCCTGCCTCCTCCAGCCAGCAGCCCAACACAAACAGAAATCTGGACTGAAGCTGAACAAAATCCGAAAACAGCCCAAGCTCTGACAACACACAACACATACACACATACCAGGAGGAAGCATACAAACCCTCCCCCTATATCACGGACAACACCAACCCAGACACCTAACACAGAACATGGATCCCACTAACCTCCCGTCCCACCCTGGTAACACAATGCTACAAATGCCTTAAACTCTACACTCTGCAGCAAATTGCTCAGAATCCACTTACTGCAACAGATATGGTGGCCCTCACCATCACTCTGTTTGTAAGGTGCCAAGGGACCAGCCAAAGTGCGCAAACTGCCAAGGCAAAAATTGCGGCTTCGTTTCCTGGCTGCCCTTACCTGCAAAAGGCTATCAGGAGGCATTACCGTCAGCAGCGCCAGGTCACCCACACAAACACCCATTCCCCGTCCCTCCTGCACCTGTGAACCCAGCACCCTCTATACCACCTAACTCAAAATCCCAACAACTTACTCCTCATACTATTAAGCCTCCTCACTACCCAGTACAGGCCAGCCACAGAACCACCCATGCTATACTAGGACAAGTCCTAACCTGTTCCCCCTCCCGCCAAGATACCTTGCAAGCTTCCTCCTCACTATTAACATCTAAGCCTTCTTCTTTACTAAAGCACTAGAACAAAAACTGCTACTGACATTTAAGCAACATCAGGTGTGGTCACTCACTGGATGGGTGACCACCATCCAAACATCTGTTTCGCCTTCTCCGCACTGCTGTCAAATGCCAAAAAAGCACCCACATTGCACATGACAGCATGTGCACCCGGTCACACTCTGACCAGCTGAGGATTGTTAGATTCCACATATCCCAATTCGCCAGTATATTAATGGAATGGGATCATATTTTAACGACATGACCCTCAAGCCAAGTAGGTTGATGGGCCAGAAGTTCGTGCAGTGACCTCTACGGTCATTGCATCAAACATGGGGATGGCCCAGGTTGGTCTTATTGGTCTTGAGGAGTGGAAATGTTGTGATCGGCCGATTGTCTTATTTGAAGTGTGCGACGTTTAGTTAGTCCTATTGTATGCTGCTAGTATCTGTCTCTTGGAGATTTGTCTCTTTGATGGATGTGCAGTTGGAACACACTACACGCTTAGATATCATCAGATGTTATATAGAAGTCGGCTATGAAGTGCTAAACCAATTATACTTAGCTGACTAAAATGTATGGTTTCAATATAAAATAACAAACAATGAACTTGTCACCAAACTTATCGGTGAGGTATGGTGGCATTTAACCTCAACTTCAATCAATCACTACAGATCACTTCAAGATGGTGGGGCAGGTTATACGGCTGAGGCTCATGATCCACCTATTGAGACTAGCCAGATTCAACCTAATAAGATTTTGTGTATATATGTACAGTTGAGTTTAGTGTGTGTCAAGAGATGGAGAGAGTCCAAATATAATGTTTCATAGCAAGGTCGTCGTACCAGCTAATTTAAGTCAGGTATTTGTGACACCTAAATTCAG
This sequence comes from Anabrus simplex, assembly GCF_040414725.1. Classification (NCBI taxonomy): domain Eukaryota; kingdom Metazoa; phylum Arthropoda; class Insecta; order Orthoptera; family Tettigoniidae; genus Anabrus; species Anabrus simplex. The sequence continues at coordinate 1,714,248,608 of NC_090265.1, forward strand.
TGTGGATTGTGAATAAGAAGATAAAACAGTGTATTTCTGATATTGTAATTTATGTTATATGTTATGTAGGTAATATGCTATACATGAATTGATGTGGTCAAATTTTAGTTCTATTTCTTGCATTGTCATTTTGTTATGTGTTTTGAAGAATATTGAAGTGGTTAGGCCTAAGTTTTAAAGTATGTATGTATGTTTAGTCCTCAGCCCGAAGGCTGGTTGGATCCTCAACAGCTCCACCATCAGCTGTCATAAATGGCCTAGGCATCACTGAAGAGGCATACTAGGGAAATAAGGAGTGAGGTAGTTTCCCGTTGCTTTCCTCACCGAGCCAGAAGTTGCTATTACATATCAGTCTGCCAAGCCCACTGAAATGCATGCACCAACTGACCCTATGAGCAACATTTTCATACCATTCATAGCAGGGACTGGCTGAATAAGGAATGGCATTACTAGCATCGCTCATACCTCAGTCACTTTCATCTTGTCAAAGCCAAGGATAAAGCTGAGACAGATCAATGAAAGTAACAAAATTGCTCTAGCCCATACCAGAAGACATAGTGCACCTTAAACACTACGTCCTGCCAGCAAAGGCATAGTTTTAAAGTATATTTATATATTTTAATGGACTGTATGTCATTTCACAAAAGAGTATAACCTAACCAGTGTATCCTCATGCCTTTTTCAGTTCAATAATTCATCAGGTTAGATAAGCAAGTCAAGATATCGTCAGCCTATGACCCCACCCTGGAAAATAACTTACACCCATGCTAATTTCATTTTGTGTATCAAGTACACTGGTGCCCAATCAGTTTTCCTTTTTTTTGATAGTTGTATTCCATAACATAGATTTAATTAAGTGTATGTGTATTGGGGAGTCCAGAAAGGTGTAGATGCCACTTGGGTGCTACAGCAGTTTAGTTTTAATAATAATAATAATAATAATAATAATAATAATAATAATAATAATAATAATAATAATAATAATAATAATAATAATAATAATAATCTTTGAATCCTAGTAAGCTCATGATCACATTGTGGAGCTGATGTTTGGTTGGTACTAGTGCATGTTGTTGTTGTTGTTGTTGTTGTTGGGTAATTATTTTTTTTACTTTACTTTATTGTCGCACTAATGTAAATGAACTTTACCACCAGGATATTTCCCAATTGCAATGTTTTTGTTAATAATAATAATAATAATAATAATAATAATAATAATAATAATAATAATTTAACTATTGGAGGAGATACAAACTGCAGAATTGGTCAACCAACAAAGAAAACTATTGTGGTACTAGATTACCTTGAAAGTGAAGGAATATCATTACTCAGTTCCGGAGACGATACAACCTATTTCTGTCATAATGGTAGTACCACTATCGACATCTTCAGCAACCTGAAATGAGTAAAATGAGTAGATTCGGTAACAGTTGGGATCCTACGGAACGTCACCATCAGGAAACACCTTCCAACAGAGTTGAATTTCATCATGAATCTGGAAATCCCCCAACACAAAGCTCATAAAGCAAACTTATCCAGGAGATTACACACAGATAAGTTACAGAGTGTCATACACAAACTACCAGAGCTTATGACAGAAACTGATAAGGCTAATTCACCTCAGCTTTTGTAGGTGAGGTTAACTTCCAACAAATCTGAACCCTACACAGCCCCCTCTAGGGACACCATGACCTTGAAGTCTGTGTGGGGGCTTGTGTGCTTGTTGATCCCGAGGGCTGTGCCAGCTCAGGGTTACCCATGCTGGATAGGCCTCGGTGTAGGGCCAGACTAACAAGGTGTCCCCCGAGTTGCTTGAGAGGTGTCTGTGCTCTTTATTCTTCATCACTATTTCTACCCTTCTATTCTCACCATCTCTAATTTCATTCCTCTTCCTGTCTGGCCACCCTCTCTGCCTCGGGTAGATTAGGTTAGACATTACAGAAAAATAATAAAAAATAAAAAATTTTAAAAAATTTAAAAAAATTAAATTAAAAAAAATAATTAGGTTAGCATGGAGGTTTTATCCTCCCCCAATCACAAGTTTCGGGTCGTGGCGAGGTGATGCATGGCTACTGGGTGAGTAGTTCCTAGCGACCCCCTCCAGATACCGGGCGCCCTCTGGAGTATATAGCCTTGCCTCCGGTAAATCTCCTTGGCTCTGCCGGAGGTCGACGTCATATTTCCGTGAGTACTCGTGGGACCAAGAAACGGAACCTCTCTCTTCACTTTCAACTAATTCAAAGGGTGGCACCCTTCAAAGAACAGCGTCAAATATTGGTAAAAAGCGTAAGCGGTATACTCCAGTTCCTGTAGACTACATGAGTGACGAACGTCTTCCTCGATTCCTGGTTGCTTCCAGGGTCGATGGTAAGAGTTCTCTTGATGAATGTCCTTTCATGATCAGCAATTCCATCGAAGAAATTGTTGCTGGTGAAGTCGACGAGATGCGCAAGCTCCGCGATGGATCCATACTTATTAAGACATCTACGGCTGAACAGTCCAGGCGGCTACTTAAAGCCAAGTTATTCGGTAAGGTAGAGGTGAAAATCGAGAAGCACCAAACCCTTAACTCCTGCAAGGGAGTTATATTCCACAGGGATTTGGTTAAGTCTTCTGATGATACAATGATCCGGTACCTAGCACGTCAGGGCGTAACCGACGTGAAGAAGTTGAAGAGGCGTGTGGGTGATAAGCCACTCGATACGGGTGCTTTCATCCTTACCTTCGACGCTGAGACCATACCTGAACGAATAAACGTAACAATGTATCGCCTGACTGTTCGTCCGTACATTCCGGCACCAATGAGGTGTTATAACTGTCAAAAGTTTGGCCACACCTCATTGCGATGTACAGGTTGGACGACCTGCAAAATGTGTGGGAAGTGCGAGCATGCTGGGGTTGAATGCACACCACCACCTGTGTGCGTCAACTGCCCGGGTACGCATGCTCCAATCTCCAAGGAGTGCCCCACATTCAAGCGGGAGAAGAAGATCCAGGAGATAAAAACGCTGGATAAGCTATCTTATCCAGACGCCCGGAGGAAGTTCAAGTCCATGGCTGCTCCGGAGTTCTCCATCTCATTCGCGGAAAAGGTCGCAAACGTACGGATCACTCCACAGAGTTTTGTACAGAACACCGGTACTGAAAATGCATTGAAAAGTCAAAGCCAGCAACAAAATTCAGTAACTAAAGAAACTGGAGATTCAGCATGTGAAGCACCGAAAAGAGCGTTACTGTCGACGTTGCCTGGGAAGGGCCCTTCCCAGGAACGTTCGGCTGGGAAGTCCTCTCACAACAGGGCGGGGGGAAAGACTTCCCCAAATAGGGCTGGAAAGTCCAGCCCTCCTTCCAATGCCCAGATCATAAAGGAGGAGAAGGTGAAGCCACAGAGCTCCCTTAAAACATTGGAGAAGAAGCCTTCTCCAACTCAGTCGCGGTCCACAGGATCACCGAAGAAATCCGGCAAGCCATCTGCCGGCTCTCCTCCCAAAAAGAGAGAAACGGTGGGCAAGAGCGAGAGGGCCAGACGCCCTCTTGTTCGATCACTTTCTGGTGGTGGTGGTGGTGATTTTTTGTTTTAAGAGGAAGTACAACGAGGTAATCATCCTCTCTGAACAAATAAGTGCAAAAGAAATTTAAAATATAAAACAAAATTATTTATTCAACAAAGGAATTTGGAAACGCAGTACAAATTAAAACAAAAAATTATTATAAAACTAGGCCGAAAGGATTACTAACATATCAAAAGGGAACGTACGTTCCCTGAGTAACAGAACACTTGTAATTTAAATACCCTTGATAAGTCCACTGTCGCACATAAAGCGGATGACGAGATCAGCAGTAGTCGCGTCATCGGCTAGTATGCGTTCGAGTGTTTCCTGCAGGCCGAGGCTCCGTCTTAGGCCAGAGAGATCGGCGCACTCTGTGAGGATGTGGGCCACGGTAAATTCGGCACCACAAGAACACACTGGGGGGTCTTCCCTCTTTTGGAGATAAGAGTGCGTGGATCGTAAATGACCTATCCTCAGCCTGCACAGTACTATGGCCTCTCTCCGTGAAGGTCGGAAAGAGGACCGCCACACGGTAGTTGTCTTCTTAATTGCTCTCAGCTTGTTGGGAGTTCGGATATCTAGCCACTCCGATTCCCAGAACGCCAAGATGGTTCGACGTAGCTGAGAACAAATATCCTTAGCAGGTACATTGATGGGTCTTGGAGGTAAAAGTGCAGCTTCCTTTGCTGCTTCATCCGCAAGTTCGTTTCCCGCAATTCCAACGTGGCTTGGAAGCCACGCAAAAGTAATTCTGGTGCTAGCATCGCTTAACCTGGCTAGAAGGTCATGTATCTGCTGCACCAGTGGGTGTTGCGAGAAACAGGTTTCAATAGACTGCAGAGAGCTTAACGAATCGGTACACAACAGAAAGTGGCTTCTTTCGTCACGCAGTGCAAACTGCAGAGCCTCTAAGATGGCGTAAAGCTCTGCAGTATACACGCTACATACTTCAGGGAGCGAGATCTTCGTACTCATATCATCAATGACAAAAGAGCAACCAACATTATCTCCGATTTTAGAACCATCCGTGAAGATAAGTCTCGCGGCCGTATATTCGTGAACAAAGTCCTGGAAATACCTCCGATGGACGGAGAAATCCGTGTTCACCTTGGGTCCACGGAGCAGATCTAGACGTATATCCGGTCGCGGAACCAACCACGGAGGTACCTCGCTAAGAGTTCGTTCAAGACAACCACCGATATCAATATTCAAATCATGACACAAGCTATCAATCCGAAACCCAACCGGCCGTGTGGCATTCGGCCGGGCTTGGCACCGCTGGTGGTATTGGGTGCGATAGATGCATTGATAGCTTGGATGTAGCGGCATTTCACGAATTTTGGCAGCGTACGTTAAGAGTAACTGCTGCCTCCTTATCTGAAAAGGTGGAACTCCCGCTTCAGCGAGCAGGCTGGGAATGGGGCTAGTACGGAAAGCACCCGTTGCCAGCCTTACTCCACTATGGTGAATACTATCTAAAAGGCTCAGCGTAGATTTTGATGCTGAGCCATAAGCCGCACTTCCATAGTCAATTCGGGAGAGGACCGTCGCCGTGTAAAATCGTAGCAGTACCGCACGGTCCCCCCACGAGGTGCCGCTGAGAAACTTAAACATGTTAAGTCTCTTCATGCAGGCAACCTTTAACTGACGGATGTGGGGCTACCACGTAAGTCTCTTATCAAAATGGAGACCCAGAAATTTGCAGGTGTCAACCACTGGTAAGACACTGTTTCGCAAGCGGAGCTCTGGTTCGGGATGCACAGGCCGATGTCGACAGAAGTGTACAACTGAGGTTTTCGCTGCTGAAAATCGAAAACCATGTTGCAGGGCCCATCTGTCGACTCGGTTAATAGCTTGCTGTAGCTGTCTCTCAGCAAATGCCACCCTTCCGGAGATGTAATGCAGAGCTAAGTCGTCTACATACAGCGAAGGAACGACTGCGGGCCCAGCAGCGGCAACTATGCCGTTGATGGCGATTGCGAACAGCGTGACACTCAGTACCGATCACTGAGGTACTCCATTTTCCTGAACGTAATATTGAGAAAATGCATTCCCTACTCGGACTCGAAAGAGACGGAGGGACATGAAATTCTCAATAAACGTAGGCAAATTTCCCCGAAATCCCCACTGGTGTAGAGTGGAGAGAATCCCATATCGCCAGGTAGTATCGTAAGCTTTTTCCAGGTCAAAAAACACGGCGACTAGGTGTTCCTTGCGGAGAAAGGCCTCCTGAATGGCGCTCTCTAGTCTGACCAGATGATCAGTGGCAGACCGATGAGAGCGAAAACCACACTGGTAGTTAGACAAGAGGCCCTCCCTTTCCATGGCCCACACAAGACGCCGGTTAACCATCCTTTCAAATAGCTTACAGAGGCCATTTGTAAGGCATATTGGCCTATAACTATCCAGAAATTTTGGATCTTTACCTGGCTTGGGAATTGGTATTACAATTCCCTCACGCCATTGAGATGGAAACACTCCCTCACTCCATATTCTGTTGAATAGGGTGAGGATATCCTTGAGACATCTGTCACTCAAATGCTTAAGCATTTGATTATGGATTTTGTCCGGTCCAGGAGCAGTATCTCTGCATAGCGCAAGTGCACTTCGCAACTCCCACTCCGTGAAGGCCACGTTGTAGGGATGCGAAGCACTAGAGGCAAAAGAGAGATGGTGGGCCTCTGCTTCACGCTTAATTGGAAGAAATGCAGGGTCGTATCTACTAGAGCTGGACGTATCTGCGAAATGTGACGTGATGTGGTCTGCGATGACTGCAGGAATCGTAACTATATCTCCATTCATGGAGATTCCGGGTACTGAGGGCACATTCTGTACTCCGACAATACGGCGGAGTTTTGTCCACACTTGTGATGACGGAGTATGTGCCGTGATGGATGTCACATACTTTTCCCACGTAGCTTTCTTACTTTCTCGAATCAAAAAATGGGCCTAGTTGAGTTACGTCAACTGATATCCGTCTATGCGGCCTCCATAGTCTGTCTACAGGAATCTCGTTGGAGACCTGGACACGACACGACTATGAGAGGATATCGTCTTTATTCCAAAGACAGAGTAGCTGTGGATGGCGCGGCAACTGGGGGCGTTTGTACCCTAGTTCGCTCCGACATCTTCAGCGAAGAAGTACCGCTCCGTACTCAGCTAGATGCAGTTGCAGTTCGCACTCCGTTGCCAGTAATGACAACGGTTTGAAACGTGTACTTTCCACCGGATTATAACCTTGATATGCATGCACTACAAGATTTGATCGCTCAGTTGCCTCCTCCTTTCCTCATGCTGGGGGATGTGAACGCCCGTAACACACTATGGGGTTCTCCGTCTTCCTGTTCTAGGGGGACGAAGCTCGAGCGAATGATCAACCTATTTGATCTTTGTGTGCTCAATACAGGGGAACCGACACATTTCAGTAGCGCGCATGGCACATTCTCACACCTGGATGTCACTTTGTGTAGCCGTGCGCTAGTTCCCCTGCTACGGTGGCAAGTTCACGACGACCTCTGTGATAGTGACCACTTCCCGATAATTCTGTCTCTCCTGAATCAAAGACAGTCCGAAGTACCCAAGCGCTGGTTACTTCGGCGGGCAAATTGGCCAGAATTTACAAAACGCGCAGTGATGGCTGATGATATGCTGGAGTCTGTTGACGACCACGTCTCTTCCATTACTACTGGAATTTTGGCTGCTGCAGAGGAAACAATTCCTTCCTCGTCCGGTATTCGTCGCCGGAAACAGGTCCCATGGTGGACGGACGAAATTGCAGCAGCCATACGTGATCGCCGACGGGCTTTTAAACATTATCGTCGGAATCCTACGATGGCCAATCATATCGCATTTAAGCGTCTGCGCGCGAAGGCCCATTTTTTGATTCGAGAAAGTAAGAAAGCTACGTGGGAAAAGTATGTGTCATCCATCACGGCACATACTCCGTCATCACAAGTGTGGACAAAACTCCGCCGTATTGTCGGAGTACAGAATGTGCCCTCAGTACCCGGAATCTCCATTAATAGAGATATAGTTATGATTCCTTCAGTCATTGCAGACCACATCGCGTCACATTTCGCAGATACGTCCAGCTCTAGGAGATACGACCCTGCATTTCTTCCAATTAAGCGTGAAGCAGAGGCCCACCATCTCTCTTTTGCCTCTAGTGCTTCGCATCCCTACAACGTGGCCTTCACGGAGTGGGAGTTGCGAAGTGCACTTGCGCTATGCAGAGATACGGCTCCTGGACTGGACAAAATCCATAATCAAATGCTTAAGCATTTGAGTGACAGATGTCTCAAAGTTATCCTCACCCTATTCAACAGAATATGGAGTGAGGGAGTGTTTCCATCTCAATGGTGTGCGGGAATTGTAATACCAATTCCCAAGCCAGGTAAAGAACCAAAACTTCGGGATAGTTATAGGCCAATATGCCTTACAAATGGCCTCTGTAAGCTATTTGAAAGAAGGGTTAACCGGCGTCTTGTGTGGGCCATGGAAAGGGAGGGCCTCTTGTCTAACTACCAGTGTGGTTTTCGCTCTCATCGGTCTGCCACTGATCATCTGGTCAGACTGGAGAGCACCATTCAGGAGGCCTTTCTCTGGAAGGAACACCTAGTCGCCGTGTTTTTTGACCTGGAAAAAGCTTACGATACTACCTGGCGATATGGGGTTCTCTCCACTCTACACCAGTGAGGTTTTTGGGGAAATTTGCCGACGTTTA